>NC_133127.1:148316692-148620670 GCF_048418815.1 Hemitrygon akajei | reverse complement strand
GAAGACCTTGAAAGACCTTAGGCTACAGAATGAACCAGCATCCATGGAATAACACTTAAACAAGAGTAATATTGGTATGAAAAAGTTTGTTAGTAATGGAAAAGCACTATGAGCAATCTGAATCAGAGGCTTTTAATGGTAGAGTGAGATCTTCCATGGAATAAGACAACATTTAGCCAAGAAAATGTGGAACCAAAAAATCAAAGGCAAAAATTGTGACGAGACAGGAGATGTTCTTGTAAAGGCCATGTACCTCATGATTATGAGGTAATCATGATTATGGCAGTCTGTGTAATTCAAAGAAAAGCTGCTTGTAATAAGAGAAAATAACGCTAAGAGGACTAGGGGACACAGATTTCAGGTTTTGGGTAAGAGATGCAGGGGATGTGTGGGAAAGAATCCTTTTAAAAATATGGTAACATATACATACTTTGATAATAAATTTACTTTGAACTTTGAACCAATAACTTGCTGCCTATCAGGATGATGAAAGTGGAGATTATCAATAATTTCACCAGGAATCTCAATACATTGGAAAGAAAGAAATTTGTAGGATTGTAGGGAGAATGAGACTTATTGGATTGCTCTACAAAGACCATGCAAGGTGTTAATTGACCATATTGCCTCATTCTGTACTCCTTGACTGAGTAGCAAAAAAGTGGTTTATTGGTGAGGGGCAATTATAGGCAGTTGAGGAGAAACACCACTACCTCCACTTCACCATTATCAGCTGCAGATGTGTCTGTGACACACAACTTTGGCTCCAAGTACTAACTTTAGTAGAAAGCATCACTACGTGCTGCAACACTGGTAAATTTTCTTCACATGGGCTTCTACTCAAGAAACATGCCACCATTCATTAACCATGGAAATAAAGAAACAGATTTTTGTATGATTATTTAGCAATAGTTACTCAAAGAGGTTTAAATCCATATGCATGTATTCTATGTGAGATATACTGAACAGATTTTCATTTTTTTTATAGGAATCCGTTAGTCTCGAGAGACCATGGATTTGTGCCTTGGAAAGTTTCCAGGGCACAGGCCTGGGCAAGGTTGTATGGGAGACCGGCAGTTGCCCATGATGCAAGTCTCTCCTCGCCACGCCACCGATGTTGTCCAAGGGAAGGGCAAGGGCCGATAACAGCTTGGCACCAGTGTCGTCGCAGAGCAATGTGTGGTTAAGTGCTTTTCTCAAGGACACAACATGCTGCCTTAGCTGAGGCTCGAATTAGCGACCTTCAGATCACTAGACCAACGCCTTAACCACTTGGCCACGCACAATAAATATATTTATTTAATATTCAGAAAAATGTGTCAGGCCACACATGGTTTCCATGACCAGATGTGTTTAGTGGCCAGCAGTAATTCCAGAGCAGCAGAGAAAGGGATGAGCAGTGCATGGAAAGTAGTGCTGAGGACTCAATATCTTAACCGCTTCACTTTTGTGAGTGAGAATACGTAGCTGCTGCATATACCTTGTAATATCGACCCAAAACAGAGTCATAGAGCATTACAGCACAAAAGGCCCATCTAGTCTCTGCCATGTGATCTGTTAACATTAAAATGCAGGTTATTCCACTTTCAGTTAGTACAAAAATAATTTATGCCAATACAGTGGTATAAATCTAGTAACTCACATTGACATTAAAAACACTGGTTTTGAGACCAATGAAAGTTGTCATTAATAAATAGCAGTTTGCAGTGGTTGACTTCAGTTGCAGAATTTAATTTTTCTCGGGTTCAGAATGCTTTAATGATTTGCACGATCATAGAAATAATGGTTCCACCAGAACTTGAAAGCTCAGGAGAATGGGGCTTAAGTTATTTAAAGTCACTAGCATCAAACTGGAGTAAAGTGAATCTGCAACCTTCTTTATGTTGTGCCTAACTATCCTCTTTATCCTTAATCTGTCTTACTTAAAGATTTGAGTAGAAGATTATAAGGGAGGAACAATGCCTGAGCAGTATAGTGTCGGACTCCAGCCTGGCTGTCTCCAGCACTCAGTACCTTCCTCTGGCAGCAAAGTTGTCTCTGCTGGTGATATCAGTATTTCTGTGAAGGAAAATCTGCTCTTTGTTCTTTTGTGTAGAAGCTTCACCCAAGAGTGGATGCATGTTACCATATGTCCTGCAGAAGAGGCTAAGAGGTAGACATAGTGGTTCTTTGGGATAATGCTTAATGTTCTGCTTTCTTTTCCAGTTGGAAACTCTTTCAAAGTACTGAAAGGGAGGAAGGCATCTCTCCTGTTGCTAGCTTGGTTTATCAGTCCTGTGTTCTCTATATGTGAGAATTTGTATCCTTTGTTGCCATTAATTTGCTTGCTACTCAAAAATATTAGAGTCTTCTATATACAAGTGCCTATCCTTTTAAAGTGTTGTGATTTGCTTTTAACTCAGTCTCCCTTTAAAGCTTCTTAACCTCTTAATTGGTGAGATATTTATTAAGAATGGAATTATTACTGGCAAATTTCACTGAAAGGCTCTGGATCATGATCTATCTGACTAACAGCACAACTGCCGCCTTTGCTAGAAGGATACAAACTATCTACCTCTCTCTGGAATTGTAATCTTGACACAAAGAACACTAGACATCCATTAGTCCTGACTAGACTGAGAATGAACACCTTATTTAGAAAGATGATGTCTGCTGGACCAGTTGAGCTCTCATGACCTATTACTGCAGTTATGCATTAACTGCATTGCCATTTACAAGAGGATAATAGTGTATTTCCTACCTCTACAGCTAATGTCAGCAGACATCTAGGAATTGGAAGAACTCTAATCCATTGATACGTTTACTAAGAAAGGTGAAAGATTTCATAAATAGCAATTCCATCCTAACAATGACCCTACAGAAGATTTCATTCACTATAAACACTATCTATGTTTCAATGTCAATGAAAAATAATGATACTCATCAGACGATAAGCCTTCCTGTCATGGTCCAAGTCCATTGCTAATTAAAATCAACATATCTCCTCACAGTGCTTTTGTTCCTAGGTTGGTTTCAGCCCATCGGGGTGCATTACAGTGCCATTTCCAGTACAAAACATGAAAATGAACTAATCAATTGCAAAATCAGAGCTTACCTGATACAAACATTTTATAAAAACATTATATTTACTTTATTCCACAAACTTCTCTTGGCACCAGTAATGTGGAAGGAAGAAGCTGTAATGATTAGATGGGCTCTATCGGAACCTGAACCATGCTGGGATCAGAACCCTGGTGAACAGCCGGGGTAGGTCAGTGGATGGGGCTTTAAACTAAATAGTAGAGGCAACAGCTTGGAAAAATATGGATAAGTAAAATGGAAGGAGAGTGCAGGTGAGGTTACTGAAGTCTCCAGAATAAATAATAAGACAAGAAGTTTAGAATCAGATTTGAATTTAACTTCAGCAATATAGAGGCAAAATTTAAATGAATGCAGGACTGAAGGTGTTATGTTTAAATAAATGCAGTATATGAAATAAGGCAGATGATCTTGTAGAAACTGGCAGTTGTGGTTGAAAGAAAAGCTTAACATCCAAGCATACACATCATATCAAAAGGACAGGCAGGTGGGCAGCGAGGGTGGGGTGGCTTGGTGGTAAAAATCAAATTCTTACAAAGATCAGAGGATCAGAGAGGCAGAATCCTCATGGGTGGAGTTAAGAATCTGCAAGGGTAAATTGATCCTGATAGGAGTTATATACAGGTGCACAAACAGTAGCCAAGATGTAGGGTTCAAACTACAATGGGAGATTAAAAAAAAGGTAACTAAAAAGGGCAATCTTATGATAGTCATGGGTGATTTCAATATGCAGGTAGATTGAGAAAATCCAGTTGGTGCTGGATTCCAAGAGAGGAATTTGTAGAATGTCTGTGAGATTTTTTTTAGAGTAGCTTGTGGTTGAGCCCACTAGGAAAAAGGCAATTCTACATTAGGTATTGTGTAATGAACCAGATTTGATCAGAGAGCTTAAGGTAAAGGAACTCTTAGGAGACAATGATCATGATATAATAGATTTCACCCTGTAGTTTGAACTGGAGCTAAAATTATATATTATAGTTGAGTAAAGGTGACTACAGAGGCACAAGAGAGGAGCTGGTTCAAATTAAATGGAAAAGGACACAAGCAGGGATGACAGCAAAGTAGCAATGGCTAGAGTATCTGGGAGTAATTCAGAAAATGCAGGATCTGTTCATCCTAAAGAGGAAGAAACATTCTAAAGGGCTGATAAGGTGACCATGGCTGACATAATAAATACAGCGTAAAAGCAAAAGGGAAGGCATACAATACAACAAAAATTAGTGCAAAGGTAGAGGATTGGGAAGCTTTTAAAACACAACAGCAGACAATTAAAATGCAAAAGGGAGAGTAAGGAACACACACAAATATTTCCTGAAGGCTTTCGACAAGATGCCACAGATGATGCAGTTAAATAAGAACCCATGTTACTACAGGGAAGATATTTACATGGAAAGAAGTTTGACTAACTGGCAGAAAGCAAAGAGTGGGAATGAAATGGGCCTTTTATGATTGGCTACCTGTGATGAGTGGTGCTCCACAGGGGTTGGTTTTGGGTCCGCTACTTTTCACATTGTACGTTAATGAGCTAGTGATGGAATTGATGGTTTTGTGGCTAAGTTTGCAGATAATACAAAGATAGGTGGAGAGACTGATAGTACTGAGGAAGCAGTGAGTCTGCAGAAAGGCATAGACAGTTTAGGAGAATGGGGCAAAGAAGTGGCAGATGGAATACAATGTAGGGAAGTGTATGGCCATGCAACTTGGTAGAAGGAATAAAGGTGTAGACTATTTTCTAAATGGGAAGTGAATTCAGAAATTGGAGGTGCAAAGGGACTTGGGAGTCATAGTACAGGATTCTCTAATGGTTAACTTGTAACTTGATTCTGTAATAAAGAAGGTAAATGCAATGTTAATTTTCATTTTGAGAGGACTAGTATATAAAAGCAAGGGTGTAATGCTGAGGCTTTATAATGCATTGATCATATACTGGAGACTTTTATAATGCGTTGGTCACAATTGGGGTAGTGTGAGCAGTTTTGGGCTCCTTATCTAAGAAAAGGTGTGCTGGCATCGGAGAGGGTCCAGAGGAGGTTCATGAGAATGATTCCAGGAATGAAAGGGTTAATGTATGTGTATGAGGAGCATTTGATGGTTCTGGGCCTGTACTTGCTGGAGTTTAGAAGAGGGAGGCCCATCTAATATTGAAATGCCTGGATAGAGTGGATGTGGAGAGGATGTTTCCTATAGTGGGGGAGTCTAGGACCAAAGGGCACAGCCTCGGAATAGAGGGACATCCCTTTAGAACAGAGATGAGTCAGAATTTCATTAGCTAGGGTGGTTAAGAAGGCATATGGCATGCTTGCCTTTATTAGTTGAGGCACTGAGTTCAAAAGTCAGGAAGTCATATTGCAAATTTACAAAACAGGTATTGCTAGCCTGCCTGGGCTGGTGGTAGAGACAGTTCTGGTTGCCCTATTACAGGAAGAATGCTAACGCTTTGGAGAGGATACAAAAAGAGGTTTGCCAGGATGCTGCCTGGTTTAGAGGGCTTGTGCTATCATGAGAGGTTGGACAAACCTGGGTTGCTTTCTCTTTAGCGGCGGAGGCTGATGAAAGATCTGATAGAAGTTTATAAGATTATGAGGCATAGGTAGTGTAGACAGACAGTATCTTTTTTTCCCAGGGTTGAATAGTCTGATATCAGTGGGCATTAGAGGCTGAAGAGCCTGTTCCTGTGCTGTATTATGTTCTATCTTCAGAGGGTTATAAATCTGTGGAACTCTGGTTTAAGATGGTGCTACTGAAGGTGAGTGACAACTTACCGTAGATTCCGGACTACAGAGCGCACCTGATTAAAAGCCGCTGGCTCTAATTTTAGAAATAAAATCAATTTTTTAATTGTAAAGGCCGCACCGGATTTTCGGCCGCAGGTGTCCCACGTTGTAATATGAGATATTTACACAGAAAGATATTACACGTGAGGATTTTTTAACTTTTAATTAAATCCATATGGTAACAAAAACAAATACATATTGCAAATGCTTTTTTTCGAACCGTGCCCGTAACGTGGCTACTTTTAAATATACGTTGCGTGTACTTCTTTACTGAACAACATTCCAATATCTCCTAACGACTGGTAAAAAATATATATACTGCAGCCTACCAGGAAAAGTTATTGATCGCCTTTAACTTAAAAGCAGCGTTCGCTCAGATCCAAAGCCGCTCGCGTAATGCGCTCCCCCCTCTTTCCGTTTATCGCAAACTGGCATTTTTCCCACAAGACACCGCGAAACCGGGTGTGATGTCATAGCATCCCGCGATGTAGTACAGAAAACAAATATAGTTAAAACTCTTCTAACTTTAACTAGAAAATGAATTACTAAGCGAAAATATTATAAACTAAATAACTGCCATAAGGCAGCACAATGCTTCGAGTGTTTTCCATGTTGATGAGGGTGAGTACAAATGACTGATTTACAATAATTTAATTGTGAAAGTGCGCTTGATTTATCGTACAATTTCATTGGACCTCTGTGAACTACTCATCAATTTTATTGGTCTACTGTTATGAGGCAAAATGTTTACGAGGCGGCATGAAAAAAATCATGCATTAGCCGCTTCGGATTATTGGCCGCAAAGTTCAAAGCTGTTCAAAATGTGGGAAAAAAGTAGCGGCTTAAAATCCGGAATCTACGGTACTAGTTGTCCCCAAAGCAAGAAATACAACTAAGTACTTTATTAATAACTTTTCTGTAAAAAAAATATGGTAAACAATCACCGCAAAGAATGAAGAGATGAGTGAAGGCGAGGCTGTTTTTCGAGGGTCAAGGAGTGTGGATGCGATGCAAAACCAGAGCAAGGTTGAGACACGTTCAAGAAAAAGGTGTTGGAGCAAGGCTGAGACAAGGTCAAGGTGGATTAGGGGCATGTGAAGTGGAGAAAATATAGAGTGGAAGAGTTTCGGAACCCATGCATCAAAACCATTGTACATTGGGTGTTTGTTGATTTTGCTTTAAATGGTTTCTTTTTGGTTTCTTGTTTTGTGGCTGCCTGTAAGGAGATGAATCTCAAGGTTATATAATGCATACATACTTTGATAATAAATGTACCTTGAATTTTGAACTTTGAATTCATTGCCACAGATAGTTGTGGAAGACAAGTCATTGGGTATATTTGAAAGAGAGATTGATAGGTTCTTGATTAGTAAGGTTGTCAATGGTTACGGGGAGAAGGCAGGGGAATAAAGTTAACAGGGAAAATAAATCAGCCATGGTCAAGTAGCAGAATGCCTAATTCTGTTCCTATATCTTATGGTATTAATTTTTTGCTTTGGCAACAGATGTATTAACTGCTGAGTAGTTTTTTTTTCACAATTCATTTTCCATTGATATGTTTAAACTCGAGACAGACCATTCACCTACTCTAGCTTCACAAATAGATTCATGCACTTCACCATCTAGATTGAAACAAAAGGAAGTGGCAGAGAAATGAACAATTTTTGCTTCAATCTTGATGGTGAATGAAGAACTCATCTTTGAGATAAGTAATTATTGCTCGGTAATTATTAGTAAATAATTAGTCATGGAGAAAATAACGGGATTGAAAAGCAATAAGTTCCTAGAATATGATAACTTCCATCTTAGAGTTTTGAAGGAAGGGACAGTTGAGCTGATGAATGCACTAATTGTTATCTGCAAACTTCCATAGATTTGAGATTTGAGAGTAGTTCTCACAAGTTCAAATGCAGCAATTACAGTATAACTCTTATTATTGAAGATAAAAAAGAAAACAGGGAGGAACAGGAAACTGTGGCCCAGTTAGCCTGACACCAATAGTTGCGAAAATGGTGGAACCTATTCATAGGATTTTACAGAGCCATATTTGACGAATCTGTTTTGGAGATTGTACCTATCAAAATGGATAACAGCGAATCAGTTGATTGTGTATTTGGGCTTTCAGAAAGCTTTCAGTGAGGTGTCACACAGGAGAATTTTGTATAAATGTAGTGGTTAGCATAAAGCTCTTACAGCGCCAGCAAACGGAGTTTGATTCTATTGCAATCTGTAAGGAATTTGCATGTCCTTCCCATGACTACATGGGTTTCTTCCCACATTCCAAAGATGTACAGGTTAGTAGGTTATTTGGTCACATGGGGGTAAACGATGGGCACGGGCTCATTGAACTGGAAGGGCCTGTTACTGTGCTGTATCTCTATACAAAATTAAAATGCACAGTAGTGGTGTAACATTCTTTTATGAAGGTTGGTTAACAGATAAAAAGCATGGGATATATGCGTAGGTGGATTATTTTTAGCTTGGAGTGGTGGTTTATGACTGGTCAGGTGTTTCAGAAATCAGGGTCTCCTGTTGTTTACTATCATGTATAGAAAGTTCATGTAATGTATTCAACTTATCTGATTATGCAAATCTAGGTGATTTTGTGGGTTATGAATCGGATGCAGAGAAACTTTAGGCAGATTTAGATAGGTTAAATGAATGGTCAGGAACATGAAAGATGGAACATAATATGGAAAAATGTGGGTTCTTCTACTTTAGTTGAAAAAACTACAAAAGTATATTGTTTTTATAAGTGAAAGCTAGAAATGTGTTGGCATTCTCAGGGATCTGGGTATCTGTATATGAATCACTAAACGTCAATGTGTCAGTAAAGCAAACCATTTGAAAGGCAAATGATATTGCAAGAAAATCTGAGTCCATACGAATTCTTTTTTAAAATTATGATGGGACATAGTGGTACTGCATATGGAATATGATGTGCATGACAAGTCTTCATATTTTTAAAAAAGGAAGTATGGTGAAGTTTCACCAGATTGATTCCTGAGATGGTGGTTTTATTGTATGAAAAGACATTAGACAGATTGGGTCTGTACACTCTGGAGTCTTGAAGAATTAGAAATGTTATTTTTATACACAGGGTTCTTACCAGACAATGTGTCCTCCAACATGTCTAGAACTGGGGTCACAATCTCAAGTAACGATTGGTCTTTCAGAAACTTCATTACCCAGACAGTGATTAATATTTAGAATACTCCAAATAGGAAACTCAATTGCTGAGTATAATCAAAATGATTATCAACAGACTTTGAGATAGTGTCAGAAGTCAGAGAGTAATACAGGATGGAAACAGCCCGACTTGTCCTTGTGGACCAAAATGCCAGTCTAAGCTTGTTCCACATGCCAGCACTCCAGCACTTGACTTATACCTATAAGCCTTTTCTTATCACTGTACAAGTATCTTTTAAATGTTGTATATTAAGACAATCAAGAGAATATGAGGATAGTGCAGGAAAGTCACATTTAACTAAGTGATTACCATGATCTTATTGAATAAGGGCAGGTATAAGGGGCCATATGGCCTATTTCTGATGTTTTTGTTTTCATCTTAAAGTTGACTTTTCTCATATAATGGTACTCAGAAGAGTCAGCTTTGGCTTTGAACTTGGCACAAGATCAATGCTGAAAATCCAGTGCTAATGGAGAAGAATTACTAGATGATGTATTCTGATGATCAATGTTGGAATGTGATGTTTAGTAGATATATGATAGGCTAAGCTGGAGTTCTTCAGTTATAAGCTAATGTTTGGATGACTGTCATTATGCATCTTTTTCATTAAACATATTTAAATTACTATCATAACATTAAAATGAAAGTAACTAACTATACATTAGATGCTGTAATAAAATTAACTAACATTTAACCAGAGCATCTTTTAAAACTTCAAGTATGAATTTTGTGCTTTAATGTAATGCCAGTCACACTGAAAATGCTTTATTGCTTGATGATTTGTAAGATGACATGATGTACTGTGTTTTTTTTCTCCCAGTTCCATTAGCTCTAATTCATATGAATTTCTAAGTTGTTTTTGACTTTCAAACCAGTGAAAGACACTGAGTACCTTCCTACTTGATCGGGTAATGTTATAACCTATGACTCATGTATTACTTTGCTTTGCTCAGCCAGATTTCTCAAATGGGAAGAATAGCTATAAGAGGAAAAGCAATTCTTTTTATTACATTACCCTTGCTCTTTTCTAAGTAATTACTAAATTTCTTACTTTTTCAATATTCATCTCTTCAACCCCTATTTAGGTCATCTGGACTGCTTCCAAATGCTTTTCTATTTTAACCATTGTGGATAAGCAAGGCAAATGTCAAATTCGTGTGTAAAGCTTATCAAGTGCATCTAGTAAAATGAGTTTTTGTGGAATGCACAGTCATCGCAAAGAAAAGAATTCTGCTTACCAACATTTTACAATTAGAATATTCAGAATATTAGAAGATGTTGCTTCAATTTGTGAAGGGTACGTTAGAGTTCCTGACCTCACAACCTCTACCAAAAAGGAGAAGTGCAGCAAAGTCATGGGAATGTCATGATTGGTGTGGTTCTCTCTAACTGTGCATCATTCTGACTGGAATATATACACACACATTCCTATAGTGCTGCTGAATCAAGGGCTTGACCTTTCTGGTCAGCAACAAAAGGATGGAACTATGACAATCCTCATCGAGGGATCAAAAGTGGAGAGAGTGAGCAGTTAGTTTTAAGTTCCTGGGTGTCAAGATCTCTGAGGAGCTAACCTGGTCCCAACATATTGACGCAGCTACAAAGAAGGCAAGACAGTGTCTATACTTCATTAGGAGCTTGAAGAGATTTGGCATGTCAACAAATACACTCAAAGTCTTCTATAGATGTACCATGGAGAGCATTCTGACAGGCTGCATCACTGTCTGGTATGGAGTTGGGAGGTGGGGAGGTGGCTACTGCACAGGACCGAAAGAAGCTGCAGGGAATCGTAAATTTAGTTGGTTCCATCTTGGGTACCAGCCTACAAAGTACCCAGGACATCTTTAGGGAGTGATGCCTCAGAAAGGCAGCATCCATTATTAAGGAACTCCAGCACCCAGGGCATGCCCTTTTCTCACTGTTATCATCGGGCAGGAGGTACAGAAGCCTGAAGGCACACACTCAGTGATTCAGGAACAGCTTCTTCCCCTCTGCCATCCGATTCCTAAATGTACATTGATCTCGTGAACAGTACCTCACTTTCTAAATATATACTATTTCTGTTTTTGCACAATTTTTACAATATACAATATACATATACTGTAATTTCTTTCTTTTTCTTCTATATTGAACTGCTGCTGCTAAGTTAACAAATTTCACAACACACATGCCGGTGATAATAAACCTGATTCTGATACTGTCTTCAAGGAAACCCACATTGTGGTAAGTTTTATTTCTTTTCCCATCAGATTTGCTGCCATACACCTTTTTGTAAAAGATCAATGAGGTCAATGCAGTCAAAACTTGCAAGATGATTTCAAAACACATTTGCAATTATTGGCATGTTTGGCACCTCCAATTCTGAATATTTGAATGGAAAGTCAAGGGTTCTTGACATTGCTGGGCATGTAATATCACCTGGTCCCATGGTTTGTGCTCAGATCTGAAGAGAATTCCCTAGAGCAAGATTCCAATGCATGAAGTGTAACTTATGAACCAGTCTTACATTTGGCTACAACCCAAATACAGATAAAACAGTGAAGTACATACACTACATTTTAAAACAAACTCTCTTTGCTGAAATTTGCACGTCAATTCTGACAGGAGTAATGTTTTGCAAAAAGTTTAAAAACAAGTTTCTAAATTCATTGAATCTGAAGTTGAGATAGAATGTTAAATGAAACAGATTCCACAGTCATAAGAACATAAAGAACAGGAGCAGGAGTAGACCCTCCAGTCCATCGAGCCTGCTCCACCATTCAATAAGATCATGGCTGATCTGTCCATAAACTCAACTCCATCTACCTGCCTTTTCCCCATGACCCTTAATTCCCTTACTACGTAAAAACCTATCTAACTGTTTCTTAAATATATTTAGTGAAGAAGCCTCAACTGCTTCCCTGGGCAGAGAATTCCACAGATTCACCACTCTCTGGGAAAAACAGTTTCTCCTCATCTCTGTCCTAAATCTTCTCCCCTGAATCTTGAGGCAATGTCCCCTAGTTCTAGTCTCACCTACCAATGGAAACAACTTTCCAACTTCTATCTCATCTATCCCTTTCAAAATTTTGTATGTTCCTATAAGATCCCCTGTCATTCTTCTGAATTCCAGAGAGTATAGTCCCAGGTGACTCAATCTCTCCTCATAGGTTAACCCCTTCATCTCTGGTATCAACATGGTGAACCTCCTCTGCACTGCCTCCAAAGCCAGTACATCCTTCCTCAAGTATGGAGACCAGAACTGCACACAGTACTCCAGGTGCGGCCTCACCAGTACCCTGTATAGTTGCAGCATAACCTCCCTGCTCTTGAATTCAATCCCTCTAGCAATAAAGGCCAACATTCTGTTTGCCTTCTTAATAACCTGTTGTACCTGCAAGCCAACTTTCTGTGATTCATGAACAAGCATTCCCAAGTCCCTCTGCACAACAGCATGCTGCAATCTTTCACCATTTAAATAATAATCTGCTCTTCTATTATTCCTTCCAAAGTGGATGATCTCACATTTACCAACGTTGTCAGACCTTGGCCCACTCACTTAACCTACCTATATCACTCCGCAGACTCTCCACGTCCTTTGTACAATTTGCTTTTCCACTCAGTTTAGTATCATCAGCAAATTTTGCTACGCTACACTCAGTCTCCTCTTCCAAATAATCAATGTAAATGGTAAACAGCTGCGGGCCCAGCACCGACCCCTGCGGCACCCCACCCACCACCGACTGTCAACCGGAGAAACACCCATTTATACCAGCTCTCTGCCTTCTATTGGTTAACCAATCCACTTTCCATGCCAGTACACTTCCTCTGACTCCATGCATCCGAATCTTGTTTATAAGTCTCTTGTGCGGCACCTTATTAATCGCCTTCTGAAAATCCAAGTATACGACATCCATCTGTTCCCCTCTATCCACTGCACTCATTATGTACTCAAAGAACTCCAGTAAGTTTGTCAAACAGGACCTGCCCTTTCTGAATCCATGCTGTGTTTTTCTAATGGAACCACTCCTTTCTAAATGTTTTGCTATTTCTTCCTTAATGACAGCTTCAAGCATTTTCTCGACTACAGATGTTAAGCTAACTGGCCTATAGTTGCCCGTCTTTTGCCTACATCCTTTTTTAAAAAGTGGCGTGACATTTGCTGTCTTCCAATCTGCCGGGACCCGCCCAGAGTCTAGAGAGTTTTGATAAATGATTACCAATGCATCTACTATAACCTCCGTCAATTCCCTCAGCACCCTGGGATGCCTCCCATCAGGACCAGGTGATTTATCTACCTTCAGGCTTTCTAGTTTTCTCATCACTATCTCTTTAGTGACAGTGATTTTATCGAGGTCCTCACCTCCCATTTCCTCCATAACATCCTTCTTTGACATATTAGATGTGTTCTCCACTGTGAAGACCGACACAAAATAGTCGTCCAATGCCTCAGCCATTTCCTTATCACCCAATACCAATTCCCCTTTCTCATCTTCCAAGGGACATACGTTGACTTTAGCCACCCTCTTCCGCTTTATATATTTATAAAAACTTTTGCCATCTGTGCTTATATTTTGTGCTAATTTACTTTCATACTCCATCTTCCCTTTCCTTATTTCTTGTTTAGTTGTTCTCTGTTGCTTTCTAAAGTTTTCCCAATCCTCCAGTCTCCCACTACGCTTTGCAGCTTGTACATGAGCTTTTATTTTGATACTATCTTTTATTTCCTTCGTTATCCAAGGCTGGCTCTCCCCACACTTACTGACCTTACTTTTGATTGGAATATATTTTTGTTGAGCACTGTGAAAAATCTCTCTGAAAGTATTCCACTGTTCCTCAACTGTCCTACCTGATCTACAGATAGTTTGACTTGCCACTTCGGGTGAACTGGTCACATTACTTGTGACCCCCTGTAAAACTGATTGTATCCTTTTGAGGCAGGTGGAATCTAGAGCCTTAGAGTTGGGCCCTGAGTTATTTTTATTCCCAGGTGAGGTTTCAATCCATTGTCCCCATTGTTGAAATTGACTTCAAAGGGTTATCTCATAGTGTATGGGAAGTATGGGATGGATTAGTGCATATATTAGCATTTCAACAAGTGTGTTTCATGTATCTGGTGTTATGAATGTGAAGCAACTCTGAGGGGCTGAAGGGTACAAAGTCGCCCCCTGCTTTTTGAGAATCGCAAGATTGCTATTAATTCGGGTCTGGGACCCAGGAAATGAGAGAGAGACACTCAAAATACACAAGGTTTGGAATGTGTCCTGACCTCAGTGGAACAGAACCACTGATAATGGCCATTGTCTCTTGGAGAAGGAATTGTGTATTGAGTACTGTACTATTCATTGAAACCCCTCAGGGGACAACCAGAGTGGTCTGGTTGAGGGATTGCATCATCCCAACCTGATTGACATCTGAGACCCTGTGAGTAAGGATAAAAGAGGGGTCTGGGGAACAACCCCTTTAGACGCACCAGGAGAAATGCTAGAAATCCCGTGACAGAGTTTGATAGCAAAAGCCGGTGGGGGCACATGTGCGTCCTTCCCTTGCCTGGGGTGACGGGCCCACCATGGAAGAACGGTTTAGCTAAAGGAGATGTCACAATTGAACGGCCACAGCAACGAAATACCTGACGGATCGAAATCATAAAGGAAGGTTGGAAAAAAACCCATAGCGGTAACTGTTCCCATCCTATCTCTCTCTCTCCAACAATTGCAACACAGCGGTCCCCAACGGCTGCAGCCTGCATGAACTGAGTGAACTTTATATTTCCATTGGACAATACATTATCCCCTAGACAACAATAGAGCTTATTTCTTATTGATTATTATTATACCCGCACTTTTAGATTTAGTATTGACGACGTATATTATCTGTATACTTGCATTGATATTATTTTTGTGTATTTTTGCTAATAAATACTGTTAAAAATAGTATCATCAGACTTCAACGGATGTCTCTATCTTTGCTGGTAAGTGACCCAGTTACGGGGTTTGTAACAACGTGGGGGCTCGTCCAGGATTTGATACCAAATTGGAGGGCCAGTAAATCGGGCTTTTAAGTCCAAACTTGGATCTGGTTGCGTGGGTAACCAGACGGGAAACCAGCAAAGATGGACGTAGATGAATTTATAGAAAACCCGACTCTGGAGGCGCCAGAGGCTGCCACAAAGTCGGACTTGATAAATATTGCGAAAGGACTAAATCTCGCAGAGGTGAGGTTGTTGATGAAAAAGCGGGAGGTGTGGAGGGCCATAACTCAGTATTATATTGTGAAGAATGTGTTTTCGGCTGAGGTATTGGAAAATATTCCTGAAAAGGTACCAGCTAGTGGGATGGCTCAGTTAGAGTTGGAGAAATTAAGTTTGGAACATGAAATTAAGTTAAAACAGCTGGAAGCAGCGGAAAAGGAAAAAGAAAGAGCTGAAAAGGAAAAAGAGCAGGAAAGAGCTGAGAAGCAGAGGGAGATTGAAATTAAGTTAAAACAGCTGGAAGCAGCTGAAAAAGAGAAGGAGAAAGCCGAAAAGGATAGGGAGTATGAGGAGAAGGAGAAACAGAGGCAACATGAGCGGGACATGGAGAAGTTAAAGCAAGAGAGAAGGGTCCAAGGGCCAGACCGAGAGGAGAGGTTTAATGTTAGTAGGGAGTTTAGGTTAGTACCTCCGTTCGAAGAGACAGATGTTGATAGTTATTTCTTGCATTTTGAAAAGGTGGCAGTGAGTCAGAAGTGGTCCAGAGATCAGTGGGTGGCGTTGTTACAAAGTGTGTTAAAAGGGAAGGCACAATGGGCATATACGGCGTTGTCCATGGAGGAGGAGGAGTCTGAGAATTATGAGAAAGTAAAAGAGGCCATTCTTCAGGCCTATGAATTGGTACCTGAGGCCTATAGACAAAAGTTCAGAAATTTAAAGGAAGGGTGGAATCAGACGTATGCAAAGTTTGCCTATGAGAAGGGTGTGCTCTTGGATCGCTGGTGTGCAGCAGAAATGGTGGAAGAAGATTTTCGGCATCTCAGGGAGTTAATTCTGATTGAGGAATTTAAAGGTTGTGTTTCAGATGATATCCAGATGTATTTGAATGAGAAGCCGAATAAGTCCATATCCGAATTTGTTAGGTTCGCAGATGAATATGCCCTAACCCACAAGACAAAGTTTTCCTCGAATAAGAGTTGCCTGAAAGACCGTAGGAACGGTAGAGAAAGCCCGCCGGCTGAGGCAGAGATCCAGCCAGGAGCTAGTGGTAAAAATAAGGAGGAGGAAAGGCAAGACGGCAGGAGAGGTCCTGGCTTGACCTGTTTTAATTGTGGAAAGGTGGGTCATATTGCATCTAAGTGCCTTGCTCCGAGGAAGGAGACAGGAAAAGGGAAAGCAACAGTCCCTACAGGATGTATTGTGGTGATCAGTAAATCAACGAGAAAGCCCCAGGTAGACAGAATACGAGAGGGGCCCGAGAAATTTATTTCAGAAGGAACAGTGTCTGTGAAAGAGGGAGACACACCAGTTCCTGTGTGGATCTGGAGAGACACTGGAGCTGAGCTGTCATTGATTGGCAGTAAGGTACTAGATTTTGGTTCCAAGACTGGAGAGGTATAGGAAAAGGGACAGAAGCTGTGCCTTTGCATAGGATCATTATAAATTGTGAGCTGGTATCTGGACCAGTGGAAATAGGGGTGCAATCAGAATTTCCGAGAACTGACGTAGACATCCTTCTGGGTAACGATTTAGCTGGTGGTGAAGTTTGGTCGGCCATGGAGCTGACGAGCCAGCCTGTAAGTGTTGAGGACCTGCCCCTAGATTCCAAGATCTATTCCGCATGCATGACCACTCGCAGCCTGTCAAGAAAGGCAGCTGAGAAAGAGGCCAGTATCGATTTGGCTGAGACGTTTTTACCGACCCTGTACCAAGAGGGGTTAGAGGGTGGAAAAACGGAGAATAGGGAGGTGAAAGAGAGTAAGGGAGAGGAGGTAGTCCTGCCCTTAGCCAGGAGGAAATTTATAGAGGCATGGAGTAAAAATGAGAAACAGATAAGTCTGTTAGAAGGTCCAGGGTTGGACATGGATGATCTGTCTGGCTTGACAGAACTGTTTGAAGAAGTTGAATATTTTAAAGGTGTTCCCGATAATGAAATGAGGGCAGTCCTAGATGAAAAGGATGCCATTACCTTGAAGGAGTCTGCTGGGTTGGCAGATGAGGTTGTTTCAGCCCGCAGGATTGAGTTTACTCTGGAAGGGAGTTGCCCAGAGAGTAACTGGGAGGATCAGGGGGACTTAGAATTTGAAAAGGGTACGGGTATTGAAAGCCTGGAAGAGGCAGATGTCCCGTTTGAGTGTGTCCAAGATGTGGATGCACGTGGTACTGAACCTAGTAATGGAACTCAGAAAAAGTCTGAGGTATTTGATTCAGTTGAAAAGGAATGCAGTCCTTGTGGGTCAGATGGACTTGGTTCAGTGAAGAAAGGGTTAACCGTGGTACTAGTGGGAAGCGAGAATTCCCAGTTGTTTGTGTTCGAAGGTGTGTTAAAAGTTAGTGAGGAGATAAAAGGTGGTGAGGTGAATATTATTATTGAAGGGAAAGGGAAAAATGTAGTTCCTAAATTGAATGAAGAAAATTTAAAGTCTGGATTGATGTCAGAAGCAGTAACCAGGCTGAAGGGACAATGGCTTGGTAACACAGTGCCTGCAAATCAATTACAGGTTGATTTGGAATGTAAAGGTGCCCCACACGCTATTGTTATTCAAGAGTGTGCTGTGAAGAGGCAGAATTTGAAATGCTGTTTGGACAAAGAGGGATCGCTTGCAGCTATTGAACTGAAAACTAATAGAATGAAGGGTCCTGAAGATAAAACTAACGACTTGCTTAAAAATAAATAATTGTGTGGAAATTCAGCAAATGTGCTAAGTTTGGAAAACATTGTTGATAAAATAACTCCTATGAAAGGAGCATGCAAAAGCCTATTCCACACTGGTGCGCAAGGTAACCACGTGGGAGTTAACTGGAAAAGGGGCGAGGGTTGACGGGATGCCACTTTAAATAACAGGATCTGGTTTTAAGGGATCTCGACAAAGCATGTAACTAATAAAGACAACCCCCGGAAGATTGACTGTTAAGTTTGAAAGTAAAATAAAGATTAGTATTTGCATGAACTTTCGTAATATACACGTAAGCTAAGATCACAACTCTTTAGTTTTGTTTTGCTGAAGAAAAGAAAAAAAAAAGGTGGTTATTAAATTGGAGTCTGATGCTACAAGAATTTATTAAGGTACAAGATATTAAGATATTAAAGGAAGTGACAATGTAATCGCTAACTGTTTAGATGCTGAATTGAATGTATAACTGTATTACTCTGCAGTGAAAAAAAAACTCTTTGGAATTGTGTTAGAGTCTGAAATCCTGTAAGACTCTGTATTAATTAATTTTTACCTGTGGCAAAAATCCTAGAAGGAAGGGGGTGTTATGAATGTGAAGCAGCTCTGAGGGGCCGAAGGGTACAAAGTAGCCCCCTCCTTTTTGAGAATCGCAAAATCGCTATTAATTCGGGTCTGGGACCCAGGAAATGAGAGAGAGAGACACTCAGAATACACAAGGTTTGGAATGTGTCCTGACCTCAGCGGAACGGAACCACTGATAACGGCTATTGTCTCTTGGAGACGGAATTGTGTATTGAGTACTGTACTATTCATTGAAGCCCTCAGGGGATGACCAGAGTGGTCTGGTTGAGGGATTGCATCATCCCAACCTGATTGACATCTGAGACCCCGTGAGTAAGGATAAAAGAGGGTCTGGGGAACAACCCCTTTAGACGCACCAGGAGAAATGCTAGAAATCCCGTGACTGAGTTTGATAGCGTAAGCCGGTGGGGGCTCGTGTGCGTTCTCCCTTGCCTGGGGTGGCGAGCTCACCACGGAAGAACGGTTTAGCTAAAGGAGAGGCCACAATTGAACGGCCACAGCAACAAAATACCTGACGGATCGAAATCATAAAGGAAGGTTGGAAAAAAACCCGTAGCGGTAACTGTTCCCATCCTATCTCTCTCTCTCTCTCCAACCATTGCAACACAGCGGTCCCCAACGGCTGCAGCCTGCATGAACTGAGTGAACTTTATATTTCCATTGGACAATACATTATCCCCTAGACAACGATAGAGCTTATTCTTATTGATTATTATTATACCTGCACTTTTAGATATAGTATTGACGACGTATATTATCTGTATATTTGCATTGATATTATTTTTGTGTATTTTTACTAATAAATACTGTTAAAAATAGTATCATCAGATTCCAATGGACGTCTCTATCTTTGCTGGTAAGTGACCCAGTTATGGGGTTCGTAACACTGGGTACTATTGTTAATTGAGCTGGAGTGATGTTAAGGCAACTGTTAAGTTGTTGGTATCAACATTGCAAAGATTTTGTTGTTCTTTATTTGGCTGTTTTACCTTTTCTGGAAAGCCATTGTTTGAATCACAAAGAATAACTCCTAATCTATAACTTTAGCATGGGCAACTTGGTAGCAGAGTGACGAGTGTAAAGCTTTACAGTGCCAGCGATTATGACAGGTTTCAATTCATACCATTGTCTGTAAGGAGTTTGTACCTTCTCCCCATTACTATGTGTGCTTCCTCCCATTTATAGCATCAGCAATCGCGTCAGGTTTCAACACACACCATTGTCTGTAAGGAGTTTGTACATTCTCCCAGGGACTAGTGTATTTTCTCCCACATTGCAAAGATGTACAGGTTAGGGTGGTAAGCTGAGGGCGTTGGCACTTGCTGCCTGCTGCTGGCACATCCTCAGACTCTTAGTTGTTCCTCAAAACAACAGATTTCGCCGTATGTTTCGATGTGCATGTAACAAATAAAGCTCCAGTAATCTTGCTTTTCATCACCATGTCACTGTAGCAGAGCAAACATTCACCTTCAAATCTTTATTAGAAACTGCCCACTGAATCTTTCTACCTGAAGAACTTAAATTTCTAATCCTCATGTTTCAATCAAACTTTTGGCCATAGCACAACATGGCTTGTTGTCGATCTGTGTCTGATGTTGCTCCTGTATATTAAAGGTGGTTTATAAATGCAAATTGTTGTATTAGTTAGTAGCTTGCTATGTAGAAATTCGCGGCTGCCTTTGCCTGCATTGCCACAAGACTTATGCTATTAGAGTACTTCAATTGTAAATTGCTTTGTGATATTGATACGCTATGTAATGTGCAAATCCTCAAATAAAATAAAGAAATTATTTCTTGACAATAAAACCCTACTGCTTTAAGATAGGTATTACTAAAATGACCATTTTGAATTGTCTATGCCCTACAGGGATGAGATAAGTGGCAGGGTAAAAAAAATCTTGCAACAATCTACTGCACTGCACGTGGCATGCCTCATGCCACTTTAATAGGTACATTCTTGCCAGCTAGCAAGACTACCACAGCAGCTGGCTGAAATTCATGTCAGAGGATGTCGATTGTATCAAGACTCTGACCACATCTTAACGCAGGACAGTCTTGATCATTAGCTGGGGTGCAAACTCCACCAGGAGTGTAGGCTTCAAGAAGTAGCTGGTCCAAAAGCAGGCTATAGAGGTAACACATTTAATGTTTTGGATTCAAAGAGCAAACACGAGGAAATCTGCAGTTGCAGGAAATTCAAACAACACACACAAAATGCTGGTGGAACACAGCAGGCCAGGCAGCATCTATAAGGGGAAGCACTGTCGACATTTTGGGGCGCGACCCTTCGTCAGGACTAACCGAAGGAAAGATGGTAAGAGATTTGAAAGTAGTGGGGGGAGGGGGAAATGCGAAATGATAGGAGAAGACCGGAGGGGCTGGGATGAAGCTAAGAGCTGGAAAGGTGATTGGCAAAAGTGATACAGAGCTGGAGAAGGGAAAGGATCATGGGACGGGAGGCCTCAGGAGAAAGAAAGGGGGAGGGGGGAGCACCAGAGGGAGATGGAGCACTCTTTCTTTCTCCCCCTTTCTTTCTCCTGAGGCCTCTCGTCCCATGATCCTTTCCCTTCTCCAGCTTTGTATCACTTTCGCCAATCACCTTTCCAGCTCTTAGCTTCATCCCAGCCCCTCCGGTCTTCTCCTATCATTTCGCATTTCCCCCTCCCCCCACTACTTTCAAATCTCTTACTATCTTTCCTTTTGGTTAGTCCTGACGAAGGGTCTCGGCCCGAAACGTCGACAGTGCTTCTCCTTATAGATGCTGCCTGGCCTGCTGTGTTCCACCAGCATTTTGTGTGTGTTGTTTTAATATTTTGGATTGGTTTCTTGTGGTCAGAAATGATCTTCAAAACTCCAGAAGGAGTTTCTTGCTGTCACTACTTCTCAACTTGTATCCCACAGCTCAGCTTATGGTTATGTTAACCAAACTCTCATCTAGTGACAGACATTGGAACATTTAGGGCTGAGAAAGATAAATAACAATCTAGAATAATAAGAAAATAGGACCAGGATTAGCCCACTTGGACTCTTAGGATCCCATATGATAAATGAGATTTGCCCCAGCTTTCATCTCCTCATCTGTGCCAATTGACTATAGCCCTTAATCTCCTGTTCTTTCAAAAATTGCATTCTAGCCTCCACAACCCACTAAGAAAGAGAACTCTAGAGAATTTAGAGGATTGGGAAGTTTTCAAATACCTCAGGAGGCATCTAAAAAAGTCATTAAGGAGGTAAAGATGGAATATGAAGGAAAGCTAGCCAACAATATTATAGAAGATACCACAAGTTTCTTCAGATACATAAAGTATAAAAGAGAGATGAGAGTGGATATCTGACCACTCAAAAATGACTGCTGGAGAGATAGTAATGGGAACAAGGAAATGGTGGATGAACTGAATAAGTATTTTGTATCATTCTTCACTGTGGAAGACACTAGCAGTATGGTGGGAGCTCCAGGTGTTGGGGCATGAAATAAGTGAAGTTACCATAACTAGAGAAAAGGTGCTTGGGAAACTGAAAGGTCTGAAGGTAGATAAGTTACCTGGACCAGATGGTGTACTCCCCAGAGTCCTGAAGAGATTATGGAGGCATTAGTAATGATGTTTCAAGAATCACCAGATTCTGGAATGGTTCCTAAGAGTGGAAAATTGCAAATGTCACTCCACTTTTCAAGAAGGGAGAGAGGCTGAAGAAAGGAAACTATGGGCCAGTTAGTCTGACCTCAGTGGTTGGGAAGATGTTGGAGTTGATTGTTAAGGATGAGGTCTCAGGACACTTGGAGGCACATGATAAAATGGGCCATAATCAGCATGGTTTCCTCTAGGGAAAATCTTGCCTGACGAATCTGTTGGAAATCTTTGAAGAAATAACAAGCAGGATAGACAAAGGAGAATCAGTTGATATTGTGTAGTTGGATTTTCAGAAGGTCTTTAATAAGGTGCCACTCATGAAGCTGCTTAACAAGCTATGAGCCCATGATATTACAGGAAAGATTTTACATGGATAAAGCAGTGAGTACCGTAGATGCCGGATTATAAGCCGCTACTTTTTTCCCACGCTTTGAACAGCTTTGAACACTGCGGCCTTTACTACGGTGCGGCTAATGCATGGTTTTTTTTCATGCCGCCAAAAACATTTTGCCTCGTAACAGTAGACCAATAAAATTGATGAGTAGTTCACAGAGGTCCAATGAAATTGTACGATAAATCAAGTGCACTTTCACAATTAAATTATTGTAAATCAGTCATTTGTACTCACCCTCATCAACATGGAAAACACTCGAAGAAAAGCATTGTGCTGCCTTTATGGCAGTTATTTAGTTTATAATATTTTCGCTTAGTAATTCATTTGTTAGTATTTTCTAGTTAAAGTTAGAAGTGTTTTAAGTATATTTGTTTTCTGTACTACATCGCGGGATGCTATGACGTCACATCCGGTTTCGCCGCGTCTTGTGGAAAAATACCAGTTCGCGATAAACGGAAAGGTGGGGGGGGGGGAGCGCATTAGACCCGAGCGAAAACGCTGCTTTTAAGTTAAAGGCGATCAATAACTTTTCCTGGTAGGCTGCGGTATATATATTTTTTACCAGTCATTAGGAGATATTGGAATGTTGTTCGTGCACTGTTCAGTAAAAAAGTATAAGCAACGTAATTTGTGTGTTACCGATACGTATGTATATTTAAAAGTAGCCGTGTTACAGGCATGATTCGAAAAAAAGCATTTGCAATATGTATTTGTTTATGTTACCATACGGATTTAATTAAAAGTTAAAAAATCCTCACGTGTAATATCTTTCTGTGTAAATATCTCATATTACAACGTGGGACACCTGCGGCTTAAAATCCGGTGCGGCTTGTACAAGTACAAAATTGATTTTCTTTCTAAAATTAGAGCCTGTGGCTTTTAATCAGGTGCGCTCTGTAGTACGGAATCTACGGTAATTGGTAGAGGCAAAGAGTGGGAATAAAAGGATGCTTTTCTGGATGGCTGCCGGTGACTAGTGGTGCTCAACAGGGGTTTGTGTTGGGACCAATTCTTTTTACATTATATGTCAATGATTTGGATGATGTAATTGATGGCTTTGTTGAAAAGTTTGCAGCCAATATGAAGATAGGTGAAGGAGTAGATAGTTTTGAGGAAGTAGAGAGGCTATAGAGAACTTAGATTAGGAGAATGGGCAAAGAACTGGCAGATGAAATACAGTGTCAGGTAGTGTACAGTCATGCACTTTGCTAGAAGAAATTAAAGGGGTGACTATTTTATAAATGGAGAGAAAATACAAAGAACTGAGGTGCAAAGGGACTTGGGAGTCCTTGTGCAGGATTTCCAAAGGGTTAATTTGCAGGTTGATTCTGTGGTGAGGAAGGCAAATGTAATGTTAGCATTCATTTCAAGAGGACTAGAATATAAAAGCAAGGATGTAATGTTGAGACGTTATAAAACACTGGTGAGGCCTCACTTGGAGTATTGCAATCAGTTTTAGACACCTTATCTTAGAAAGGATGTGCTGAGAGGGTTCAAAGGAGGTTCACAAGAACAATTCCAGGATTGAATGGCTTGTCATGTGAAGACCGTTTGATGGCTCTGGGCCTGTATTCACTAGAATTCAGAAGAATGAGGAGTGACTTCATTGCAGCCTATTGAATGGTGAAAGACCTTGATGGACTAGATGTAGGGAGGATGCTTCCTGTGGTGGGAGAGTCTAAGACCAGAGGACACAGCTTCTGGATAGAGGGGAGTCCTTTTAGGGTGGAGATGAGGAGGAATTTATTTAGCCAGAGTGGTGATTCTGTGGAATTCTTTGCAACAAACAGCTGTGGAAGCCAAGTCTTTATTTATATTTAAGGTAGAGGTTGATAGATTCTTGATTGGTCAGGGTATGAAGGGATATGGAGAGAAGGCAGGAGATTGTGGCTGAGAGGAAAATTGAATCAGCCATGATGAAATGGCAGAGCAAACTCGATGGCCCAAATGGTCTAATGCTGCTCTTATATCTTATGGTCTTAAATTCACCACCCTTTGCAAAAAAAAAGTTCCTACACACCTCAGTTTTAAAAAACTTTCCACTAATCCTGAAACATCTCAACATTCACCTTGTAATGCCTCCTGATGATCTTATGTCTCAATGAGATCATCCCTCAGACTTCTGAACTCTAAAAATATATACATTGATTTAATTTCTTTACCTTCTTGTGACAGAATAATCCCCACATCCCAGGAATCAAGCCTAGTGTATCTCTGTTGGACTGGCTCCAATGCTAAGATATAATTTCTTAAGTTATCTAAAACAGCATACAGTAGTTCTGATGTGACATTTCCATATTTCTAAACTCCAACTGTATGCAATAAGGGGCAACATGCCATTTGCTTTTTCTTCTGAACTACTTGCTGCACCTGTTTGCTAATGTTTGTAACAGGTGTACAGGAACACCTACATCCCACTGTACTTTAGTCACTTGCAGTCTGCCTTTACATTCCTCTAACTGATGCATAGAGTCAGAACACGGCCGCAAAGGAACATGCCCTTCAGCCCATCTAGTCTGTGCCTAGCTATTTATCTGCCTAGTCCCATCGACAAGCACCTGGACTGTAGCCCTTTATAACCGTCCCATCCACATACCTATCCAAATTTCTCTTAAATTTTAAAATCGAACCCACATCCACCACTTCCGCTAACAGCTCATTCCACACTCTCACCACCCTCTGACTGAAGAAAATCCCCTCTTGTTCCCCTTAAACATTTCATCTTTCATCCTTAACACATGACCTCTAGTTCTAGTATCTTCCAACCTCAGTGGAAAAAACCTGCCTACATTTATCCTATCTATACTGCTCAGTTTTGTATACTTTCGTGAAACCTCCCCTCATTCTTCTACGCTCTACGGAATAAAGTCCTAACCCTATTCAGACTTTCCCTATAACTCAGGTCCTCAAGTCCTGGCAACATCCTTGTAAACTTTCACTGTATTCTTTCAATCTTATTGACATCGTTCCTGTAGGTAGGTGACCAAAGCTACTCACAATACTCCAAATTAGGCCTCACCAACATCTTATACAACTACAGCGTGACATCTAACCGCTGTACTCAATACTTTGATTTATAAAGTTCAATATGCCAAAAGCTTTCATGACCATATCTACCTGTGACACCGCAGGTGTAGTCACAGATCTTTTGTACTACCCCTCACCGTGTCAGTGAAATCCTGATCTGTCCTCCCAAAGTGCAGCACCTCACACTTGTCTGCATTAAAATCCCATCTGCTGCTTTTTATCCCATTTTTCCAGCTGGTCCAGAATCTGTTGCAAGCTTTGATAGTCTTCCTCACTGTCCACTACACCCCCACTCTTGGTATCATCCACAAATTTGCTGATGCAAACTACATTTTTCCAGATTACACTCCATTTACCAAGGTTTCACCAATTCACTCAATACATTTTTATCTTCTTTCAGTCCTAATATCACAACATGCTCTTCCAATTATTTTAGTGCCAAAATGCCTGAAAGATAAAGCGGTCCACACTACATTGATAAGGGTTGATGAAGTCTAGTGCAGACAGACACATCAGTATTTTATTTGCACACCATTTCTGTATATTGATGCACCCTCTATTGGTGAAATCAGGCATATTCGCCAAAATATTCTTGAGAAATTTGGGAGCCGGCAATACAAATCAGAACCTGAAGAATGAATTAGTATCAATTTTACCTCTGTACTAATTCACAAATTTAGCCACATTTAACTTATAAACAACAACAGAATGTATTGTATAGGTAAAGGAGCAGATATCAATGGTTGGACTTTCGTAGGTCCTGCACTAAGCACCATTGATAATATTGCAGTATAGCTGTGTATATTATAAATCAGCCAATTTTCATCATCTTTTGACCAGTCACTTTTGAGTTACCTCGAGCAAATATTAACCCATCCAATTATTGGCGAGCATTAATGATCAGTAGATAATAAGAATATTAAACTGCAACTGCAAGTGACTTGATAGAGTAGATAATTGAAAAGTTAACATAAATTTTAAAAATATCAAGAAGTATCACTTTATTGAGAGAGAATTGGTGTGGTAAAATAAATCATAAATGAGCACCCAAGAATATCAATCTTCACCTGAATTGAAGTTGAACTGAACACTTTGAAGCCTGTAATGCTGATGCAGAATTTTGATCCCATTTGCTTTTTATTGCAAATACTGCATATTTGTAACATCACACACCTCCGTACAAGATGGTTATTTATGTAGCTTCTGGAACAGATTATCTCTATGATATTCTGGTCAGCCTCTTCTTCACATAAACCTTAGAATGGGCGCAGTCCACATTGAACCATGCACTTTGTATTGGTCTATTCACTCAGCAGCATGTGTTCCTCAACCTGCTTTGGCTCTTGATCCAGCAATTTATTGCTCTTAAACATTTCATGCTCATGTGAAATCCCACCATATTCTTACCCCCAACTACGTCTCATCGCTATTTCCTACAGTTTTCAGTATTCCTTCAATGTTGGTTCCATGTACCACTACTTGCTTCAATGTTTGTTAGATTTAAACCTGGAATTTCTCCTCTAAACCACTCCTTTCAGAAGCCTTTCCAACATGAATATGTCAGCTAAGACCTTTGGATTAAGCTTTTGTCATTCTTCAGCTCATTAGTAATTGTATAGGTTTTTTTCCCTATTACTGTTCTGGAAATGTAGGTTCGAGCATTTTCTGAGGTTACAGGTGCAATATAAATTCAAATTGTTTTTGCAAACTAAACTGAACAATAACTAGCTGAGAAACAAGAGAAATGAGGTGGTTTGGCCTGAAACATCAACTGTTCACTCTTTTCCATTGATGCCGCCTGGCCTGCTGGGTTCCTGCAGCATTTTGTGTGTGTTGCAATAACTAGCTGACAATAGCTGACTGGTAATAACTGACACAATTGGGATTTTTAGTCCACTAGTTTAAATGTATTCCAGAGAGTTGTGTTTTATTTATTATTATGATCCTGCTAACCAAAACTATTAGGCATTTGCACCAGCTGTAATACATTTTTGTAATCCATATTTAAAGATACCTACAGCAGAATTAACTGTTAGTTATCTGTTTTTAAAATCACTGGATCCAAAACTTCATTGACGGCTGGCTCTTCTCTTGGATAATCAGTGTCAAGACGATCGTTTGCTTCTTTATCTGAAGGTTGTGCTTCGTGTGCATCACTGTCATCTTTTGTCAGTGGCTCTACTTTATTCCCTTTTTCTTTTACAGGCTCCGTAACAAAGTTTTCAAGGAAGTCCAGCTTGGCGGGCAACATTCCATTATGAAAAAGATATTTGGTCAGATATGAAACGCTTAAATTCATCAATAAGGATAATAACATTGCGACTGTTTTGAATGGAAATTGCTGAATATAAATTGGTCCAGTAGGAAACTTAATATCCAAATGGCACTTGGCGAAGCAGAAAAATGGGTTCAGACGTAGATAAGGATCTCCACCACAAATACGCAAGATGAGACCAATAATGTAACCAGTGATGCAGCCATAAGAATTAGATCCTTTGATGAAAAGTACTGAGACCAGTTGTGGAAAAAGAAGAACAAAGATAAGATCTGCGCTTAGATACCACAATCCGTAGACAGAATTAGACAACCATGTCATTCCTACTGCTGCTCCTCCAAACATGACAATGGCTACTCTCATGACCCATACCAGTTCATTATCCGTGGCCTGAAAAAGACACAATTAAGAAAAAAATAGACTAAATGATAGATCTTATTCTGCATATTGAAAATATTATTTAAAATAGAATCATTTCAAAAAAGTCGATTTCAAATTTCCTTCAGCTTATGAGAGCATTGAATCCCATTGTGCTAAGCATATTGGTCAGACCCATACTACCTTGCTCAAATAATTATTCTTTATGTGTGAGCACAGACAGCAGTTGGCAATAGACTCTTTAGTTACAGACCCAAGTTGAACTTACTTATTATCTAAATACATGAAATTCCTGGCAAGTGTAATCATGGTATTAATTCTGCCACCATGCCTCAAGTCAACTAGCTCCCCATGGAGGACCATTAAACCTATGGGTTCATGGAACAAGATCCTACAGTAAACTTTTCAAACAATTGGCAATTAATAAATTGCCTGATATTGAAAAAGACACAGCACAAAGTACAGCACCAGACAGGCCATTTGGCCCAGAGTTTTGTGCCAGTCCTGTTGCTAATTTATATTAAATTACCTCCTCCCATCTATCATCGATATCCCTCTATTCCCTTTATACTAATGTGTCTATCCAAAGGCCTCTTAAGCTCCATCAACTGCATACTCTGCTACTACACTTGGCAACCCATTTCAGGTACCTACCACTGTGTAAAAAGCTTGCCTCTCACATTACCTTTATATTACCCTCCTCTGACCTTAAAAGCATAACCTCTGTTTGCTCTGTGTGCTGGGGCAGCAGGCTGAGGGTAGCAGACACCAACAGAATCAACAAACTCATTTGTAAGGCCAATGATGTTGTGGGTGTGGAACTGGACTTTCGGATGGTGGTGTCTGAAAAGAGGATGCTGTCCAAGTTGCATGCCATCTTGGACAATCTCTCCCATCTACTCCATAACGTACTGGTTAGGCACAGGAGTACGTTCAGCCAGAGATTCATTCCACCGAGATGCAACATTGAGCGTCATAGGAAGTCATTCCTGCCTGTGGCCATCAAACTTTACAACTCCTCCCTCAGAGTGTCAGACACCCTGAGCCAATAGGCTGGTCCTGGACATTTCCGCTTGGAATAACTTACTTATTATTATTTAATTATTTATGGTTTTATATTGCTATATTTCTACACTATTCTTGGTTGGTGCGACTGTAACGAAACCCAGTTTCCCTCGGGATCAATAAAGTATGTCTGTCTGTCTGTCTGTTTGACATTTTTGCCTGGGGAAAAGATTCTGTGTGTCTAATCTATCTGTGCCTTTTGTAATTAAAACAAACTGTCATATTTCCCCCTAGTCTCTGATGTCATAGGGATAGCATTGCAAGTTTCTCCAACTTTTCCTTACAACTGCTACTCTTTAATCCAGGCAAAATTGTGGGAAACTATTCTGCACCCTCTTCACAGTATCTACATACTTCCTATAATGGAGTGACCATAACTGCATACAGTACTCCAAGTGTGGTCTGAATAAAGTATTATGTACCTGAAGCATGACTTCCTTACTTTTACCATTTCCAATGAAGGCAAACATTCCCTATGCCTCCTTTGCCACCTTATCCACATGTAGCTACGTTCAGTGAATCATGGACCTGGACCCCAAGATCCCTCTGTATCTCAGTGCTATTGAGGGCCTACCATTAACTGTTACTTTCTCCTTTCATTTGACCTCCCAAAGTACAACACTTCACAGTTATCCAGATTAAACTCTATATGCTACTTCCCTAACCGTATCCTGAACTGATCTATATCCCTTTGTGTTCATGTATAGTCCTTTATACTATCCACAACTCCACCAATCATGATGTCATCTGCAAAATTTCTAATCCGCCCATCTACATTTTCATCCAAATCCTTCATATATAATTTCACAGACAACAGAGGTTCCAGCATCAATTCTTGTAGAACATTACTGGTCACGGGCTTCCAGCCAGAAAAAAAACAGTTTCAACCCAAACTTTCATTTCACCCTGGATCCCATATACCTTTATTTTCTGATCAACGTACCATGACAGAGTGTATTGGCTGCTGCCTTACCCTCTTGAAGCACGAGTCACCTCCTCAGAAAACTCAAATCAAGTTTGTAAGGCATGACTTGCCTCACACAAAGCCATGTCGACTGTCTCTAAGATGGCTATAACTTTTCAAATATGCATAAATCCTATCCTTCAGTATCCTCTCTGATAGCTACCCTACCACTGACATGAGCCTCTCTGGCCTATAATTAACAAGATTATCCCTATTTTCTTTCTTGGACAAAAGAACAACATTTGCTGCTCTCCATTTCTCTGGGACCTCGTCCATTGCTGATAAGGACACAAAGACCCTTGCCAAAGCCCCAGCAATCTCCTCACTTGTTTCTTTCAATATTGTTGGATTTATATCATCTGGCCCTGGGGCCTTATCTAACAATGTTTTTCAGAAGACCCAGTGCTACTTCCTCTTTAATCTCAAAATGCCAAAAACATTCACTTGTTCTCACTATTTTCCAATCCCTTCTCCTCAGGAAATACTAAAGCAAAATATTCATTTAGAAACTCGGCCCTACTTTATCTGGAGTGGACCTTCTCTCTCCTTAGTTGACCCTGCTTATAAAGGACATTTCATGGCCCCCTTTGACTTTCCTAATTGCCTACATGAGCACCTTCCTGTTACCTTTATATTCCACATGAGCCCAGTTAGAATTTAGCTCTTTAAATTTGATTTATGCTTCCATTTTCTTCCAGACTACTCTGTATTTAGAACCTCTCGGGTCATCCAAGGTTTTACCTTCCTTGTCCTTACTCCATACAGGAACCTGTCAATCCTGAACTCTGTTCAGTTGGACTTTAATTAACTCTCACATGGACTTGTCTGACAGCAGCAGCTTCGGATAAACACCCCTTATCTCCTGTCTTATCCTGTTGTAACTTGCCCTCCCCCAAATTAGTACCTTCCAGCAAAATCCAATTGTATCCTTACCTATAACTATCTGAAAACATAACGAGTTGTGGCCACTATTCCCAAAATGTTCACCCACTTTGAGGTTTGTCACCTGGCCTCGCCCAGCTTGTTTCAAAAATAACTCTAAAAACATATAAAATGTTACTTTTGGCTGTATTGAGACTAATTTTGGCAATTATGCAGTGCATTACTGTTTCATTAATATTGAAATGGGACCATTCCTGGAGTAATGGCCATTCATCATGTGTGATACACATACACAGGCCGCTACTGCCCATGAGGAGTTAACTGATCACTGCTGGGACCAATCCTCTTTTTACCTAATATTCGCTTGTGCACATTGGTGTTGAATAAGCAGGAGAACAGTATCTGACATTTTGTCCCTCTCTAAGACCACTCAGGTCTATTGCAGAATCTTGGTATTTATCCTAATGGTTATCAGTCTTAAAGCAGACCATGCATAAAAACAAAGTGCCTTTAACACAATTTGAACGTTCTGGGCATTCCAGCAACTCCAGAGTTTTCCAGCGAATATTCCATGCTAGTCATTGCCTACATTCTGCCAAGTAGCTATCTGCACAAACTGTGGCATTTGGGTAGGTCCATTGACAATCTCAGGATCCAGGTATGCCTCAGCAAAATCTCACAAGTGGAACAAGGAAGCATCAGCCAATGGTGGCCGGATTTGCTCCATGACCTCTGTCACTGCCCCAAGAGGTTGCCTGTCACAGGCATTTTATTTCAACGGTTGATGAAGACTCTAGGTGCTTTATGTACATGTAGAAGTGCTGGGTGACAGGTTGGAGATCAGTTGTAAGGCCCTCCGCTAGCTTAGAGTGTAGCACCTGCTTAGCCCCCGATCAAGGTTATGTGAAACCTTGGGATGGTCATATGAGGGGCTAGTTCTTACCACAAGTCCTGGTTATGTGATTACTGATGCCAGGCGTATAATCTCTAAAGAGTATTGATAATGGCTGGGGTCACGTGCCTTGTAAAGGCACTGCCCAGAAGAATGCAATGCAAACCACTACTGTAGAACCATTTGCCAAGAACTATCATGGTCATGGAAAGACCATGATTGTTTATGTCATATGACACAGCACATAATGAACGGACAATGTAAACGTGAAGCTCCTGTCTACCACCACTGACAATAGCAGTAGGGTGAAGTCTAGTGCAATTGCTAAGTGAATCTGTTCGATTTTACTTCTGGGGTCTGCCTGGTGTCTATTGGCAGCAGGGAGTTAAAATTCCCACTCTGTTATCAACAATGAACGTTATTGCATCTGGTGCAGAAACAGAATTAAAACTCTCTTTGTTTAATATCATTATTTCCAATGCCAAGACATGATGGAAAATACAGCAGATTCCAGTTAATTCGGCCATTGTTAATCGGGGCAGCTCCTTATTTGGGACAACAAGAACAAAAACTATGCAAGAAAATAGCCAGGATACCCTTCGTTTATTTGGGTCACCGTGCTGCTTAATTGGGACAGGAGACTTGCCGGACATCTCTAACTAGTGTCAGTTGTGTGCACTTGTGTGGGCTGTTAGACAAGACATCATGCTTAGAGTGAACAGTTTTTAAATTGCGTCAGTTCATGTGCTTCTGTTATGTTGTCCGACTGGTTCAATGGGCGCTAATTGAAAAAGTGGTGATTCTTGATCATTTCGCTTTCTATTTTGACTTTAAAAGATTTCAGACCCTCATCTGGATGCCAAAAAATGACCCAGCTGGAGCAAATTTAATGTTATATGCCTAACACCACTCATCATCAGCTGGCAGAGATAACGTAAGTGCTGAAATCTCTAATTGCACACTCAATACATTTGCAAGGTAAACTCCGAGAAAAATAGGCATTATGCGAGGGACAACAGGAACATCCCAAAGATGAAAGCGTGAAGCTGAGGATCCAGATATTGAAGAGGACCTCAATCACTGGTTTTCTATTGTAACTAAGAGTCAGTAGGCCAATATTAAAAAAATAATGAAGTTAGCTAAGAAGCTGGTCAGGAAGATTTTAAAGCAACATATGGCTGTTTATCTCAATGGAAATGTAGGCACCACATTCAAGAAAGCACATTGTGAGAAAGGTAGTGCTGATGTTGTAGGTGCAGAAACATGGAAATCTACAAAACCCCCCGACTTGCTTCAAAAAATTTGTGCAGATGATATCTACAATGCCAATGAAAGGCCTTTTTTTATCATGCCACAGTGATTGGTCCCCTTGGCTGCAAAACATGCGACTCTATCAGGTTCAAAGAAAGCAATGGATCGATTATCTGCACCAGGTGTCTACGATGATTTTGTTCATTCACAATCAATCAAAAGAACACAGCAGTGTACACTGGATGAATTCTTCCCATGAATACACAATTTTATAGTACTGTCATAGTATTGCTAGTGTTCTAATTATTTTGTATTTCAGTTAAATATATAATTTGCTACTTAATTGAACAGTAGTTTGTCTTTTGTATACCTTTTGTAACAATTTCCGTGAAACTAATTGGAGCAGCCGCTTAATTGGGCCAAAATGGCCCCAGTGTGTCCCAATTAACCCGAATCCACTGTATTCTCATCATTTATTGTTATCCCCTCTGAGATCATGGGTATTGGTGGAATGACAGAAATGTGTGAATGTACTTTTATAGGCAGCAGAAAAGGATATTTTATCCTACTTGACTACTTAGGATTTGGAAAAATAATGAGAGATTTAAGTTCCTCTTCCCAGTGTAGGCTGGATGGAAATGGAGACAGAAAACTTTTCCATTTCTATTGGGAAACTGGCTGAGTGGTTGATGGATGTGTCCACTGGAATTCCAGCATATATTTGTAAACACAAATAACTGGCTCCATTTGGTCTTGATTCCTCCCTTACAGCTGATTTCTCTGTCAAAGAAGAAGCAGGAGCTTTATATGGCATTTGTTAGTCAACTGTTGGACCAAGAATTACTGAATTGCTTCCACTAAGAAATGTTTTCCTCTGCTCTCTTTGTTCCCTGCCTTCTCCTAATCAGAACAGTAGCCCCTTGGATTACAGCTACAAACTTTTGATCAATGCGTTCACAAAAAAGGTCATCACACAATCTCACACCTCCTGAGGTTTCAGCCCATCAGACAAACCAACTTTCAATTCATCGGCAGCACTTTTATAACCTACAAATTAAAATAAATCAAATACTTTCACTTTGAATGATGCTTCTCGAGGTTATTGCAAAAATACCATGACACACTCCTGAAGAATTGAAACTGCCTGTTTTCACTACTTGAGACTAACCTGAAAGGGTGGACCGTGACCCACCTTTAACCATTTTCTTCCAGAATATTCAAACTCTTCTTTGAGTTTCAGGGGATACTCTGTATTGACTGTGGCCAAGTCAGGCTGGGGCTCAGTCTAGGATGCATACCCATTGAGAATTTAATTTAAATTTTCAAAAAAATAACCTATATTGATGTAGATCAGCAACAATAGTCAACATATTTTAAAGCACAATTAAATTGAACGAACAACTGCTGTCATTTGTTCAACTTACTGAAAATATATCACTGCATAAAATATATGTAACATCACAGAAGAAAATAAATATGTGCAATTCATAAATCTGAAGACTTGTAGGTTAAGGCATGCTCACTTCGTGCCTAACTGCACATTGATAAATATTCCGAGTAAACATGGAACTTGCTGATAGGATGGAAGAGTCAGCCGATGACATCACAGCAGCAGAGATAGCTCCAAGGCCAAAATATCCGATGTATCTTGGACAAAGGTATCGTAGAATTATGGGCAATATCATCTGAGACTGGTTCCTGGTTGATGGGTCTGGAAGACCATAAGCAGTCTGATTCCAATCTGTGTTAAGATATTAAAAAAATTAAATGCAACACTTAAATTACTAACAAGTACAGTCTTCCATTTAGTAACGTAGCAAGTGTCTGATGGTTAAAATATTACAAATTCAAACTTTTATCATATAATCTTCTGGCCTTAATAGCTGAAGACAAAAATACACGGCCAGTTCTTACTGAACTTGACCTTCAGCACAACTACAAGCTTACCTGTACTCAACTCTATAGCCGAGATTTAGTTGTCCACATGGGGGGGTTTGCACTAAATTTTCCCTAGAGGTAGCCCTGAATTAAATTTGTTTTTACTTTCTTTATTTTATAAAAGAATACTAGAATTCCACAGAAAATTATTTAAAAAGTATTACGGAAAGTAAAAATAAAGAAATAAGGGCAACCATTTTATTCTGCATTTTCCTCAGGGTCGGCAATTCCATGCAAATGGCTGGAACAACTGAACGAACGGCTGTGCCAAGCACTGAACACCTCAGCTCAGAACGACGATGCTCAACTGCTTCTAGTCCAATGGCGGAGCAGGAGATTGGCATCTGAGTTCCAACCTACCTCATTTCAATGCATGAGCTAAGCCGTCAGGAATGACTGCTCAGCAAGATAGTTGGTGTTCCTCAATAGAGCTACTAGCCAGACTATAACTTGGGCCATTGCTTACCAGTAAACAACTTAAAATTAATAAATACTAGTTATTTAATGATTTTTCAGTATGTAAATGTATAACTGTACTCTATGTATAAATACACTTGACAAAATAGCCATTATATAAAAAAAATCATATTACCAGTTGATATTCCTATTGCACCAAAGATTATAGATGGGATAGCTAGTATTACAATGAATAAAGAAGCCACAATGGACATCAGTTGTGCTCGAGCAGCTGTAGAGGAAGAAAGTACCCTCTGAAAATATGCTTGCCAAGGGATTCCTCCTAAAATCTAGATGGAAAATAAAAATATCACAGTTCAGGATTCATGTAGTACACTATTTTGCATTACAATTAGTATGTATATTTTATAGTACATAAGTATGTAATCTGTGTAAACCTTTACTTAGAGAAATAGTTTTAAAAATAACATGATATTTATGTAACGTAAGGTTCAGTGCTTAACAATTCAATCATAGCTTACTCTCGGTTGCAGAACATAATACATATTTATGGCTTTATTATACTGTGGAGAGTATTCTAACTGGGAGCATCACTGTCTGGTATGGAGGGCTGAGTGCACAGGTTTGGAAAAAGCTGCAGAAAGCTGCAAACTCCGCCCACTCCATTATGGGCACCAGCCTCCCCAGCATCGAGGGCATCTTCAAAGGGCAATGCCGCAAACGGGGCCATCCATCATTAAGGACCCCCATCGTCCAGGACATGTTTTCCTCTCATTGCTACAATTAAGGAGGTACAGAAGTATAAAGACACACACTCAACATTGTAGGAACAGCTTCTTCCCCTCTGCCATCAGATTCCTGAATGGACCATGAACTCACATACACTACCGCAATATTTGTTTTGGTTTTTTTTGTCTTTTCTATTTGCTATCTTATATAATTTAATTTTTAAAAATATATTTCTTACTGTAATTTATAGTTTTTTAATTATCTATTATAATGTGCTGCTGCTGCAAAACAACACATTTCATGACATATGCCAGTGATATTAAACCTGATTCTGACTCTGATTCCACACTGTACAAGATTCCTAAATGAACAGTGGATAACTAAAAACGTGCAAATGCTACCTTCTCAATAGAAATGTAGGCTTGCAATTCATAGACAACACAGATTCTTACAGCTCATTCATTGTGAGATTAAACCTATGCTTCAATCTCATAAGAAATTCCCCCTGACCTGCTTCCTCTAATTTGATCATCAGACCTGTTCCTTTCTCCCTTGTGGTGTTATCTTGCTACATCTCAAAAGTTGTTTATCACAGCTGGTCCATGCAGTAGAGAATTCCATGCTCCTGCCATTCTCTGAGCTAGATTTTGTTTCATTTAGTCATTTTTAGTATTTGGATATTGCTGGGAAGGCCAGATTTATTGCCCATTCATTTCCTTCAAGTGCTTCAGTCCTTCTGGTGAAGATACCCCTACCATTTTGTTGGACAGGTGGTTGCAGAACTTACATCCTTTGATGACAAAGGAACAAGAAGAAACCCATATGTAGAAGGTGGGGGTGGGCAAAGCAAGAAGAAGACTTCCATGGACTCCTACCCACCCTCCCAAGCTTTCTTCTCAATCTATCCCAAAGGGATTTCTATCTTCCTGACCTGTCTTCCTCCGCCTATCTCCGTAGTCCATTCCTTGGGAAAGCTGCTCACCTCTCCAGTCCCATATCCTCCCCTTCTGCCAATTGCCCCTCTACCTTTGTCTTCCCATCTATCCATTGCTGCTTCTCACCTGCTTCTATCTGCTCACTCTTTATCTCCTGTCCACCTATAACTGCTCTAACTCCCCCACACCCCTGTTCATTGGGCTTCCTGATTACCTGTCTTCAGTTTTGAAGGAAGTGCTGGGGTGAAGATATGTACCTTTCTACCAAAGAAGGTGTAAGGCACTCTTTCCCTCCACTAACCAGCAAGCCACCCTTGGCCAAGTGTAGCCTGCTTAGCCCCCAATCGTGGTCATGTGAAGCCATGGGAGGAGGTGATGGATGGTCGTATGAGCAGCTGGTGCAGATCACAAGTTCTAGGTATGTGACCACTGACACCAGGCAGACAATCTTGGAAGAGTTTTGAAAATGGCTAGGATCACCAATCTTGTAAAGGCACTGCCCAAAGAAGGCAATGGCAAACCACTTCTATTGAAAACTTTGCCCAGAACAATTGTGGTCGTGGAAAGACCCTGATCACCTACGTTATATGCAATGACACATATTGAATGAATGAACCTAACCTGAAACAATGACTTTCTGCTTTTTTCCATAAATGCTGCATGGCCTGCTATGTTCCTCCAACTTTTTGTTTCATTTTGAATCTATTTCCAGCATCTACAGTCTCTTGATTCTCTTATCTCTTGTCAGTTGACACATCACTTCCTATAGGTTCTGCCTCACTACAAGACTCAACCAGTTACATGATGGGGATGCTACCAACTCACACCTGGTGAGGAATATTGAAAGAATGGATCTAAGATAGACTGTGTCCTCGATGGTCTTAGGATTTCTGAGAGTATCATTTGCATGGACAAGCGTCTGAGGTATGGGGTAGGAAGGAGGTGATGAAAGACAAAAGCAGCTCTTGACCATGACCAGAGGCAAAGGATGGGGCAGTTAAAATGACAAAGTTGTTGAAGATGTGTGATAACATGAGTTTGAGAAGCTCACAATTAATTGGTGCAAGTCTGAGTTCTAGACTTGAGCATGAGGGTGTAAAGTAGCACTAACAAAATGTTCTTGATGAGATCTTGAAATTCTTTGGACCAGCAGACTATACAATTTTCTACAATTAGCAAAAGTTGGGACTTCAGATTAAGTAAATCTAATGGGTTATTACAATGATTGGAAGCTTCATAGTGAATGGTACTGGTAGTATTGTTATTTATTCCACATTAGTTAAATATCTAATTAAAGTTCTCCAAAAAGTGCTAAAATTTAAACTGATGCTTCTGGATTATTAGTTTAGGCTTCTGCATTAATATACAGAAAACTATCGATGCCTATATGATGTGTAGTATGTTCAGCCATTAAGATGCTTTTGACAATGATAAGAAACAGCTTCTTTCTTAACTCATTTGTTTTCCTACATCCTGATGAGAAATGAAAAGCTCTTTGGGGTAATTTAAAATCTAAAGTATTGCATTGATTAAATAAAATCTGTTTTCTAAAATAAATGTTATTAAAATATTCTTATCTATATTTAAAACAGAAACAAGAATGTATTGATAACATTAAATAAAATAAATGTAGAACCTGCTCTTCTGATATAATTGGATACTCGATCAGAAGTATATTTTGATTTTTATTATTCCGGTAACAAACAATGTGCCAAGCATCTGCAATCCTGATTTCATTTTGAGTTTGATACTTGAGTTTTGGTACCATGTATCTTTCCAGCTTTGGATTCAGGAGCACCTGATGGCTGAGGCCCATGGGCTGGTTCAGTGAGATGAAACTGAGCCAGCAGTGACCTGTGTTATTATTTCTGAGTCAGGAAATTCCCTCTTCCTTCTGATTTCAACAATAAACATATGTGAATGGCAGTTCTGTCAATAGGTCGGGCCTGTTGGTAACAGCATACATTTACCAATTGAATTAGAATCAGAGTCCCAGCTGCCAATGTATGGTGATGGAGTTGCTGACTCACAGCTCCAGGGATCCAGGTTCAGTACTGACCTCTGGTGCTGTCTACGTGGATCGGCATGCTTTGCACAAGCTTCCCTCTGGGTGCTGTACTTACCCGCTAAGTCCCACAGATATGCAGGCTTGTAGTTTAATTGTCTGCTGTAAGTTACCCTACCCCCTAATGCATTAGCGAGTGGAAAAGTCTAAAAGAATTGAAGAAAATATGGAGAAAATTTAAAAAGGGATTAATATAAGAATATCATAAATGGTTGCTTTACTGTCAGCACGGACTTAGTGGACCTGTTTCTGCACTGTATGGCTCTATGACTGATGCACCATCAATAACTCTCGGAGATGTGAGGCGAGAGTTAGGCTTTTATTAGCTGGAAGAAAGCACTGTCAGCAGCAAGAGACCATCACACAACATCCTGGAGACTGAAGGAGGAGCAGTGCCTCCAATCGCCTTTATACAGGGGTCTGTGGGAGGAGCCACAGGAGCTGTCAGCGGGGGGTGGGGGGGGATGTCCAGACAGGTAAATGTAGTTCACCACAATAACTCTTGATGACACCAGTACTCCAGATATACTGGAAGTAAGGCCTTGTTGTAGAAATTACAGAGATGATCATCGTTAAATTGTTACTGTCAGGTTACCAATCCTGTCCTTGTTGTCTTATTATACTCCAGAGATAAGTTTTCTCATCTGCTCCGTATTGGTGATCTAACCATTCATAATGGGTTTATGAAGGAGGGCAATAGGAAGCTACCATGACAGTCTAGTTGGTGCACAACATGTGGCTGAAAGGAAAATCAGGACAGGGGGAAATTAAAGCAAAAGATTGCTAAGTTTTTTGATGCATGTACATCCATTTTGCAGCTGTGCTAATGTTTATCTGTACATAAAATCTACTTTATTATGACATTCAGAAAATGTGAGTAATACACCACAGACCAGTCAATTATCTGTAAGAGATACATAGGTTAACATTTTGGATAGAGCTGGTATCAATCTGACAAAGAGTTTAGATATGAACCATTTACTCATCTTACAGATTCTGACTGACCTGCAGTGTGCTTAAGTTCCTTTTCATTTACATCTGTATTGATTTTAGCTTTTAACAGTTTCATGCTGAAAATTTTGAAAATTATAAACTTCCAGAGCATTGCCTTTGAATAATAAGTATGCAAAGATGCCATGAAGGGAGAACAGGGGTTGAGGCTTTTTGATCTTAAAGTCCAGAGGTTGGGTTGGAGCTGGTGGTAGGAGGATGGGGGGGGGCGTTTGCAGAGGAAATGAGAGATACAGAGACAGAGAGAGACCTTGTTGAGACAAGATCCTGAGAAGGCATTACAGGGAGATCTTGAAATGTTTTCACTTTTCGGAATCGCGAACAAGGAAATGTTTCAAGATAAGTCGTTTCAAATAGAGGTGCATTGAAATCTCTTCAAAGCTCAAAATAAATTTCTTATCACATTACATATGTGTCACCATATACGATCCTGAGATTCATTTCTTGTGGACATTCACAGTAAATACAAGAAACAGAATAGAATCAATGAAAGACCATCCCTGAAAGAATAATCTGCAAGACACCAAAGTGTGCAAATACAAAAAATAAATAAACAACCAAATAAATAAATATCAAGAACATGAGATGAGAAGTCCTTGAAAATGAGTCCATCAGTTGTGGGAACAGTTCAGTAATGGGGTAAGTGTAGAGTGATGTTAACCCCTCTGGTTCAAGAGCCTGATGGCTGAGGGGTAATAACTGTTCCTGAACATGATGGTGAGGATCTTCTTCCTGATAGCAGCAGCAAGAAGAGAGCATGACCCAGGTGCTGGGTTTCCTTGATGATGGATGCTCTTCTCCTGTGACTGTGTTCCACGTAGGTGTGCTTAATGGCAGGGGAGAGCTTTACTCGTAATGAACTGGGCCATATCCGCTACTTTTTATAGGCTCTTATGTTCAAGGGCATTGGTATTCCCATATCAAGCTTCGATGCAACCAGTCAGTGTACTCCCCACCACACATCTATAGAAGTTTGTTAAAGTTTTAAGTGGCATGCCAATTCTTTGAAAATTTCTAAGGAAGTAGGGACGCTACCATGATTTTTTCATTATGGCATATACGTACTGGACTCAGGACAGATGCTCTGAAATGATAACACTGGGGAATTTAAAGTTGCTGACCCTCTCTGCCTTTGATCCCCTGGTGAGGACTGCTCAAGGACTTCCGTTTTCCTCCTACTGACATCAATAATTAGCTCCTTGGTCACGTTGACATTGATAGAGTTGTTGGTGTTGTGGCACCGCTCAGCCATATTTTCAATCTTTCTCCTATATGCTGATTTGTCACCTCCCTTGATTTGACCAACGGCAGTTGGTCAGCAAACATAAACATGGTATTGGAGCTGTGCTTAGCCTCACAGTCATAAGAATAAAATGAGTAGAGCAGGGGGCTAAGCACACAGCCTTGTGGTGCACCTGTGCTGATGGTGATTAGTGGCGGAGATGCTGTTACCAATCTGAAATGACGGGGATCTGCAAGTGAGGAAATGGGGGATCCATTTGTACTAGGAGGTGTTGAGGCCAAGGTCTTGGAGCTTATTAACTTGAGGGTATGATAGTATTGAATACTGAGCTGTAGTCAATGAAGAGCTTCCTGATATATCCATCATTGCAGTCCAGACGTTGCAGGCTTGAGTGAAGAGCCAAAGAAATGGTAACTGTTGTGGACCTGTTGTGGCGGTAGGCAAATTGGAGTGGATCCAATTTGCTTCTCAGACAGGAGTTTCATCTGGGCTGCATCCTTTCAGTGGCATCACCCTCCTCTCAAGATCCTGCTGCACGTTAAGAACTTAAAGTACTGCAGGTCTACCCCATCGACGAGATGCTCGTTGGTGAAAGGAGTGAGGGATCTGGACGGTGCAGATAGTGCTGTGTCAGAGAAGCTTTGGAGGAGTCGGTGCGCGAAGGTGGTGTGCAGTCTATCAGCGAGCGATTGTTTCAGTTGCTTTTCTTGTGATTGCAAGACCCTGTTGGACATTGTCCATGTGGAATGCTGCAAGTCCCATTCACTGATTTATTGGTGGTCGGCGGTGGCGGGGGTGAGGCTCTGTTGTAGTGAGGATTAGGCCTTAAACCACGGTGCTGCCTGTTTACAGCCACCAAAAAGAAAAGCATAGGAGTTGGAGCACGCCGCTGGAGGTGGTGTGGTACGGCATCCAAACCGGATTTGGTGTTGACCTCCAGTATTTGCTCAGCATAAGATGAGCTGTATTGTGGTCGATGGCTGATTTCCTCAACATTCATTGATTCAGTATCTTGGACCATGTTTTTCTGCATGACTGTATTTTACTGATAGCTTATACCTGCTTGCTATCTTGTAAGTGTGATACATGCCTTGTGTTGTGTGTGACTGTTGCTGCAGTGTTTTGCACCTTGGCCCTGAAGTAACTCTGTTTCATTGGGCTGGATTCATGACTGGTCGAAATGTCGATTAAACTTGAGCTTGATCTTGCTGCTCTCACGTCAGCCTCAGAGACTGAAATCACAGGGTCATAGGAGGCTGTGGGAGATTATGAAGATGTTGTGATGGTCATTGAACCCATCTGGGAGCAAAGCCATATTGTCACCTATGTCACTTGGTTTCAGTTTGTAGGAGGTGATAGTATTCAAACCCTGCCACTGTTATCAATCAAGTATCCTTCAGTGATACAAGCTTGGTCCGGAATTGCTGGTCCACATGTGAGATGGCTTTCTGGAGATCTACCGAGACTTCTTGATTCTTACTTGGTGCCAGACCTGAATGTCACTTCTCTCGCCCTCAGCAGATTGCAGATCACATGGTTCATCCAGGCCTTCTGGTTGGCCTTCTGAATGATTTTGTGGGGACACACTCATCAACGTCTGTTTTTATAAAGCCCATGACAATGGTGGTGTATTCGCTCAGATCCTCTGATGAGTCCTTTATCACTGCCCAGTCCACCAACTCGAAGCAATCCTGTAGCCACTACTCTGCCTCCCATCACCACCTCTTTGTTGTCCTTTTCTCTGGATCCTTGACCTTTAGCCTCTGTCTGTATTCAGATAGGAGGAAAACAGCCAAGTGATCAGATATCCTAAATGCAGTCTAGGCATGGAATGGTAGCTATTCCAAATTGTAGAATAGCAGTGGTCGAGTGTGTTTGGGCTCTGGATGCTGCAGGTGATATGTTGATGATAATTTGGCTCAGATTTCTTCAAACAAGCCTGACTGAAGGCCTTAACAATGATTTGAAAGGCATCTGGGCAGACCGTTTCTTGTTTGTTGATGGCCTGATGGCAGCACTCTGTATCTCAAGTGCCTGCTTAACTTTGGCCTTTGGCAGTATGTAAGCTGTGGTCAGGATCATGGAGGTGAATTCCCTTGGTAAGTAGAAAGGTCGCCACTTAATCATTAGATGTTCCAGGCTGGGGGGAGCAAGAGTGCGACAAGAATGCTGTTTCCAAGCATCACAAAGAGTTTATCATGAAACACAGACCCCATCTTTTGCCTTCTCCAAATCAGCCATCCAGTTCATCCTGTATATCAAGAAGCCCTCGGGTCTTGCCGACATATCCGCCATGTCTAGAGTAAGCTTGTCTCCGTGAAAGAGAGAGAACACAGCAATTCCCTCCGATAGAGCAATCTTGCCCTGAGGTCCTAAATCTTGTTCTCCAGTGACAGTAGATTTTCTAGCAAGATGCTGGGCAGAGGAAGTTTCATACCTCAGCATTTCAGTCTGACCTGGAGTCTTCCCCTCCTTCTTCTCGTTTGGCATTAAGAAAGTTCAAAAGTACTTTACTTAAAGAGAAACTACAGGCTGCCGATTACAGTGAGAGTAGTTTGGAAGAAGTATATTTAGAAGTTTTGTAAGCTGCCCGCTTTTGCGTCTCCTGTAGATACTACTGGTGGTGCAGAGGGATGTGTCTGTGATGTAGTGGGCAGAGTCCATTACTCTCTGCAGCTTATGTTCCTGCAATTTGAATTGCCACGCCAGACAATGGTGTAACCAGTCATGATAATTTAATAATACATTTGTAGAATAGTGACTGTGGTAACTTCTACTTTACAAAAAGACCACTCACCAACTTGATGGCCAAAAGAGCATCTTTATCTGGGATGGCAAATGATATTTACAATACAGAGGCTTCCAGGTACCTCGTGCGGCCTGGGTGGAGGAACTATATACAATGCATACTGGGAGTAAAAAGAGCGGAAGTAAAGACCCCGCCAACCCTGGATCCCGCCTCTTGCTACCAACAGCTTCCTGATTAGTATTAATTTACTTTTAATAATACTCACATTACAACACTTCTCCCCCTTTAAAATCCAACATTCCCCATATATAGAAGAACTGGGAAATAAAAACAGTGGTATCATTAGCAACAGGTTATCAATACAAAAACACCTAAAAAAACATGGCAAATTCAACATTCAATCTAACAACAAAAGAAACTATCCAGTCAAAGATTCAGTCTGTCAGGAGGTTTGTGAGGGCGCTGTGATCTACGCACTACTCCCGGTGACCCAGCAGGCACTGCTGGTGAGGATGTTTTGGGTGGATCTAGTGTTGGGGACACAAGAGGGGTCTGTGTGTCTGCATGAGAATGTCCATCCTCTTCAGGGGACTCTGCCCCCTCTGCCTGTGTGTCTCCCTCTAGCAAAGTCACTGGTGGACATGCTTTCCTGGTATGCATTAAGTGGTCATTGCTCCTTAGCTGTTTTGGACTACTGAGCTTCTTTGAAATCGGTGGCAAGCTATTCTCAGCATTATTGGGATAAACGGCATCTGCAGGTTTGCCACCTGGCTTGGAACGCACTGAAGAAGGAACTTTGGTTCTTGAACAATCGTCATGACTGTGGCTCAGAATAGACCCAATTGCAAATTTTTCATAGAGTTCCTTGTTATAACTTGGAACTATCTGGAGTTCAACAGCAGGAAATCGCAATGCGTTTCAGAAAACCTCTTGTGCTTGAACAAAGGTCTTGTTTGTTAAATCACAGTCATTGATTTTGATGATACATTCATTCTTCTGGAGCAGGTTCTCTTTTCTTGAACGGCTGTTCACTTCAATACCACGAATACTCAGGCCAAGGAATCTTCCACTCAGCGTAGAGTTAAAAGGCACCACATGGATACCTTGTGGGCTACCGCCTCCAGAAAATTCTACTTTCTTTGTCAAATCACTTAGAGTGCTTTCTGAATGCTTGTCTGGTGGTCCTGGAGGCTCTGTTCTTACATCGCCTGCGGGTGCCCCGTTTGTTACTGTTACGATTGGCTTCGCGTGCAGGTTCCTGTTAGCGGGATCATCAGGCTGAGATGCACCTTGCTGTAACTGGACAGGTGGCACAAGAACTGGGTCACTGCTTCGCCGTACTAGAAGTGGCGTGCTGGCTTTCAGCGCCGAGGGGGTAACGTCAATTGCTCCTGTAATAGGCTGAAGAGCCGCAAGCTGCGCTGCGAGCTCACTCTCAAATGTGTCCGGACTATGTCTGTCACTCACATTGCCATCGTGACTTCATCTGCCCGCTGCACCTCATGCTGTTCCGTCATGTGTGCATATTTAAATTCATGCCAATTGAGCCGGATTTTATGAAGCCAATCATGGCCCAGTGACTGGGCCCACTGCCCTTAGCTATCACCAGCCGGGCTACAGCCCTCTGGCCCCCGGCCAAAATATCCACATATAACACCCCTAAGTGAGGTATGGGCTGCCCCGTATGGGTCCTGAGTTTGAGCTTAGATGGTCTGATGGGAGGCAGGTTGGACCCCTGTGTCCTCCTGTACATCTCCTCACTAATGACCGATGCAGTAGCCGCTGAATCAATCTCAAACTTAATGTCCTTTCCCCTGACAGTGACTGTGGCATATTATGGTTCAGGTGGTTCCTCATCCGTTTCCACCCCAAACATGTTGTAGACACACGCTGCCTCTTCGTCTGCTTCTCCTAGGTGGTGCCTGAGTCTGTTGAGCTTTCCCTTGCCCAGGCTTAGACAGACAGACAGACATACTTTATTGATCCCGCGGGAAATTGGGTTTCGTTACAGCTGCGCCAACCAAGAATAGTGTAGAAATATAGCAATATAAAACCATAAATAATTAAATAATAATAAGTTAATCATGCCAAGTGAAAATAAGTCCAGGACCAGCCTATTAGCTCAGGGTGTCTGACCCTCTGAGGGAGGAGTTGTAAAGTTTGATGGCCACAGGCAGGAATGACTTCCTATGCCGCTCAGTGTTACATCTTGGTGGACCTTAACCTTAACTTTACCCTTTATGCTCCTGCACTTTTTAACGAAATGTCCCTTCTTGCTACAAGCATGGCAGACAGTATCTTTGAATTTACAAACATTTGCATAGTGCGTTCTTCCACACTGAAAACATTCCACCCGCTGTTCCTGTTTACCAGACTCCCTCCTGACTTGGAGCACTGCCGCCGACTGTGACCCCCCCCCCCCCCCCATATCCTTTCTGTATATCCTTGGCATTATCAGCAGCCATCTCCATGCCTTGAGCAATCTCTAGGGCTGTCTTGAAAGTCAACGGTGGGGTTTCCCCCAACAAGTGGCGTTGTACAGCGTCACTATTAATGTCACATACTAATCTGTCACAGAGCATGTCATCCAACACGGCTCCGAAATCGCAATGCTCTGATAACTGCCGAAGCTTGGCCACTAAACCGTCCACAGACTGACCTGGCTTCCGGACATGGCTGTGAAACTTGAACCATTGGACTATCACCGAAGGCTTCGGATTGTGGTGGTTCCCCACAAGCTTGACCAGTTTGTCATGTGGAATTTCTCCCAGTTTCCACCGAGCAGCTAAGTTCCGTATCAGCTTGTACGTCTTTGCCCCACACACACTCAGGAGAGTAGAGCGCTTCTTAGCCTCCTCAGTAATTCCATTAGCACAGAAAAAGTGGCCCAACCTTTCCTTGTACTCCGGCCTCTCCTCGATTTGCTCGTCGAACACACTGACCGTTCTGAATGCAGCCATCCGAACACGAGGCTCCTCGCCCACTCACAGCTCCTGATCGAAAACGGGGCCGACCCATCCACAAAATCAGTTTACCTCGTCGCCAAAAATATGTGGTAACTTCTACTTTACAAAAAGACCACTCGACAACTTGATGGCCAAAAGAGCATCTTTATCTGGGACGGCAAATGATATTTACAATACAGAGGCTTCCAGGTACCTCGTGAGGCCTGGGTGGAGGAACTATATACAATGCATACTGGGAGTAAAAAGAGCAGAAGTAAAGACCCCCGCCAACCCCGGATCCCGCCTCTTGCTACCAACAGCTTCCTGATTAGTATTAACTTACGTTTAATAATACTCATATTACAACAGTGATGACAAGCCAAATCTCCTTAACTTTCTGAGAACATAAAGACATTGACATGTTTTCCTTATAAGTGCAGTAATGTGCCGGGTCCAGGACAGGTCATTTGATATGCAAACACCCAGAAATTTAAAGCTGCTGACTTTCTCACCATTGAACCCTCAATACAGACTGGAGGATAGTCATTGCCGCCTGTGATTCGTCCAACAACAGAAGTGGTGTTTACATTTGAAGATGGCATTGGGACTGTGCTTGGCCTCACAGTCGTGTGTATAGAGAGTTAAACACACAGCTTTGAGATACCTCTATGTTGACTTTCAGCAAGGAGGAGATGTTATTACCAATCCTCAGTGTCGTGAAGAAGTCAAGTATCTAGTTGCAGAGAGAGGTACAGAGGTCTGGGTATTGAAGCTTGATGAGTTTGAATGGGATAATAGTGTTGAATTTCAAGCTATTGTTGATATACAGATGAGTTGCTATCATCCAGATGGTGCAGAGTAGAGTGAAGAACTAGAGAAACCACATTTGCTGTTGATCTGTTGTGGCAGTAGGCAAATCGGAACAGACCCACGTCATCCTTGAGGCAGGCACTGATTCGCGCCACAGCCCGCCACTCAAAACACTTCACCGCAGTTGCCATGAGAGCCACTGGATGGTACCGACTGAGGCAGGTCACCATGGTCTTCTTGACCACCTGTACAATAGATGTCTTTCTGAAGCAGGTGGGAACTTAAAACCGCAGGTGTGTGAGTCTGCATATGTCTGTAATACTCCAGCCAGCCGGTGCATACTGTATGTATCTTTAGTACTTGGCCAGGTACACCATCTGGACCTCAAAGTACAAATTTGTTATCTAAGTATGTATACTATCTCCAACCCTGAGATTCATCTTCTGGTGCAGGCACTCACAAAGCAAGGAAACACAGCAGAATCCGTGAAAAACCACACACAACAAAGACCAACCAACATCCAATGTGCAAAAGAGAACAAATTGTGCAAACAGTAAAAAAAAAGAAAATAAGTAATACAAGGAGCATGAGCTGCAGAGTCCCTGAGAGTGAGTCCACAGCTGAGAGTCAGTTCAGCGCTGAGGCGAGTGAACCTAGAGACCCAATGGCAGCAGAGCAACAACTGCTCCCAAACCAGGTTATGTTGGACCCAAGACTCAAATGAATGTGCTGCCAGCATTGCCCATTGATTATAAGGCAGAAAACGGACCCTGGAGGCCAGCAACGGCAGCAAGTTCTGGACTTATGGGACAACGTGCGATGCTCTGCTTCAGCGGACAATGCTGCGCGTGGGACTTTGCCTTGGCTAATGTTGCTAGGTCTCTGCTTGATCCAGATTTCCTATGCATGAAAGGACTGTTAGCAGATTTTAAGAACTGCTGGCTTGTGGACGCAAAGGACTTTGAGTTGTTACCCTATATCCCCAGCAGGTTCCCCATGACAACAGTTTAGCGCCTGCGCCACCACGTGGGAATTCACTCGCCTGCCAGATGAATTCCCAAACCTCACCACACCCACGTTTTCCACTGCAGTCACAAAGCATGGGGTCGGTCACCGTATTTCCACAACTGGCTCGCTGGCCCATGCCCACGCACGTAGACTGGCTCAGAAAAGCTGGCCAGCGCCAAGGCTGAGTTTGCCAACATGGGAATGCTTGGCATTGTGTGCAGGCCAAAGAGCCATTGGGCTTCACCCCTCCACATGGTTCCTACATCCAATGCTGGTTGCTGTCCATGCTTAATGAAGCCACCACCCCGATCATTATCCGATGCCACATATTCAAGATTTTACGGCACGTTTAGCCGGAAAGATAATATTTTTGAAAGTGAACTTAATCAGGGGCTACTATCAGGTGCCTGTGTGCACTGACAATGTTCCCAAACTGCTGCTTTAACCCTATTTGGCCTATTTGAGGTTCTGTGCATGTCATTTGGATTGCAAAATGCAGCACAGACTTTCCAGTGACTGATGTACTCAGTTAAAAGACATCCAAAACCGAACATGCCAGCGTATTCAAAACTCAGCACTTATCACATCTTTGCGCACTTTTCAAGCGCTTGAGCCAACATGGGTTAATTATTAAACCCGTTAAATGCTGGTTCAACTGTTACAAATGTGCCACAGCTCTGAGGGGCCGAAGGGTGCAGGGTAGCCCCCTCCTTTGTGAGAATCGCAAGATCACTATTAAGTCAGTTCAGGGGACACAGGAAATGAGAGAAAGACATGCAGAATCCACAAAAGGGTTGGAATGTGTCCTGGCCTCCGAAAGGCGGACCCATTGATACCAGCTATTGTCTCTTGGAGACGGACTTGTGTATTGCATCCTGCACGATGCATCGAAGCCCCCCCCCCCCCCAGGCAATGAACCGAGGGGGAGGTTGGTGGAGGGATTGCATCATCCCAACCTGATCGACATCTGCGACCCTGTGAGTCAGGATAAAAAGAGGGTCTGGGGGAACAGCCCCTCAGGCGCACCAGAAGAAACGCTAGCAATCCCGTAATAGCAAAAACCAGTGGAAGGCCACGTGTGCCCGTTTCCATTTGCCCCGGAATCGGTGGCCTTTACCACGGAAGAACGGCTTTTAGTTAACAACGGGGAAATCAACTCCCAACAACTCTCGAAGGATTGACATCATAAAAGGAAAGGGCAAGTTTTAACCCGTCTCTCTCTCCAACCAAAGGCTGCAGCCTACAGCTTGACTGAACTAAAGTGACTTTTATATTTCCATCGGACAATACATTATCCCCTAGACAACGATAGAGCTATTTCTTATTGATTATTATTATACCCGCACTTTTAGATTTAGTATTGACGACGTATATTATCTGTATGTTTGCATTGATATTATTTTTGTGTATTTCTATCAATAAATACTGTTAAAAATAGTACCATCAGACTTCAGCAGACCTCTCTATCTTTGCTGGTAAGTGACCCAGTTACGGGGTACGTAACAACTTGGGGTTCTCGTCTCGGGATTTGATACCAAATTGGGAGGCCAGTGAATCGGGCTTGTAAGTCCAAACTTGGATCTGGTTACGTGGGTAGCCAGACGGGAAACCAGCAAAGATGGACGTGGGTGATTTTATAGAAAACCCGACTCTGGAGGCGCTAGAGGCGGCCACCAAATCAGACTTGATAAATTTGGCGAAGGGGTTAAACCTCGCAGAGGTGAGGTTGTCAATGAAAAAGCGGGAGGTGCGAAGGGCAATAACTTAGTGTTATATTGGGAAGAATGTGTTTACAGCTGAGGTATTGGAAAATATCCCTGAAAAGGTACCAGCTAGTGGGATGGCTCAGTTAGAGTGGGAGAAATTAAGGTTGGAACATGCAATTAGGTTAAAGCAGCTGGAAGCAGCTGAGAAGGAGAAAGAAAGAGCCGAGATAGAGAGAGAGAAAGAGAGAGAAAGAGCCGAGAGAGAGAGAGAGAAAGAGAGGGAAAGAGCTGAGAAGGAGAAAGAAAGGGCCGACAAACAAAGGGAGCATGAGCTCCAGCTAAAGGAGTTAGAGCGGGACCGGGCTGAGAAAGAAAGGGAGCATGTGCTCCAGCTAAAGGAGTTAGAGCAGGACAGAGCTGAGAAGCAAAGAGAGCATGAACTTCAGTTAAAACAGCTGGAAGCAGCTGAAAAGGAAAAGGAAAGGGCCGTGAAGGAGAGGGAGGCAGAGAAACAGAGGAAACATGACTTGGAGATGGAGAAGTTAAGGCAAGAGCAACGAGTTCAGGGGTCAGACCGAGAGGAGCGGTTTAATGTTAGTCGGGAGTTGAGGTTAGTACCTCCGTTCGAGGAGACGGATGTTGATAGTTATTTCTTGCTTCTTGAAAAGGTGGCAGTGAATCAGAAGTGGCCCAGAGATCAGTGGGTGGCGTTGTTACAAAGTGTGTTAAAAGGGAAAGCACAGCGGGCATATACGGCGTTGTCCATGGAGGAGGAAGAGGAGGAGAGTTATGACAAAGTAAAGGCGGCCATTCTCCGGAGTTATGAGCTAGTACCTGAAGCGTATAGACAAAAGTTCAGAAATTTAAAGAAAGGGTGGAATCAGACGTATACCGAGTTTGCCTATGAGAAGGGTGTGCTCTTGGACCGTTGGTGCACCGCAGAAATAGTGGACGAGGATTATTGGCGTCTCAGGGAGTTAATTCTGATTGAGGAATTTAAAGGTTGTGTTTCGGAGGATATCCGGATGTATTTGAATGAGAAGCCGAATAAGTCCATCTCAGAATTTGCTAGGTTCACAGATGAATATGCCCTAACCCACAAGACAAAGTTTTCCTTGAATAAAAGTTCCCAGAGAGACCGTGGAATCGATCGAGAAAGCCCGCCGGCTGAGGCAGAGGTCCCGCCGGGAGCTAGTGGTAAGATTGAGGGGGAAAGGCAAGACGGCCAGAGATTTCTGGGCTTGACCTGTTTTAATTGTGGAAAGGGGGGGCATATTGCATCTAGGTGTTTTGCTCCGAAGAAAGAGGCAGGAAAAGGGAAAGCAGCAGTCCCTATCGGATGTGCAGTGGTAATCAGTAAATCGACAAGAGAGCCCTGGGTAGACAGAGTACGAGAAGGGTCTGAGACTTGTATGTCAAACGGAACCGTGTCTGTGAGGGAGGGAGGCACCCCAGTTCCAATACGGATCTGGAGAGACATGGGGGCTGAACTATCATTGATCAGCAGTAAGGTACTAGATTTTGGTCGCAAGACGGGAATGGTAGCTGTGAAAGGAATAGGCAAAGGGACGGAAATGGTGCCCTTGCATAGGGTCATTATGAATTGTGAGCTAGTCTCTGGACCAGTTGAAATGGGGCTGCGATCAGAATTCCTGAGAACTGACGCGGATGTCCTTCTGGGTAACGATTTAGCCGGTGGTAAGGTTTGGTCAGCAATGACGCTGACGAGCCGGCCGGTGAGTATTGCAGCCCCGCCCCTAGCGTCCAAGATCTATCCCGCATGCACGGTTACTCGCAGCATGTCGAGAAAGGCAGCTGAGAACGAGAGCAGTTTAAATCTGGCCAGTGTCGATTTGGCCGAGACGTTTTTACCGACCCTGTACCACGAGGGTTTAGAGGGTGGTAAAATGAAGAGTAGTAAAGTGAAAGAGAGTAAGGGAGAGGAGGTAGACCTGCCCTTAGCGAGGAGAAAAGTTCTAGAGACAGGAGATAAAGATGAGAAACAGATAGAGCTGTTAAAAGGTCCAGAGTTGGATATGGATGATCTGTCTGGTTTGGCAGAACTGTTTGAAGAAGTTGAAAATTCTAAAGGTGTTCCCGATAATGAAATGAAGGCAGTCCTAGATGAAAAGGGTGCCCTTACCTTGAAGAAGTCTGCTGGGTTGGCAGATGAGGTTGTTTCAGTCCGCGGGGTTGAGTTTACTCTGGAAGGGAGTTGCCCAGAGAGTAGCTGGGAGAATCAGGGGAATTTAGAGTTTGGACCGGGTACGGGTATTGAAAACCTGGAAGAGGCAAATGTCCCGTTGGAGTGTGTCCAAGATGTGGATGCACGTGGTACAGAACCTAGTAATGAAGCTCAGAAAAAGTCTGAGGTATTTGATTCAGTTGACAAGGAAGGCAGTCCTTGTGGGTCAGATAGACTTGGTTCAGCAAAGAAAGGGTTAACCTTGGTAATAGTGGGAAGTGAGAGTTCCCAGGTGTTTGTGCTCGAAGGTGTGTTAAAAGTTAATGTGGAGATCAAAAGTGGGGAGATGAATATTATCATTGAAGAAAACGGGAAATATGTAGTTCCCAAATCGAATGAAGAAAATTTAAAACCTGCGGATCACTTACAGGTTGAGTTGGAAGATGACGGGCCCCCCGTGCTATTGTTATTCCAGAGTGTGGTGTGAAAAGGCAGAATTTGAAATGCTGCTTGAACAAAGAGTTCGAATTGAAAACTAACAGCCTGAAGGATCCTGAAGAGAAAGCTAGCAACTTGTGTAAAATTAAAGAATTGGGTGGAAATTCAGAAGATGGTCTAAGTTTGGGACACAGTGTTGATAAAATAACTCCTATGAAAGAAGCGGGCAAAAGCCTATTTTGCCAGGTTACCTGAGCTCCCCACGTGGAAACTAACCGGAAAAGAGACGAGGGTTAATGGGGGACGCCATTTTTAAATAGCAGAAACCGGTTTTAAGGGATTTCGACAAAGCCTGTGAATAATAAAAGACAACCCCCATGGAAGCCTGCCTGTTGAGTTTGAAAGCAACATAAAGATTAGTATTTGCGTGAACTGTTGTAGTATACCCGTAAGCTAAGATCACAACTCTTTAGTTTTGTTGGCTAAAGAAAAATATGAAAAATAAAAACAGGAGGTTATTGAGTTGGAGTCTGATGCTGCAAGAGTTCGATATTAAGATACAGCATATTAAAGGAAGTGATAAGATGCTCGCGGACTGTTTATCTAGAAGCTGAATTGAATGTATAACTGTATTACTCTGTAGTGAAAAGAAAAGCTTTTGTATTGTGTTAGATTCTAAAATCCTGTAAGACTCTGTACTACTTCGTTTTCACCGCTGGTGAAAACGCTTTGAAGAAAGGGGGTATTACGAATGTGCCACAGCTCTGAGGGGCCGAAGGGTGCGGGGTAGCCCCCTCCTTTGTGAGAATCGCAAGATCACTATTAAGTCAGTTCAGGGGACACAGGAAATGAGAGAAAGACATGCAGAATCCACAAAAGGGTTGGAATGTGTCCTGGCCTCCGAAAGGCGGACCCATTGATACCGGCTATTGTCTCTTGGAGACGGACTTGTGTATTGCATCCTGCACGATGCATCGAAGCCCCCCCCCCAGGCAATGAACCGAGGGGGAGGTTGGTGGAGGGATTGCATCATCCCAACCTGATCGACATCTGCGACCCTGTGAGTCAGGATAAAAAGAGGGTCTGGGGGAACAGCCCCTCAGACGCACCAGAAGAAACGCTAGCGATCCCGTAATAGCAAAAACCAGTGGAAGGCCACGTGCGCCCGTTTCCATTTGCCCCGGAATCAGTGGCCTTTACCACGGAAGAATGGTTTTTAGCTAACAACGGGGAAATCAACTCCCAACGACTCTCGAAGGATTGACATCATAAAAGGAATGGGCAAGTTTTAACCCGTCTTTCTCTCCAACCAAAGGCTGCAGCCTACAGCTTGACTGAACTAAAGTGACTTTTATATTTCCATCGGACAATACATTATCCCCTAGACAACGATAGAGCTATTTCTTATTGATTATTATTATACCCGCACTTTTAGATTTAGTATTGACGACGTATATTATCTGTGCGTTTGCATTGATATTATTTTTGTGTATTTCTATCAATAAATGCTGTTAAAAATAGTACCATCAGACTTCAACGGACCTCTCTATCTTTGCTGATAAGTGACCCAGTTACGGGGTACGTAACACAACATTCATGCTAAGAGCTAAAGTATTGGAGGAGCACGTACGTGTAAAATGAAAGTGTTGGCTTGACGCTTTGCCTGGTGGGCTGGGATTAGACCAGCAAACAGAGCAGCTTGCCATGCACTGTTTGGGATGAAGGTGCCAAGAGCAGTGCCTCTCCGTCCCGGGGAATGGCCTGCATTGCCCTGGCAGGGGATAAATGTGGATGTTGCTGGAACATTCATAGGCACAAATTACTTGGTGGTTGTAGTAGATGTAGCTAAAAAGTAGCCAGAAGTTTTCCTAGTAACATCCACCATGGCTTTGCACACTGTTGCTGTGTTGAGAAGCAATTTCTCAAGGATTGGTGTTCCAGAATACTTAGCAGAGACAATGGACCACAGTTTGTTGCGGATCAGTTTCAGTTATTCCTGAAATTAATGGAATAGGGCACATTACAACTGCACCCAGCTACAAATGGCTTGGCAGAAAGATTTGTCCAGAGTCTAAATAATGCACCGTGAGCAACGTTAGCAGAGCATACTGCACTGATACTGAATCAGAAGCATGTTAATTTCCACCTTGCATATCACAATGCATCATACTCCACAATCAACAACTCACCAGCTACGCTGTTCCTGGGTTGTCCCTGGCGCTCACCCTCAAACCCAACCTCAGAAGGAGTATGCAGAACAAACAGCTGAGACAAATGGAGGGCTCCTAAATCAAAGAGGTTTGACGTTTCCCTCCTGGAAAAGCCGGCCTGGTGAGGGACTACAGAGGTGATCAAAAGTGAGTACTGGGAAAGATTAAGGACAGAACTGGACGGCTCTGCTACACAGTGGAGGTTGCATGCAATGTCATCTGGAGACAACACTTTGATCATTTGAGGAGAGCAGGATCAATTGTTAGAGAAGGAAATTGCCTAGAGCTGTCAGAACCTCTTCCTGCAGTCCCAGGGAAAACTCCTACAATCACCATGGAGGAGGCCCCAGAACCTCAGGTTGTTTCACAGTCTCAAGTTTCACTGCCGTAATTCTTACCTGCCAAGCAGAGTGTCCCCACTCCGCACCCCTATCAGGAAAGATACTATTCCACAAGAGTAAGAATTCCTCCACAGTGATTAAATCTTTGGGCCAGAATAGGACAATTTAAATTTCCCAGCAGTGGATGTCTAGATAGTAGTTACATTATATAGAGTAATGTGTATACAGTAGATAACTAGAGAGGCATACGTTACATATTTGAGTTAAGATGCATTTTATATTGAGTTTGAGTTTATGGCTAACCAGGAAAGAGTGTAGTGTATTTAATATTTCAGTAATATTTGAGTAATATTGTAAATACAGTATATTGTTTGATTAAGCATTCTTTGTTTATATAATTCATGTAGGAAGCACTGTAGATGAATGGCATATGTCATTACACCACCATGTCATATGTGAGTGTCTCACTAAAAGAAAAAAGAAAAAAAAACTAAATAGACAAAACATATCCTGCCTCCTGTGCTTTTGTTTTGATTAGTTCTGGAGTTACAAAACATAACAGGTTTGAAACTATATTTCTCAAAGGGAAACTACAGATAAAATGGCCAACACTTGACTTCTAGATGTTCCAGGTCAGGGTAGCGGAACTGAGACAGATGACCACGTTTGTGCACCACGATCAGTTAATGAGGAAGCCCACTCACCCTTTCTACTTTTAAGTGACGTTGCTGTCCTAGCCATGTAGTGGAGAGTGAAGCCCTCGGGTGACAGTGCTGTGTTGGAATGCTGGGAGTGAGCCCTCTCTCCGTATAACAAAGTATACAGCAGCTGCTGATATCCCTCTGGTAATACAACTTTGCTCTGAGATCTTCAACTTCATTTTTGACAGAGTGTTCATTAGCCAGCAGATTGGTAAGAAGTGGGGTCCTCAGAGCACAGCGTTTCCATCTTACTTGCAGCCAGAATATTTTCTGCGTTTCCTTTCTCTTAAAGGGAAACTGCAGTCCAACAGATGACAATTTTGAGGATCCATAGACCTGACGTTTTTCATGGAGTTACGGTCTTGAAGAAGATCTGGACATTGGCCTCAGAGGCTGAAATTACAGGGTCACCTGGAGATGTGGGAGCTCCTGTAAGTGTGTTATAATTCTTCCTATCAAACTGTGCAAAGCTCATGCAGGAGTGATGGGATGTTGTCATTTATGCCGCCTGATCTCCCTTTGTAGGAGTTATATTGTGCAAACCCTGCCACAGCAACTGAACATCCGTCTGTGATTCTAGTCTATTCCGAAATTGCCTCTTTGTGCTGACACTGGCCTTGCAGAGGTCATGCTTGAGCTTCTTATATAACTCCGAATCACCAGCTCGAAATACTGCAGTTCAGCAGATTATGAACCTCCTGGTTCATCCAGGGCTTCTGGAATAATGCCAGTTGATTTACTATGTCCAATTGAGAGAGCTGAAAATCCTTGATTAAACGCCTCAGATGATTCTCTTCAACCGTGTCGTGTCCTTCACACTACACTGAGCTACTGTGAATAGCTTTTATGTTCAAGAGTTGAACTTGAAAGGTTCTAATCTGGAAGCAAGGGTGTAGGAAGGTCAGTGGTAGTTACAGACTTGCCTGCACTATTGGTACTTTGTAAAAGTATTTGGGATTGCAAGTTGATCGGTGAACAATGTGGTTTTAACACAGAAAGAAAAAACAGATCACTGGAAGAACTTGGCTAGTCAAGCAGAATCTGTGGATGAGAAATTTATAAGTCAATATTTTGAGTCAAGACCCTGCATTAGGACCAAGAGGGAATGGGAAAGATTGGCAGAACGTAGCAGTACAGATGATCAGTGATAGTGGCTGGTAGGCGATAGGTACAACTAAATGAGGAAAGCTTGATGTGCAGATAAAACAAGGGAAGAGGAAATAGGAAGGGTGATCAAAGGGAGAGGAAGACTGGGTGGACAGTTGAGAATCTGTGGGAGGAGATCACTGGGGGTGTAGGTGCCAGAGCTTGGAAAATTCTTTCTTGATAATAATGACCAAATTAGAATATGAAAATGTGTTCTTCCTGTTTCTGTTTGGCACACTGTAGCAATGGAGAAGACCAAGGACAAACAGGACAGTGTGAGAATGCAAAGCTGAGTAATTAACAACAGGAAGCTTGACATGGGTGTGGACAGAGTGCAGGTTCTCCATGAAATGGTTGACTGGGCTGTGCGTGGATTCACCCAATGTAGAACAGGCAACATCATGAGTACCAAATGCAGTAGACCAGGTTGGAAGGAATGCAGATGAACCTCTGCCTCACCTGGAAGTTCTTAAATGGTGGAGAGGATGAAGGAGAATGTTGGGGGATGGGTGGGGTGGGTGCTGAAGGATAATTCTGCCTAGGTTCATAGATTCAAGGAGCTTTTCATGGAAACTGTCTATGCCAACCAAGCGGCCTGTCAATATTAAACCAGTTTGACCTTTCCTATCCATGTAACTGACTAGATGCCTTTTAAATGTGTAATTGCACCTCCCTCTACCCCTCTGCTGGTAGCTCATTCCACATTATGCATTAGAAAAACTGATCCCTTTCACTTAAAACCTATGCCTTCTAGTTAACCTAGGTTCCTCATAAATTTAAAAACTTCCATAAGGCCACCTTTCAGCCTCCTTCACCTCAGGAAAGCAGTCCTAGCCTGTCCAATCTCCCCTGCCCAGTCTCACTGAAGCCCTTCAGCCCAGGCCAAATTCCTGTGAATCTTTTCTGCACCCCTTCCATCTTAATCATCTCCTTTTTATAGCACACCAACCAAAATGCATGTCGTACTCCAAGCACAACGTAACCAAATACCTGTACAACTGTAATGTGAGTTCCAACTCTCACGTTCAATGCCTTGGCCAATATATGCAAATATACTGCATCCTGGCCTGGAATAACTTTCCAAAATGCATCTTCACATTTGTCCAAGGTAACTTCCATCTGCCATTCCCTTGCCCATTTTCCCAGTTCATCTAGAACTTTGACAACTTTCTTCACTGCCGGCTATACCACCAATATTGGTGTCATGGGCAAATCTATAACTCATGCTACTTAAATTCTCTTCCAAATAATTAATATGTATGATGAACAATAAGAACCAAGCACTAGTCCTGTGGTTCTCCATAGTTATAGGTGTCCAAACTGGAAAGCAACCCTCCCTCCACTACCATCTCTTTCTCTTACTAGCAAGCCAATTTTGTATCCTATTCGCTATTTCAACCTGGTTCCCATGTATTCCAACCTTCAGACCAACCTACAGTGTGGGATCATGCCATAGGTCATGCTAAAGTCCACATGGACAATATTTACCACTCTGCCTTTGTTGTCCTCTGGATCACCACTTCCTATGAATTAATTGTACCTAGGAATTGTTAGAGCATTGACTATAACTCTTTCTTTTGTTCTACAGAACCAAGATCAAACTAACATGGAGCAGGAACCGGAGGATGGGAGATATATAAATTTTCACCACTGACAATCAATCTTTGTTTTGGCCATTTCATCGTTTACTTTTTTATTCTCAATCATTAAAGCAGACAATCCCATCTGATAATTCTGGTGAGTTCTTTTTCAGTAAGCAAAGCACAACTCCTAAGGTCTGGAGCAGTCAACGGTGAAAGCCAAATGTAGATTCTATCAGGTATCACTGGCAGCCTTTGTACTCACAAAGGACAAGTAGCAGTTCAGAGGGGGAAATGGTAGTTGTATATCTATTCTACAATGAAATTACTTTTTGTATTTAAAGTTCAGTATTTGTATGTATGTCTGTACTTCCTAGGGTTTTGCTAGGGATGAGCTTGCAGCTTACCATACATATCCTGATTGAATCTATTTCTTTTTCAGCCATCAAACTAACTTTTAACTTTCAACATGACTTCTGCCAAACAGTTCTTAGTGCCTTCCCCCTTTGGCAGAAGTGAAGTTTGTACTCACAAAGGACAAGTAGCAGTTCAGAGGGGGAAATGGTAGTTGTATATCTATTCTACAATGAAATTACTTTTTGTATTTAAAGTTCAGTATTTGTATGTATGTCTGTACTTCCTAGGGTTTTGCTAGGGATGAGCTTGCAGCTTACCATACATATCCTGATTGAATCTATTTCTTTTTCAGCCATCAAACTAACTTTTAACTTTCAACATGACTTCTGCCAAACAGTTCTTAGTGCCTTCCCCCTTTGGCAGAAGTGAAGAATGTGCTCATGTTGTGTGTGTTCATGTATGTCCCACATTGCTGGTCACCCACCAAAATCTTAATAATAAGTCACAACTCAATTTCTGAAATGTAACATTGGAGTATCAAATTTAGGTTTTAGACATGTGCAGCAAACTAAATTACTTCTGGAAGCTACTTGCAAAACAGATTTTACATACAGTAGATTCTTGGGGGCAAGTAGCATCATTTTGTTTTCCTTACATTGATAGAACAATTGATATTGTATGCATACCATCAGAAAGTAGTTGTCAATCCAGACCCAGACCTTTTGAGCAGGTATCTCTCCGATCCAGGGCTCACGGTAAACATACTGTGTAAACGTGGTACTGATACTTGTAACAGCAGGATGTAAAATAGCGAAAGGCAAACTTAGGTACTGAATGAAGAATCAAAGAAACAAATTTCAATCTATCACTATGTGCTCTCTTTGTATGCACGTATTTGAAATTGAACTACTAATAACTTAGACCTTCAAAAACTCACCATTCCCAGAAAGATGCAGAAAAGCTGAGCCATGTCTGTGTATGCAACAGAGTATAATCCACCAATCAGAGTATAAACGATCGATATCGCAGCAGAAATAATAATAGACAGGTGAACATTGATTTGAAAAATCACACTCAGCGATGAACCTGAAGCATAAAATATTTACTAATTATCAACTTGAATGTAACCTGTGACAATTAGAGTAGATTAGTTAATTGAACTTTAAGTATCTATGAGATATCTAAGAAATTGATTTTCATGCAGGGTAAAACATCAAGAGTACAGTAGAGTGCCAGTGAGTACGTCAAGAGTACAGTAGTTTCAGTCAACAGCAATTTGGTAAGTCACTTAATGAAGGAATATGCAAAGCAAAGGTTTAGCAGTTAAAACCTAGGATATAGGTCAGTGGCAGCAGCAGTAAAATTGTGTACTACCACAAGCTAAACAGAACTAAACATGAAAACGTGGTTGTCTGCGAATAGCCAGAAAATTTTTGAAAGGGCAAAAGTGTGCCTCAGTTTCATCTGCTAATGATCCAAACAGACGTTGCCCTATAAAGTGCAACACTTCACGCTGCTGGCATATGACATGTCCTCTTACAGATTCTGCGAGAGGATATGAGCTCCATAACATTAACGCTATAACTACTCTGATATGTTCCCCACAAGAGAAGATGTCCTATCACCTTAAATAAATCGGACAATCTTCCATAGTCATAGGAATGCAAACATGTCTAGACCTTTTGCACATGTTATTTATTCCATTTAGTATCGCCTTATGCTGGTGAATCTTTGCTCTCCCACTCTAATGCCAACATAATCTAAAGTGAGTGCAAAACTCTGCATGAGTTCCACTGGATATTTACATAACTTGCCAGAACATCTTTCTTTTGCATTTTCAGGCCCTTTGAGACAAAGGCCAACATTATATTAGTCTTTTCAATTATTTTTGTCACTCTCCATCAGCTTTCATTGATATTTTTACACATATCCCTAAATCTCTCTTCTGTTAGAGGTGCAATGTATCCTTCACTCTGGATGATCCCACAGCTCTCTTCATTAGACTCGATTGCTAAAGTTCAGGTTACTCATTACTAATGTCCCTTCATAAATCTCTGCTCCCATTGAGATTTTATTTAATCATATCATTTACCTACATCACTTACCTTGTTCATAAGACCATGTGGCAGCATAATTAGGCCATCTAGCCCATTCAGACTATTCAATCATGGCTGATCATCCTGTAATTATTAATCCCTTTACCAATGTAGATCCTCTGCCTTGATTTGGCCTCCACAGCCCACAGTGGCAATGAATTCCACAGACAGCCTTCTGGCTGAAGAAATTCGTTCTCAGCTCACTGATTTATTCTGAGGCTGTGCCAATTGATCCCTGTTCCTTGGTCTAAACTGAGATGAAAACCTGAGGCTGGGGTCATCAACAACCACAACCCACTGGTCTGAGTACATATCCATTACTCCTTGTCTCCTACTTACCAACCAATTTCCTATCCATGCCGTTAACCTCGAATATTAACTATGGATACTGCCTGGATTGCTGAGAATTTCCAGCATTCCTTGTATTCATTGCTAAGTTCCATTATCTGAGGTACCTTACTTAGGAGACGCTGCCCATGTCAATACATTGGAGCAGAACTACTGTGCCTAACCCATGTTGCGTGTTCACCTCTCCTGAGCCACAATTCCTTGTGTGGTTGTGAGACACTCAATCTCCTGCTGGTCTCAGGACAAACTGCAAGAGATATCAAGATGCCACTTATATTGTGTAATTCTTTTCCTCATTTCAACATACTGCTGAACCAATGCTGTATTCAGCACTGGCGTTCAATAGTGGAGTGGGTTGTCTGATCTCACCTCCCGTGCGACGTGTACTTCTGTGCTGCTGAGTGCAGGCTCAGATGTCTCGGATGCATCGACATGTGCACCGCAGTTTGTTGGAAATTCCCTTCACAACTACTAACTTATCACCAGGGTGTTCTGGTCTGTAACCTTATGGTTCCATATGCTTTAACGTTCTAATAGTCAGCATGTGAAGCCTTATCAAATGTAAGTGGGATGTCGGGTAGTGATTTCCTCAACATTTAGTTTCACCAGAAACTCAGATGGGCAATCCACATATATACTGTGGCTAATAAAAACAGTTTGGAAGTGGGCTATCATGTGGCAAATTACTCAGATTCTGACAGAAGTCTAGTCACCATCTATAAAGCACATGATGGAATATTATTTCTTCCTTTACTTAAAAGTGTAAATCAATATTTATAATTAATGCCATATTTTCTCACCAAGGGCAGATAAAACAGCTCCAGTCCAAAAGACCTCTCCCAAAGCAGCAGGAATGAAGCACAGTCCTCCTATCCAATTACCATAGGTTTCCTGAATTGGATCCAACATGGTCACATATTTCTTTGAACGCATTGGCTTAGCGAAAAACAAACCACCTACAAAAAAATCATTGAAGAACTACCTTGTTATATAAGTTTCCATTATTTTAGTAGGATAATGGTTTGAATTACTGAATTATGCAAGTATTTATGTTGCAAACACTTTTGTAATTAAGTATGCATACAATCTCATCATCTGGCATATGATATCATCAAAATTAAAATTGGCAATAATAAAATAGAAACATAAAATACCACAAATGCTATGCAAATCAAGGATCAGTCAAACAGAATTTTTGTGAACTAGGTTCGCGACCTTTCACTAGAATTGTAAAATACTAAAGGAAAACCAGTCTGAAGAAGCAAAGAAAAGGCAAGGGGGATATAGAAGAGAACATTGATGAAAAGAGTTGATTAAATAACAAAATGACAAAGCCATGAGGAAGAGGTGGTAGTAATGGGTAAGTAAAGAAACTATAGAAAAATGGTTATCAGAAATTGTTAAATTCAACCTATGGTTTATAAGGCTGCAAACATTATAGTCATAAGTTGAGGTGCTATTCCTCAGGAATACATTGAGTTTAATTGGAGCACAGCTGGAAGGAGAGGTTTGAGTGGTAGGGGCAATAAGAATGGACATTACATGGTCAGTTTACTGGAATGTTTACTGATGATGTCCACTTCCATTTCCAACACCTCAGTGGATGCATTAGTTCGCACCTGCATGTAGCATGACCTAAATAACCTAGGGCTGATAAGTGGTAGATCACATTAGTGATACAGAATTGCTTGACAATGACCACTTCTGATAATTGAGTGTAAACATCAATTCAATTCAATTCATGTTTCATTGTCATTCAACTATACATGAATACCCGTGAATACAGCCAAACAAGACAGCGTTACTCTGGAACCAAGGTGCACAGCACAGTACCACAGTCATACACAGCGCAAAGCACACATAGCATGTACAAAATTGTAAGCACGTAAAGGTATCAGTAAGATACAGCAACACCATAAAAGAGTCCAGACTTGAGCCAACAATGCTGCAGAAATCTACATGTTGACCACCATTGAGCAAACAATGGGGTGGGGTGTGTGAGGAGCATCACAACAACCCTGGTGAAGTGCACCAGCTTCGATGCCTCTCTCCTGGTGGCTGTGAACAGGCAATGCCACAGCTTGAGGCCTAGTCCTCCCTACAACTGAGGCCACACAGCTCCTCTGCTTTTAAATAAAGAATGTGTGGAGCAGGTTAAGACCTACAAGTATCTGGGAGTACAGTTAGACGAGAAGCTAGACTGGACTGCCAACACAGATGCCTTGTGCAGGAAGGCACAGAGTCGACTGTACTTCCTAAGAAGGTTGGCGTCATTCAATGTCTGTAGTGAGATGCTGAAGATGTTCTATAGGTCAGTTGTGGAGAGCGCCCTCTTCTTTGTGGTGGCGTGTTGGGGAGGAAGCATTAAGAAGAGGGACGCCTCACGTCTTAATAAGCTGGTAAGGAAGGCGGGCTCTGTCGTGGGCAAAGTACTGGAGAGTTTAACATCGGTAGCTGAGCGAAGGGCGCTGAGTAGGCTACGGTCAATTATGGATAACTCTGAACATCCTCTACATAGCACCATCCAGAGACAGAGAAGCAGTTTCAGCGACAGGTTACTATCGATGCAATGCTCCTCAATACTCCCCAATGCCATTAGGCTTTACAATTCTACCGCCAGGACTTAGAACTTTTTAAAAGCTATTATTAATGCTTTTTGAGATAGTGATTTAGATGCATATCATTTTTTTTTTACTGAGTTAAGTATTGTATGTAATTAGTTTTGCTACAACAAGTGTATGGGACATTGGAAAAAAGTTGAATTTCCCCATGGGGATGAATAAAGTATCTATCTATCTATCTATCTCTGCCAATAAATCAGTGCATCGAACTTGGGCTTTTCCTCATTAACAATGTTGAGAAGGGTCTTGCGAACAGAAGAAAAGTGACCAAGGCAGTCACTTGCTACTAGACTCTACGGCTCCTTCAACTCAGACAGCAGCATGATGTGCCGCTCCTTCACCTCCATCAATGAGCAACTGATGGGATATCCTGCAATACTTTATGTTTTTAATGTGCAAATAAATTTAAATAGGATAGTAGCACCTTTTGTTGACCCTGTAGAAGGTGCTGCGACCAAACATGTTGCATCTTGCTGGAATTATCTACCCATGACATTTGTTTGCATCATCATTCCCAAATTTTCCACCACACATCCCATGGGTCTCCAGTGACCAGGGCCAATAACTGTCTATCAGCTTGTCATCATCCAGAACAAAGCACCTCACTTGATCAGTACACCATCCAACACCAAACATATCATCCCTTCATCAACGCTGTACAGTATGTGGATCACATGCAAGATCGACAATCGCTACTCATCTGCACAACTGCATCACTGCACTAAGCTGTTAATTGTGTAGATGAGGGAGGGAGGTTAGGTAGCAATACCATGCTGCACTTTCTCCTCTAAATCACACACTATTTTTCTTGGAAATACACCTCTGTTCCGTCATTATTGTTGGATCTAACTCTAGGAATGCTCTTACCAATGGTATCAACATGGGTGGCCATGGGGAAATCTAGTATTTTGTGGCTCATGGAGCAAAAGTATTTGATGAAGCAGTTCCTCAATCTATGTTAGGTCTCACTGATGTAGAGGAGGCTGCACCCTGAGCATTGGATACAGCAATGACCTTGAAAGACTTGCAGGTGAAGTGTCGCCTCACCTGGAAGGATTGTTTGGGGCTCTGAATGACAGTGAGAGAGAAGGTGTAGGTATAGTTGTAGCACTTGTCCCCCTTGCAGGGATAGGTGGCAGGAGGGAGATTAGTGGGAAGGGATGAATAGACAAGGGAGTCACATAGAGAGGATCCCTGTGGAAAGCAGAGAATGGGGGGATGGGGGAGGGAAAGATGTACTCAGTGGTGGGATCCCATTGAAGATGGTGAAAGTTGTGGAGAATGATGTACAGAACACAAGGGTTCATGGGCTGGTAGGTAAGGACAAGGAGAACCCTATCCCTGGTATGGTGGTAGGAAGATGGGGAGAGGGCAGATGTGTGGGAAATGGAGGAGATGCAGGTGAGGGAAGCATTAATGGTAGTGGCAGGGACACACCGTTCTTTGTAGAATGAGGATATCAAAGCTATTGTGGAATTGAAAGCTTCATCCTGAGAAAGGTGGGAAGAGATGTAGCCAAGATAGTTGTAGGAATCAGTAGGTTTATAAAACATATCAGTGGATGGTCTGTCTGCAGAGATGAAGACCAAGAGATTGAGAAATGGGAGAGATAAAGTGAAAATGAAGATAGCGCCTGCATGCATTGGTGATTCTCTGTTGGCTGCAGAAAATTGTTCCCGTTTTCCGCTTAAATACACTTCTTTTGAATGACTTTCCTTGCAATCTACAGCATGTAATTTTCATCTTAACAACGGACCATGCAATTACATCAATGAGCAGTCATGAACTCCAGCGGGGCAGCTAAGCGCAGTGCCATGAATGCGGCAGGAGAGGCAGAATTCAAACCAGGCTGAAACACTGAGGAATGAGGCCTCCTCTACTCAGCATCTTCTTGGCGAACGTACAGTCACTGGAAAATAAGACTGACAATCTCAGGACAAGGCTGCTGTATCAGAGGTAGATGAGGCAGATCTCAATTTTTTGTGGCCTTGGACTTGGTTAACAACAAACACGTCATAGCTATCCAAACAGAAGGCTTTACAATTTTCAGAATGGATCAAACCGCAAACTCTGGTAAGGAAAAAGATGGCGGTGTGTGCCTTTTAATCAATTCTGTTTAGTGTTTGGACATTGGGGTTATGCCAACCTCTTGTTCCTCTGACTTAGAACACTGAACGATTAAATGTGGACCATTCTACTTGCCTTGGAAGTTCTCATTTGTGATACTGACTGCAGTTTATATATCACCAGTGGCTGATTACAAGCAAGCACTCGCGAAACTACACAATGTCGCCTGCAGGCAAGAACAGCTGTTCCCTATGCACTTCAAATTATGAAACCGTAAGACACAGGAGCAGACTTTGGCTATTGGCCCACCGAGACTGCTCCACCATTCCATCATGCTGATCATCTTTTCCCCTCCTCAGCCCCACTTCTTGGCCTTCTCCCCATAACCTTTGATGCTGTGTCCTTTCAAGAACCCATCATCCTTTGCCTTAAATACACCCAATGACCTGGTATCCACAGCTGCCTGGGGTAACAAATACCACAAATTTACCACCCTCCGGCTAAAGAAATTCCTCCATATCTCTGTTTAAATGGACTATCACTCAGTCGCACTTGCATCCACAGTGATGAAGTGTTTTGAGAGGCTGATGTTGAAGCATATCAGCTCTTGTCTGAGTGGCAACTTGGATCTGCTCCAATTTTCCAATTGAAGCAACAGCTCCACAGCAGATGCCATCTCATTGGCTCTTCACACAACCTTGGAACACCTGGAGATCCATTCATGTGGATGCTCCTTATCGATTACAGCTCAGCATTTAATACCATCATCCCCTCAAAACTAAACAGTAAACTCCCAGACCCGGGCCTCAGTACCTCCTTGTGCAATTGGATCCTGGATTTCCTCACTTGCAGACCCCAGTCAGTTTGGATTGGCAAAAAAAACTCCTCCACAATTTCCAAGAGTACAGGAACATCACAGGGATGTGTGCTTAGCCCCCTGCTCTACTCGCTTTATACCTGTGACTGTGTGGCTAAGCACAGCTCCGACACCATATACAAGTTTGCTGATGACACCACTGTTATGGGCTGTATCAAAGGTGGTGATGAATCAGCATACAGGAGGGAATTCGAGAATTTGGCTGAGTGGTGTAATAACAACAACCTCTCACTCAATGTCTGGAAGATTGTAGACTTCAGGAGAGAGAAATCCGAGGTCCATGAGCCAGTACTCAGTGGAGGATCAGAGATGGAGAGAGTCAGTAATTTTAAATTCAATGGTGTCACTATCTCAGAGGACCTGTCCTGGACCCATCATAGAAATATAATTGCAAAGAGAGCACAACAGTGACTCTACTTCCTCAGGAGTCTGCAGAGATTCAGCATGTCATCAAAAACCTTGGCAATCTTCTGTAGATGTGTGGTGGAAAGTGTATTGACTGGCTGCATTACAGCCTGATATGGAAACACCAATGCCTTTGAGCGGAAAATCCTACAAAAGGTAATGGATTTGGCCCAGTACATCATGGGTAAAGTCGTCCCAACCATTGAGCTCAACTACATGAAATGTTGTCATTATGAAGACCATAAGATATAGAAAGTAGCATCCATCATCAAAGATCCTCACCACCCCTGCCATGCTCTTTTCTCACTGCTGCCATCAAGTAGAAGGTACAAGTGCCTCAGGACTCGCACCACCAGGTTTAAGAACAGTTACTACCCCTCAACTATCAGGCTCTTGAACAAAAGGGGACAACCACACTCATTCTATTTCTGGTTTTCCCACAACCAATGGTCTCATTTTAAGGACTCTTTGTCTTGTTAATTCATGCTCTCATTATTTATTCCTGTTTATTTATATTTGCATTTGTTGTTCACTGATTCTGTTTACAGTTACTGTTCTATAGATTTGCTAAGTATGCCCACAGGAAAAAGGATCTCAGGGTTGTATGTGGTGACATGTATGTACTCTGATAAATTCTACTTTGAACTTTGATGTACATATTGCATTTCATTCCACGCTCTCTCCCTTTTCCTGCTAGTCTCTTTTCTAATATCTCATTAAATGTCTTGGAATCCCATACAGTCAACAAGCATTCACTTACGAATTTAACATGCTAGCGCCATGTTCAAAAAGTTAACCAGATTTGGCAGACCTCTACAAAATTGGGTTTGTACAGTTTGTATTGTCTAACTATTCAGACACTCATGCTACTTTCTTAAAAAAAAACAAAATTACTAAGATGCCTCATCAAGGAAATTCAGTGATTGGCTGAACTTCACCAAAAGAAAAATGGCAAGTACATATTAAGTTAGCAGGTACCTCTGTTATTGTTGGATTAAATTCCTACTCATGTGTGAAGGCTAATGAGTGAAAAAAATTGAAATATCAATGTTAGTAAACAGTTAATATTTCCAAGAAAATATGAAATGACTTTTGCTAAGCTATTTAGCTGTATTTTGTCTTTGCATGTCCATTCCACAAAGTAATTGATTGTTATTGGTAAAATGAAGCTTAACACAGGTTTAAGGAGTCAGCACCTCATCTTCCAATTGGGCATGTTGTATTTTCTGGACTCAATATTGAATTCTACAATTGCAGGTAACTTAATATCTCTGTCTGTATCGTGACATCCACTCAGCCTGTTTTACTTTCTCTCCCTTTTATTCCCTTTTGTGAAATGTATGATAATGCATTTTAGTAAAAGGAACAATAGTGCAGGCTATTATCTAAATGCGGAGAAGGTTCAAACATCAGAGGTGCAGAGGGACTTATGAGTCCCCATGCAAGACTCCTAGAAGGTTAATTTACAGGTTGAATCTGTGGTAAAGAAGGCAAATGCAATGTTGGCATTTATTTCAAGGAGATAATGCTGAGCCTTTATAAGACACTAGTCAGGCCATATTTGGAGTATGGTCAACAGTTTTAGGCACAGAAAGGATGTGTTGTCATTGGAGAGAGTCCAGAGGAGGAGATCCACGAGGATGATTCTGGGAATGAAGGGGTTAACATATGAAGAGCATTTGGCAGTTTTGGGCCTGTACTCACTGGAATTTAGAAGAATACGGGGGGGGGAGGGGGCTCTCATTGAAGGCTACCGAATGTTGAAAGGACTCGATACGGTGGATGTGAAGAGGATGTGTCCTATGGTGGGGGATATCCAAAACTAGAGGGCACAGCCTCAAAATTGATGGGGGATCCTTTAGAACAGAGGTAAGGATGATTTTTTTTTACCCAGAGAGTAGTAAATTGGTGGAATGCTTTGCCACAGACTGTGGTGGAGGCCAAGTCCATGGGTATACTTAAGGTGGAAGTTAATAGTTTCCTGATTGGTCAGGGAATCAAAGGATATGGCAAGAAGGCATGTATATGGGGTTGAGTGGGATCAGGAATCAACCATAACGGAATGGTAGAGAAGACTCGATGGGCTGAATGGCCTGATTCTATTCCTGTGTCTTATGGTCTTATGGTCTCCTTACTTTAGTCTTTTTACTAAAGCAGACTAAACTCTTCTATTTTCAACTTCTAATGACTTTGTCTATATTTTTTGTTGATATTTTTACTCACTAACTGCTCCCATTCACTGTATAACCTTGTTTACAGCTTACCTCCAGGGTGGCCCCATTTTTACCCTATCAAAATAATCTTCCCTCCCCTCCTTCTCCTGCAGTTTACCAAGCTTCTTCTCTCCCTTTCTTAAATAGGGAAAAGGGTCTTTGATCTGAAGCATTAACTCTGTTACTCTTCCCATAGCTGAGGCCTGAGGTGAATGTTTCCAACACTTGCTCTTGTTATCGTACTGTATAGCGCTCCTTGGATGGGCACAATGAGAACCTCGTGAGATGACCTTGGGAAGATCATGAGCAGTGCATGTTTTGTTCACATACAATGTGCAGGAAAAGATGTGCTGCTGCACCCTCTGCCTATTGCTGTAACCTCAGGTCAGTTCTTTTCTTCTCTGCCACTGCATGAACCAGCGCTGCCTGAAAGCTTGTGCTACCCTGATGCAATAGGTCCTCTCGATGCTATGAGGGCGTTCTTGCATAGCATCGCTCTGCAATGTTGTGACCATGCAGGATGTGTCTGATTGTAATGCTGCTATTTGCCACTCAAGGAATAAGTCATCTGCATTACTGTCGGGGCTTACTCAGTTTTTACAACACAGAAGTAGACCAGTGAGCACAATGGGTCCTTAACAACTCTCAACAGGGCAGTCTCATCAACTACGTTCCCCCTCTCCTTATTTTCCTGCAGGCTGCAACTTGTTCTCTCTCACATCCCATCAGACCCCATTAGATTTATTTGGCATCTATGAAACATAACGGGTAATTTGCATGAGCTAAATCATGGGAGAAGAGCAGCAAGTAGCTGAACCTCAGGGAAAACATGCAAACTCGGCACAGAAGACACACTCAAGATCAGGAATGCACCCAGGTCCGTGGAGCTGAAAGTCAGCAATGCTAACTCATTTTGGAAGGGAAGACCCCAGTCAGTCGAGTTGGTAGCGACACCTCAAACTCTATCACGCTGAGCACTGATGCCCCCCCCCCCCAGGGTTGTGTTCTCATTCTGCTGCTGTTCACGCTGCTGACTCACAACTGCACTGCCAGATTCAGCTCAAACCTCGTCATCGGGTTCGCTGATGAGACGACAGTGGTTGGCCTCATCAGTAACAATGATGAGTTGGCCTACAGGAAGGAGTAGAGAGACTCTTCAAATGGTGTGAGGACAACAACCTGAGTCTCCACACAGCCAAAACAAGAAGAGATGATTGTGGACTTCAGGAAGACACAGGTCAGCCGCTCTCCATTGCACATCAATGACTGAAGAGCACAAAGTTTCTTGGTGTTCACATAACGGACAATCTAAACTGGACCCACAACACCCCCTCAATTTGTCAAGAAGGCACAACCGTGTCTACGCTTTCTGAGGAGATTGAAGTGTGCAAGTCTCCCCACCCCCATTCTAACAACTTTCTACAGGACCTCCATCGAGAGTCCTGTCTTGTGTGGTACGGATGCTACAAGGCATCGGAATGCAAGACCCTGCAGAGGACAGTACAAACTGCTGAGAGGATCACTGGGGTCTCCCTCCTCCCCTAGTTGTGACGTTTACTAGGAGTGTTGCAAACAAAAGGCCCAGAGCATTGCTGAGGATCCCTACCACCCATCCCACAATCCCTTTGACCCATTACCATCAGGTGGTACAGGAGCATCAGGAGTAGGACTGCCAGACTGGGTAACAGCTTCTTCCAACAACACACACAAAATGCTGGTGGAACGCAGCAGGCCAGGCAGCATCTATAGGGAGAAGCTTATAGATTCGGGCCGAGACCCTTCGTCTGGACAGTTTCTTCCCTCAGGCTGTGAGAATACTCTGCCACCACTAGGACAGTGAGCTGTTTACTGTACTTTTTACTGTTTATCTGTGTTGCACTTCACTGCAATGTGTCTTGAATTATATTTTATTAACTTATTTATAGTGTAATATTTTGGTTTATGTGCTACGTGTGATATACATTGTGTGGGTGCACTGTGGTCTGGAAGAGCAATGTTGTATTTGATTGTATCTACAGTCAGGTGACAATGCCATGTCAGGTGACTCATGCAATACCATGCAGAAGAAAATGCGGCTGTAAAGTTAATTCTATTTTTTCAAAATGTCTCTAACCAATAAGGTGCATTTAATTACATATTGCAAAATATTCTGTGGTCTGGAAAATAGCTCTATAATATTTTCAGTTGTTTCTCTCCAAAATGGATGGCCAGTGAAGGAGGCCCAGAGGACCATAAGGCCATGAGATATAGGAGCAGAATTAGGCCATTTGGTCCATTGTGTTTGCTCCGCCATTTCATCATGGCTGATCCAATTTTCCTGTCAGCACTAATCTCCCGCATCTCCCTGTATCCCTTCATGCCCTGTCCAATCAAGAATCTATCAACCTCTGCCTTAAATATACATAAAGACTTGGTCTCCACAGCTGCCTGTGGCAAAGCATTCCACAGATTCACCACTCTCTGGCTAAAGAAATCCCTCCTCATCTCCATCCTAAAAGGACACCCCTCTGTTCTGAGGCCGTGTCCTCTGGTCTTACATTGTCCCACCAGAGGAAACATCCTCTCCACATTCAGTCCATCAAGGCCTTTCAACATTCGATAGGTTTCAATGAGGTCACTCCTCCTTCTTCTGAATTCTAGTGAATGCAGGCCCAGAGCCATGCAATCCTGGAATCATTTTTGCCAGATATCAGCAGTTATAGATGCGAATGTTTTACAGAACAAGGAAGATATGGATGATCTAAATTAATGTCAAAAACATAATAAAGCTGAAATATGAACATATGTAGCACATCCAAATTTTAAAATAGTAGTATAAATTGTGTTGTAGATTTTTATTTTAGAATTAAACCCTCATATTACAGCAATAAAGGTTGGTGATGATTGTTTACCTTTATTATTTGCACACCCATTATTCAATATCAGCTTAGGAATATTTTCCTTGGTTCATCTAATATAAAGATTTTCAACTTAGTACCATAGGCAATCGGCAAAATATACATGTATGTTTGCATCCTGATCTAATACAAATAAGAATTCAAAATCTTTTTCTGTTTATTACTTATTATATTCCAATGTTTATTTTAACCATTGATGGTACTGCATTTTGTTTAATACCTAACGTTGCCCTTGAGGGGCAGCAAAAGGAAGAGATGCATAACTTAAATCATTATTTGGAGAAGCCTTTGTCTTGGTAATTTTATTTCTTTAGATAATGAAGTAAGTATATACTACTGCATGCCACAATGAAAACTAAAGTGTAAGGATTAACAGACAACAACATAACAGAAATAGAACCTGTTTGGTTAACCAAAGCATTCACATATTGGCCCCAAATTAAAATTTTGGGTTTTATAACAAACTACAGAGAATCTAAAAAAGTAAATCTCCTTACCAATGGTAAGACTTAATGCAAATCCTACTGGAGCCTGTGTCCATGCAAGACCATGTTCAACAAGATAGATTGCTTCTGCTGTGCCATTTATATAAGCACCACCAACCCAAGTGGCTGTAGGACAAAGGGGCAAGTTATTTCAATGTCGAAAACTAATAATAAGGAAATACACTCACTGGTCACTAAACAGCTGCTAACTAATGCAAATATCCAATCAATCAATCAATCAATCAATTGTGAGGCAGTAACTTAATGTACAAAAGCAAGCAGAGATGGTCAAGAGGTTCATTTGTGGTTCAGACATCAGAACGGGGAAGAAATGTGATCTAAATGATGTTGACCATGGAATCATTGCTGGTGCCAGATGGTGGGGGGGGGAGGGAGTTGTTGAGTATCTCAGAAACTACTGATTGTTTGGGATTTTCATGCACAATAGTCTCTAGAGTTTACAGAGAATGGTGTGAAAGACATCCAGTGAGTGGCAGTTCTGTGGCTGAAAGTGCCCTGTTAATGAGAGAAGTCAAAGGAGAATGGTCAGCTTCCTCAAGCTGATGGGAAGGTTGACAATAACTCAAATAACTATACAACAGTGGTGTGCAGAGGAACATTGCTGAATACACAACACGTTGAACCTTGAAGTGGATGGGCTACAGCAGCAGAAGATCACCAACATACACTCAGTGGTTACTTTATTAGGTAAAGAAGGCATCTAATAAAGTGCAATTTGTTGTTTGGGATCGACATTCATGCTTCAACTACAAACATAGCAACTTGACTGGAGAAAGATGATGCTAAATATCTATCATCTCTTGATCAGTTGAAGGAGTCTACTCTTGCAGCTTTTCTAAGTGCCTCGTCAGACGTACAGTAATAAACATCACACATCACGGTGAAATCCAGATCGCTACAGCACATTTCGGGTCTACATTATTTGACTCACACTTTAATTTCCATGCTGATCAAGTTGTTGTGGTATTTCAGCAGAAGGAACAGAAATGTGCACAGATTTTGGGATGTGTTTTAGCATCAGAGAATACAGCATGTCTGAAGCACAAGCAGTACAATGACGTAGCACTCAAGACAGGAGAAATTGAGAACTGGTAACAATAAAATGGAAGGATGATGGTCTTTTCAAACTTATGGGAAGCATAAGATCTTGGGGCAGACATTTATATATAAACTATTTCATTGGCTTTTAGTCTTTGGGATGTGCAGTGTTTAATATGGACTCCAGGACTGTGGCAATTAAGCTGTTACATTCCCCAACAAGGACAATCCTCCATGTGATTAAAAAAAATCATCAGTAAGCAAACATCTTTAACATTGTGAAATGTAGAAGTCAGTTTAAACAAGAAGCTCACCAGTCATTGTAAAAATTCCAAGCAAAAGACCAATATCTCTTCTTCCTATCATTATAATCTCATTTTGAAATATTTCTCCTCTACTTGTCTTTTGCTTAGTTTTCTTGGCAGCCCATATTCCAATAGCGAGGATTAACAAATAGAATAGGATGATAGTGACAATCCCTCCAGCATCAACAGCCATTTTCGATCAAAAGTATCCTTTATGCAGGCCACTGTCATCTATGGCTAGATGAAATAAACATATTCATTATTTATCATCATTTTAAAATAAATCACAAAGCGTTCTAACTGATTTTACATATCCATCTTAAAAAAGCCCAAAAGTGACCATCTATTTTTCAAACCTGCAAGTTCATCTGATTTACCACAAATGTTAATATTTTATTCCAACGTATCCTATCAGTAAGACAATAAGGTGTTTGTTTATATTTAAGACTAAAATGTTTGACTTCTAGTGTGAAAGGAGACCCACCTACTCCATTTCTGACACCTCTTTCAATTGTTTTGATCTCTCTGTCTCCACCTCTAGAGATAAACTTTTATACCCTACTGATGATTCTTACGGCTGTCTTGATTATACCTCTTCCCACATTATCTCCTGCTATTTCTTTTTCTCAGTTCCTTTGTCTCCATCACATCTGTTCCCAAATTGAGGCTCTGTTCTCCTTCTTCAAAGAATGGGTTTCCTTTCCTTGACATTGGCAGCTGCCCACTCCCGCATCTCCTCCATTTCCCAATCATCCATGCTCACCCTATCTTCCCACCAGCTTAACAGGGATAGAATCCCTCTTGCTCTCACCTTCCACCCCATGAGACTCTGCTTCCAACACATCATTCTCTGCAATCTCCACCATCATCAACAGGATTCTACCACCGAACACACCTTTACTTTCCCCCTCTCACTCTCCATATTCTGCTCCTTCTATCATTCCCTTGTCCATTCATCCCTCCCTACTAATATCCCTCCAAGCACATACCCCTGCAAGCGAGTGAAATGCGCCGCCTGCCCATTCACTTCCTCCCTCACCTCCATTCAGGGTCCCAAACATCCTTCCAGGTGAGGCAACACTTCGCCCAAGAAGCTGCGGAGGTCGCCTATTGTATCAGGTGCTCCCGATGTAGTCTTCTCCACGTTGGTGAAACTCGACGTAAATAGGGGGAGCTGCTTTGTTGAGCACCTCTGCTCCTTCCACCAAACGTGGAATTTCCTGATGGCCAGCCATTTTAATTCCTATACAAAATGCTGGAGGAACTCAGCAGGCCAGACAGCATCTATGGGAAAGAATAGAGTCGATGTTTCAGGCTGAGACCCTTCGGCAGGACTGATGAAGTGTCTTAGTTCGAAACGAGGACTGTATTCCTTTTCAGAGATGCTGCCTGGCCTGCTGAGGTCCTCCAGCATTTTGTGTGTATTGCTTGGATTTCCAGCATCTGCAGATTTTTTCCTGTTTGTGATTTTGATTCCTATCCACATTTCTGTTCTGACATGTTCCATGATAAGGCCACTATCAAGGTAGAAGAGCAGCACCTCATATTCCAGCTAGGTAGCCTCCAACCTGATGGCACAAACATCAGTTTCTCCTTCCAGCAATTTTTTCCTCATTTTTTTTCTTTTCCACTCCCCTTCCCTCTTCTTCTACTCCCCACTCTGGCCTCTTCAATCTTCTCCTAACCTGCTTATCACCTCCCCCTAGTGCCACTCCTCCTTCACTTTCTTCCAGGGTCAGCTCCCCTCTCCTATCAGATTCCTTCTTCTCCTGCCCTTTACCTTTCCCACCCATCTGTACTCCCCTATTTCCTTCTAGCTTGTCCTCCTTAATCCTCCCACTCCCCAGTGTATGATTCTGGTGTCTTCCCCCATCTTTCCAGTCCTGAAGAAGTGTCTTGGCCTGAAACGTCAACTGTTTATTCATTTTCATAGATGCTGCCTGACCGGCTGAATTCCACTAACATTTTGTGTGTGTTGCTCTGGATTGTGTGTTATGATTATCTTTTACTCCCTTTCCCCTTCATCTCATTGCAACAATTGTATGGAGCGGGTGACTGGGTAACAAAGGCTATCCTGAGGAAGTTAGTTCTTGTAACTACAAGTATTGGCTAGAGAGCATTGGTCAGGAGGTAAGAACGGAAAAGTTTCACAAAGGAGTAATAGAACATCAGGAGATGTTCTTCCCATTCTTTAAATAGAATAGGGAAGACATATTACTTTCATTCCCACTTGAAACATTACCTCATATTTGCAATCACTAACACTAAATTACTGGTTTAGCATATGTGCGAAGAGTTCATAACAATATTCATTCCTCAGGATTATCAACGACCTGGGGAATAAAACAGGCCTTTTGACTGTAAATTTTACAACGCTTTCCTGGGGGAGGGGTGGCAGAATCTAACTGTAAGTAGATATTTTGTGGAAAAACATTGAGAAAGGAATTCTCTTTAGCATTGAGGAACAAGGAGGAGGAATAATCTATACATTCTAGCATGTATGAAAGCTTTAACTATAGTGCAGGCAAACCTAGACACATACAGCCCTCTAGTGGTACTTTACTATGATTATTGACCACCTGAAGTTTAGAATTAGAATAACAGTTAGTTGGCAAAGTTCACATTTCATTAAAGTGTAATTCCTCTGTATACTTCACTGGCTTTCAAATGTGTTAGCTTATTGTTTGATCTAACTTGACTTTAACAAACAAGCTCCATTAATTGGTTACTGTGTATCTCATTTGTGGCATACTGTGGAACAGAATCCTAATGTAAAACCCATTTTATAAAAAGTGGGATGTCTTCAGAAAGGAAAACATAATTTAGAGTTGTGCTGTCAGAGAAAGTCAGTTCAGACTCAAACTCCACAGATCATTGGATAGAAAAACAACACTAATGATGTGTGATTTTTTCTTCTTCAATTACATCATGTTAAATTTGGAACAAATTTATTTATTGAAAAGAAAGGATGTCAGGTGAGATAGGGTAAATGTTGAAAAATATGAAGTTATTCAGTTTTATAGAAAGCTTAGGGAAGATGTTTTTTTAAATGTCTGATGCAGTAAGTGTACATAAAGGTACGATAAACAACAAAGAAGGCAAGCGCTATGTTGGCCTTTACTACGGTGTGGTTTGTGTACGAAAGATGTCTTTAAGTGCTAGAAGTTTAGATGAAACCATAAATGGAGTATTCAATAAATAATCAGAATCAGGTTTAATATCACTGGCATATGTCATGAACTTCGACAACTTAGTGGCAGCAGTACAATGCAATACATGATAATATAGAAAAATTATTAAGTAAATCAATTGCAGTAAGTATATGTATGAAATAGTTACATTAAAATAGTGCAAGAACAGAAATAATAAAAAAGTGAGGTAGTGTTCATGACTTGAATGTTCATTCAGGAATTGAATGGCGGGGGGAAGAAGCTGTCCCTGAATTACTGAGTGTGTGCCTTCAGGCTTCTGTACCTCCTCCCTGACAGTAACAGTGAGAAGGGGGCATGTCCTGGGTGACGGGCGTCCTTAATAATGGATACCACCTTTTTGAGGTTCTACTCCTTGAAGGTGTCTTGGATACTACAAAGGTGGGTACCCAAGGTGGAGTTGACTTGTTTTACTACTTTCTGTAGCTTCTTTCGATCGTATTTTGAATATAGTTTTGATCTTCAAACCAAGGAAGGATATACTTTGTGTCAGTGCAATGTGGATTCACTAGATTGAGTAACAGGATGTGGATGTCGCCCTACAGAAGGGAATGAAAAAAACGTGATTTATACTTATTGGAGATTAAAGGAATGAGGGGGTCTCTTTGGGATATAAAAAATTCTGAGAGGGAGCGTAATGATATTGAGAAGTTGATTCCTCCATCAAAGCTACCCAGAAATGGAAGTTAGAAAGAGGAATTAGGTATGTCTTGGGACCAAGGTAAGTAGATATTGGGTACCCTCCAACCTGACGGCATGAATATCGATTTCTCTTTCTAGTAAACAAATTTAATACCCTCCCTTCCCTATTCCCCACTCTGACATTTCACATCTTCTCACCTGCCTATTACTTTCTCCTGGATCCACTCCTCCTTCCCTTTCTCCTATTGTCCACTCTCCTCTCATCAGATTCTCTGTTCTCCAGCCCTGAATCCACCTGGCTTCACCTATCACTTTCCAGCTAGCCTCTTTCCCCACCCCACTCCCACTGTTTCTTTTTACTGGCATCTCCCCCATTCCTTCTCAGTCCTGAAGAAGGGTCGTAGACCGACACTTGGCTGATACTGATAGGCTTCTGGACATAAAATGAATCATGTGAAGTTGGTTGATCACCCATGTCTGCATTAAACAGCAGAGCAGGACCTGAGGGAAGCACCAGGGAGAATGCAGATGCCGGAAATTTAGATCAACACACACAAATGCCGGGGGAACTCAACATCTATGGATAATGATCTATGCGAGAAACGTCAACTGTTCCTTTCTCTCCAATGATGCTGCCTGACCTGCTGAATTCCTCCAGCATTGTGTGCCTGTTGAGCTGGGCCTAAGGACTTCTTTTTGCCTATTTTTAAAAAAATCATTATTTATTATCTATTTTCATTCCTATTTTTAGACTTTATGTTCATAGTTGCCTGATTGTGAGGCAAGTTTGAAGGACAACTTGTTTTTTTCTCCCCGTATTTTCATTAGTTCAAAAATAAGATACCGTTTCTACTAAAATAAAGGAAGAATTTGGAGGCATGCTAGACAGAATAGAACTGTGTGGTAAATTTAATCGATAACATATTTGTGTTTTGCACTTGTCTTTTCTAGAAATCAAGCTTGCTCTGAGCCCTCCATGTGTATGTCCAGCTTATGCAGCAAAGGATGAACAGTGATTTCAAATGCGTGTACCTGTGGCTCGGAATAATAGAGGAAACGTTTTGGCAATATGCATGATAAAATGTTTTATCATGAAGAGGTCTCATACAAAACTGGCAGGGAACTCTTGCAGGGGGACACTTTAATATGTTGCTTTTTTTAAATACTGAAGAATTTCCTTGCCAGATGACAACACTAATATTGTACAGTATAGTTTTGGTACGTGAGATTTTGTTTGGCAGATATACAAATGTCACTCCACTCTTCAAGAAGGGGGAGAGGCAGAAGAAAGGAGAATAGGCTGCTTAGTCTGACCTCGGTGGCTGGATAGATGTTGGAGTCAATTAATAAGGAGGAGGTCACAGGGTATTTGGAGGCATATGATAAAATAGACCATAGTCAGCATGGTTTCCTCAAAGGGAAATCTTATCTGACAAATCTGTTGGAATTCTTTGGAGAAATAAAAAAGCAGGACAGACAATGGAGACTTGGTTGATGTTGATTTTCAGAAGGCATTTGACAAGGTGCCACACATGAGGCTGCTTAACAAGCTATGAACCCATGGTATTACAGGGAAGATTCTAGCATCGATAAAGCAGTGGTTGATTGGCTGAAAGCAAAGATTGGAAATAAAGGGAGCCTTTTCTGGATCGCTGTCAGTGACTAGTGTTGTTCCAAAGGGGTCTGTGTTGGGACAAATTCTTTTTATGTTATATGTCAATGATTTGGATGATGGAATTGATGGTTTTGTTGCAAAGTTTACGGATGATATGAAGATAAGTGGAGAGGCAGGTAGTTGTGAGGAAGTAGAGAGGCTACAGAAGGTCTTAGATGGATTAAGAGAATGTGTAAAGAAATGACAGGTGGAATACACTGTTGGGAAGTGTACGGTCATGCACTTTGGTAGAAGAAATGAAAGGGTTGACTATTTTCGCAATGGAGAGAAAGTACAAAAAAAAACTTTGGTTCAAAGGGACTTGGGAGTACTTACACAGGATTCCCTAAATGTTAATTTGCAGTTTGAGTCTGTGGTGACAAAAGCAAATGCAATGTTAGCATTCATTTCGGGAGGAATAGAATTTAAAAGCAAGGCTGTAATGCTGAGACTTTATAAAGCACTGGTGAAGCCTCGCTTGGAGTACTGTGAGCAATTTTGGGCCCCTATCTTAGAAAGGATGTGGTAAAACTGGAGAGGGTTCAAATGAGGTTCACAAAATTGATTCCAGGATAGAATGGCTTGTCATATGAAGAGCATTTGATGGCTCTGGGTCTATATTCCCTAGAATTCAGAAGAATGAAGGGTTACCTCATTGAAACCTATTGAATGGTGAATGGCCTTGATAAAGCGGATGTAGAGAGGATGTTTCCTGTGGTGGGAGAGTCTAAGATCAGAGGACACAGCTTCAGATTAGAGGGATGTCCTTTTAGAATGGAGATGAGGAGGAATTTCTTTAGCCAGGGCACAGTGAATTTGTAGAATTCTTTACCACAGGCAGCTATGGAGGCCAAGTCTTTATTTATATTTAAGGCAGAGGTTGATAGATTCTTGACTGGTCAGGGCATGAGAGGATATGGGGAGAAGGCAGGTGATTGGGGCTGAGAGGAATATTTGATCAGCCACGATGAAATGGTGGAGCAGACTTGATGAGACATTTGGCCTAATTCTGCTCCTATATCTTATCGTCTTATGATCTAACTCCATCAATGTCTCTTATTACTTTATACACATATATCAAGTCACTCTCATCTTCTGATACTTCAAAGAGAAAAGCTCTAGCTCACTCAACCTATCCACAAAAGACATGCTCTCTAATTCAGGCAGCATCCTGGTAAATCTCCCCTGCACCCTCTTTAAAGTTTTCGCATCCTTCCTATAATGAGGCAACAGGAACTGAGCTTAATATTCCATGTGTGGTCTAACTAGGGTTTTATTAAGCTACAACTTTACCTCACAGCTCTTGAATCAAGCTAATGGAGTGATAATTCCCTAAGTTTACTCTCTTCCTTTAGTAAATAATGGTGCTACATTTCCTTTTTTTCACCTGCAACATTGTGATTAATTCAGTTTTACACAAAAAATTACCAAAACAATAATACAAAGCTGGGCTTCAAAACTTTCCAGTGGAGAACGTTGTAAGTAACAAATGTTCAAGAATAAATGTTGTATGAATTGTAAAAGGTCAATGACACGTTGAGTGTAAAAGTGAAAACGGGATCTTTGGTGAAGAATTCAAAAATTATGAGTTAGTGAGTTGTGGACCAACAAAGAGATTCCCCTTTTACAGTGAAAAGTTGTGTAATGCTTCAGAAAAAAGAGAAAGCCATGAGACTCAGTCCAGGACAAGAAAGATTTGAAGACTGAGAAAGCAGCAGAAATATTGTTTCAATTGTTAAGATTCTGGGGACATTTCCAAAATCATCCAAATTGATCTAAAATCACATTTAGTAACAGTGGTGTCCATAGCATTGATACCATCTCCTGTATATACTTAGAGGCAAAGAAACAAGAATACAATAGGAATGGCCTATTTACTTATTGTTCTGATAGGTCTTGGGTAGTCACCCAAACATGTTTGTGATTAATGTTTCCCCAAGCTCAGCAAAATACAAACGCTCATTATATCTCTGTCACATTTTCAATAATTCCCCATATTTTCTCTTTTATAACCGAAGAAAGAACACCTCCCTAATTCCAGGAGTCCTTAATTCATTCATATATCATTAACACTTGTGTTTTTGCAAATGGTTGGACGCAGTGACTGCTACTTTCGGTCAGATCAGGGAGAAAAGAAATTGCTTTTCTGAGAGTCTCCTCCATGGGGAATGGTACAGGTGACCTATTTGGGGCAGAAGCAGCTACCAGTCAGGGAAATCTGTGCCTTGAAATGTCTGGATTCTGGTTTAAATCCCTGGCCTTTGCTGGGCACCCAGGATGAAGAGTGAAGTGGCAGAAAACTCGAGATTCGAAGCCACAATTTAATAATACAACAAAAGAGATTCTTCCACTCCAAACCACAATTTACAATTGGTTCCATTCCCTCTTGTCTGTTCTAATATCCCTTACAGTTAATTTTCACTTACATTTATGTACCTCTCATTTCTTCCTGCTTTTTGTTTCTTTGTATCATTCAAAATATTTCTGTTTGATTTCATTCTTTCATGGATTCCATTTCCATGGTAACCTTTATTAAACTGTTCCAAACTAGTTTCCATCACCGAGGACATCTCAACAACTTAAAATATTCTCCTGAATAACAGCTGGCATATATAATTTTGGTGTTGCTCAGCCACAGACACTGCTGTCAGCTCGCTTCAGTCAAAAATTATACAAGATTTCTGAATGTAAATAACTAATATGGCTATTGCTAATTACAAGAAAATTTGTGTAAAAATCCCATACCTTAATGCGAGAGGTGAAAGTACACACACACACACCAAAAAAGGAGAAACATAAAATAAGCAGAAGAAGACAAATATTAACATAGGGGATGGAAAACTGGAGGCTTAAATCATGAATTATAAACTAAAATTTCAAAGGAATGATTAGATTGTGAATGTTGTGTATCAGATGCTGTGATAATCCTACAAGTAAGTTTTTCACTGTACCTGTGCATTCATGTACTTGTGTTGTATGACAATAAACACTACCTTGACCTTGACTATGTTTGTTAGTGAAGATATCGAGGAGGGGTGTCTAAGGCTGCAGTAGGATATTGAACAGATGGAAAGCTGGGCAGAGCATTTGTTGATGGAATTTTATGTTGATAACTGAGAGGTGATGCATTTGGGAAGCCAAATAAGAATAGGACACATACAATAAATAGTAGGATGTTAAGGAATATTTCTGTGCAGGTGGACCTTGGAATTCAAGTCTGTTGTTCCCTGAAAGAGGCGACATGGCTCTAAAGGGTGGTTAAAAAGATTTAGACAGACAGACAGGCAGTCTGGACATAAAACGTAGAAGTTAGAATGTCATGTTGCGACTTTACAGAACACTGGTTTGAGCATGCTTGTAGTATTGTGTGTAGTTCTGATTGTCATATTATAGAAAAGATGAGTTTGTGCTAGAGACATTGCAGAGATCATGGTATAATCAATCTGAACCCAAAATACAATGAGCTTTTATACTCTTTAAACACAAAGGCTAGAGCAGTTGACTGAACACAACACAAGTTAAAATTACAGAGTTTACTTCACTATTTTGGATATAGGAAAATAGTTCCATAGAATTGCATATTTACAATGGAGTACATGTTGACCAAAGTGAGCATTCATGCATTTTTGTTGTGAGCAAGTGATTCACATGGACGGTCTAAAAGCTGCTTGAAATAAAGACAAGAACATATAAATGTAACAGAGTCTGATGCATAAGTAGCAAAAAAATCAAAGTTTGAAGATCAACATTGAACATAAATTTCCTATCAAAGTACATATAGATCACCATATACTACCCTGAGATTCATTTTCTTGTGTGCATTCACAGTAAATAACCCAAGCAAGAAAGTTAAGAGCAAAACTAAGGATGTACTAAAGAAATATAAGTCCACACAAGCTACGATCAACCTAACAGAAGTATTTTAGAATTTATAGCTACACTAAAAGAAAAGTTTGGTGCATACAAAGCCAGACTAAATAGATACATGATATGTTCCAGATGAAGAAAATCCAGAATTATCAGTGCAGGAACAACGAAGAATGTTTATACAGGACATTGAGACTAAATTCAGTGCACCAAAATGTCACCAACTCTAGTACAGAATTACTAACAAACACAGAGATAATGAACATCTGATCTTTTTGAACTTCTGGTCAAACAGGGTGACACACAATCAAGAAACAAGCTGGATTAGGGAGAAAAAAGAGAATACACACTCGGTTGTATAAAAATACCCACAACTGGAAAAGTACTGGCAGTGAGGATGTTCATAATTATTGGTATAAAAGTGTACTTGCCTTTGTCTGTACCTATTAATATGTATCAACAATTTTCTAAAATATCTTGAAAAAGTGCCCGAATTTTTGACAGGTAGAACTTATCTCTTATCAAAAGGAGAAATCACAAATGACCCATCACAATATCGTCCTATTACCGTACTTGTTTACGAACTATTTATAAAACTGTAACATCATGCATCTCACAACTAATCACAACCCACTTAGATAACCACACTATCACTCAGAGAACAGAAGAGAGAAAAGAAGAACAGAACAGAACAGAGAACAAAGAACAGAAGATGCTGTAAGGATACGAAAGGATGTAAAGAACAACTGATAATTCTGAATCAAGCCCGGAGGAAAAACAGAAATTTTTCATGTTGTTGTATTGACCACCAAAAAGCATTTGATTCTGTCCCATGCTTAATAGAAGCTCTTAATATGTATAAACTGCACCCAATAATTGTAAAATTTCAACAACATTTGAGGAAGCCTTGGAGTACTATAATCATCCTATCAATTAGCAACCAAAAAAGAATAACCCCCGTTATCAAAATAAATCAAGGCATTTTCCAAAGCAACTCTCTAAGTCCACTATCAGTTTATTTAGCTTTATACCCGCCCTCTAATTTACTGAAATGGACAAAAATAGGCTATCAAATCAGAGACAATCAAGTGAATTATACCTTCTATACATGGACAATTTGAAATTATACACTCCTTCATTAGTAAAGCTAAAGCAATTAATTCAAATAGTAGACTAGAGAAGTGCAGAACTTTAAACATAAAAAAGGGTGCGATAGAGCTAGTAGAATATAAAACAGAGCAGCAGGATACAATAGAACTGATGGATTCACATGAAACATATAAGCATCTAGGATACCAGCAAGCAAAGAAAATAGATCATAGTGTGATAAAGGGAAAACATTCGACAGAATTTACTTCAAGGCTTAAGAAAATCTGCCTAAAAGAGCTCAATAATAGAAATATAACAAAGGCAATAACCATTCTCACTATACCCATATTAATGTATTCCTTTGGCATGAACTGATCTGGAAAATTTCCAAAGAAAAGTATGAAATGAAATAACAAATGTTTTAAAACACTGTGTACAATCAAACATACTACCTAGGACAGACGGAGCAAGAGGAATAACAGACATAAAACATTACACTATTCAGATGAAACTTTACCACTATCTTAAACTTCTAAGGATATATTTTCATCAACAAAAACAGGATTCAGCACTCTGCATGAGAATATGCATTTCTGATAAGAAGTACAGACCGCTAAACCTAAATGAAAGCACAACCAGTAAAATGAAGAATTTATCACCACAGAAGAAAATGGAAGAGCAGGACCCTCCATGGAAGACATCTCCACGGTCTGAGCAGACTAGATGTCAACAAGGAAGCGTTGAACGCCTGGCTCAGAGTTGGAGACTCATCCCAGAAACAGAGGGGTTGCTTGTGTCAATACAGACCACGTGGTTAACACAAAAAAATCAAAAATACATAATAAAAGACCAACAAATTCTAAATAATGAATGCAGAAAATGTTGAGAGAAATCAGAAACAATCCAACATGTTACAGGATCCTGCTGTAGGATAACTCATTCTGGCAAATATCATTCACCAAAATCTTGCTTTAAAGTACAAACTTATAAAAGGCACTATACCTTACTATAAATACAAGGCTGGTCCAGTTTTAGAGTTAGAGATATACAAATTATATTATGTTATTCCATTCATTATTACAGATAGGACTATCTATTAAAAACTGTCCGGATATAATATTACAGGATAAACAAGCAAGAATCTCTACTTAATACATATAACCATTCCAAAAACACCTAACAGATTGTGGAATAAGTTCATTGTTGGGATGAGTGAAGTTATCCCCTCTGGTTCAAGAGCCTTATGGCTGAGGAGTAATAACTGTTCCTGAAGCAGGTAGTGCGGGACTTGAGTCTCTTGAACCTCCTTCCTGATGGCAGCAGTGAGTAGAAAGCATGGCCTGGACAGTGGGGGTATGTGATGACAGATGTGGCTTTCCTGCAACAGGGCTCATTGTAAATGTCTTCAAAAGTGAGAGAGCTTTACCAGTGATGGACTGAGCTGTATCCGCTACTTTTTGTAGTTTTTCTGTTCTCATACCAGGCTGTGATGCAAACAGTCAGGATACTCTCCACCGTGCATCTATGGAAGCTTGTCAAAGATTTATACGACATGCAGAATCTGCACAAGCTTCTAAGAAGGCTGCTGTGCCTTCTTTGACAGGCAGACAGACAGACAGACATACCGGTACTTCATTGATCCCGAGGGAAATTGGGTTTCGTTACAGCTGTGCCAACCAAGAATAGTGTAGAAATATAGCAATATAAAACCATAAATAATTAAATAATAATAAGTTAATCATGCCAAGTAGAAATAAGTCCAGGACCAGCCTATTGGCTCAGGGTGACCGACACTCTGAGGGAGCAGTTGTAAAGTTTGATGGCCATGGGCAGGAATGACTTCCTATGACGCTTATTGTTGCATCTCGGTGGAATGAGTCTCTGGCTGAACGTACTCCTGTGCCTAACCAGTACATTATGGAGTGGATGGGAGACATTGTCCAAGATGGCATGCAACTTGGACAGCATCCTCTTTTCAGACACCACCATCCGAAAGTCCAGTTCCACCCCCACAACATCACTGGCCTTACAAATGAGTTTGTTGATTCTGTTGGTGTCTGCTACCCTCAGCCTGCTGCCCCAGCACACAACAGCAAGCATGATAGCACTGGCCACCACAGACTCGTAGAACATCCTCAGCATCGTCTGGCAGATGTTAAAGGACCTCATTCTCCTCAGGAAGTAGAGACGGCTCTGACCCTTCTTGTAGACAGCCTCAGTGTTCTTTGACCAGTCCAGTTTATTGTCAATTCATATCCCCAGGTATTTGTAATCCTCCACCATGTCCACACTGACCCTTTGGATGGAAACAGGGGTCACCAGTGCCTTAGCCCTCCTCAGGTCCACCACCAGCTCCTTAGTCTTTTTCACATTAAGCTGCAGATGATTCTGCTCGCACCATGTGACAAAGTTTCCCACCGTAGCCCTGTACTCAGCCTCATCTCCCTTGCTGATGCATCCAACTATGGCAGGGTCATCAGAAAACTTCTGAAGATGGCAAGACTCTGTGCAGTAGTTGAAGTCCGAGGTGTAGATGGTGAAGAGAAAGGGAGACAGGACAGTCCCCTGTGGAGCCCCAGTGCTGCTGACCACTCTGTCTGACACACAGTGTTGTAAGTGCACGTACTGTGGTCTGCCAGTCAGGTAATCAATAATCCATGACACTAGGGAAGCATCCACCTGCATCACTGCCAGCTTCTCACCCAGCAGAGCAGGGCGGATGGTGTTGAACACACTGGAGAAGTCAAAAAAACATGACCCTCACAGTGCTTGCCGGCTTGTCCAGGTGGGCGTAGGCACGGTTCAGCAAGTAGACGATGGCATCCTCAACTCCTAGTCGGGGCTGGTAGGCGAACTGGTGGGGGTCTAGGTGTGGCCTACCCATAGGCCGGAGCTGCTCTAGAACAAGTATCTCCAGGGTCTTTGTGATGTGGAAGGTCAATGCCACCGGTCTGTAGTCATTGGAGCCACTGGGCCGCGGCATCTTCAGTACAGGAACGAGGCAGGACATCTTCCACAGCACAGGAACCCTCTGGAGACTCAGGCTCAGGTTGAAGACATGGTGAAATACTCCACATAGCTGGGGGGCACAGGCTTTGAGCACCCTGGGGCTGACACCATCTGGGCCTGCAGCCTTGCTTGGGTGGAGACGTTTCAGCTGTCTTCTCACCTGTTCAGCTGTGAAGCCCACCGTGGTGGTTTCAGGTGTGGGAGGGGTGTAGTCACGAGAGCAGGGTGGAGGGCTGTGAGGAGGGGTAGGAGGGGAGAGTGGAGTATGTGTTGGTTGAGGGCCGACAACAGATGAATCATGTGCGGGATGGGCAGGGGCCACAGTGTCAAATCTGTTGAAGAACAGGTTAAGTTTGTTGGCCCTGTCCACGCTGCCTTCAGCTCCTCTGTTGCTAGTTCACCGGAACCCAGTAATGGTCCTCATCCCACTCCAGACCTCTCTCATGTTGTTCTGCTGGAGTTTCCACTCAAGCTTCCTCCTATACCTGTCTTTAGCCTCCCTGATCTTGGTTTTCAGGTCCCTCTGTATTGTCCTCAGCTCCTCCCTATTTCCATCTCTAAACGCCCTCTTTTTAGTGTTCAGGATGTCCTTAATGTCCTTTGTTACCCATGGCTTGTTATTTGAATAACAAAGGACAGTTCTTGCCGGAACATTGCAGTCCACACAGAAGTTGATGTAACCAGTGATGCACGTAATGGCAGTTATGTGCTGGATCCAGAACAGATCCTCTGATTTGATATCGCTGAGGAATTGAAAGTTGCTCATCCTCTCCACTTCTGATCCCCTGATTAGGACTGGTTCATGGACCTCCAGTTTTGTCCTCCTGTAATCAAAAATTAACAGTCTGGTTTTGCTGACATCCAGTCTGGAACCATCCTTGATCTCTAGGACATGGGTGCAAAACATTGTTGCTGAAAATGTCTGACAGCTCGTTCCTTGTAGAGCCATTGATATCACTCTATTGTCTACATTAGTTTCCAAATCATATCATTGGAACATTAGTTCTATTAATGTTCGTTAATGGAGCATTAATCACACTATTGGGACATCAGTTTCCAAATCATACCTGGTACACCTGGGTACTTGCAGGCCTCTATACCTTCCCCTGCAACTGAATTCTCAGCTTCCGAGCTGGAAGACCACAACCTGTGAGGATTGAAAATAACATCTCCACCTCACTGACATTCAACACTGGTGCGCCTCAGGGATGTGTGTTTAGCTCCTCGCTCCACTCTCTTTACACCCATGACTGTGTGGCTAGGCACAGCCCAAATGTCATTTATAAATTTTCTGCTGGTAGAATCTCAGATGGTGATGAAAGGGTGTACAGGGGTGAGATATACCAGCTAGTTAAATGGTGATGCAGCAATAACCTTGCACACAATATTGATAAGACCAAAGAACTGATTGTGGACCTTAGAGAGGGTAAGCTGAGGGAATGCACACCAGGGATCAGAAGTGGAGACAGTGAGTGATTTCAAGTTCCTGGGTGTCAATATCTCTGAGGATCTTACCTGGACCTAACATATTGATGCAGCTATTGAGAAAGCAAGACAGTAGCTATATTTCATGAGGAGTATGAGGAGATTTGGTATGTCACAAAAAACACTCACAAATTTGTACAGATGTACTGTGGAGAGCATTCCAACTGGCTGCATCACCGTCTGGTATGGTGAGGGGGAGGCAAAAGAAATTCTGCACAAGATCACAGCAGAGGATTGTAAAATTAGTAAGCTCCATCACTGGCACTAGCCTCCATAGTATCCAAGACATCTTCAAGGAGCAGTGTCTCAGAAAGGCAGTGTCCATCATTAAGGATCCCCACCACCTAGAACATACCCTCTTCTCATTACTACCATCAGGAAGGAGATACAGAAGCGTGAAGGCACATACTCAATAATTCACGAATAGTTTCTTCCCCTCCAGCATCCGATTTCTGAATGGACGTTGAACCCATGAACACTACCTCACCACCTTTTTATTTCCTTTTTTCCCCACTAATTGCTTAATTTAAATATTAAAATATTGTGTGTGTGTCTGTGTGCACATACATATATGAATATTTATTGTAATTCAGTTTTCTTTTTTCTCCCTATTCTCATGTTTTGCATTGTACTGCTACCACAAAATTAACAAATTTCATGGCATATGCCAGTGATATTAAACCTGATTCTGATTCTGATTTGAGTTCTGTATTAGTAGCCTCCTGTTGTGATCCAGCATTCCACTCTCTTCACAGACTGTGGTGTTTATTCGTGCAGTAGTCCTTGTAATTAAAAAAAAACTGATTACTGCATGCAAAGTTTAGATATGAATAGTTTGAAAGCTAATAGAATGCTTGATGCTGTTTTCTTAATGGAAGTCGCAGATTGAGGGCGCTGTTGTAGAACATTCTGAACGCATTGCCCTCTACTCTCTCTGCATGAGTCCAAACCTTACTGTCATGTATTGAAATGGTAATGTCAGTTCATGCAGTTTGACACTTGTCAAGTTCAGTGATGATGTCATCAGTCTGGGACAGAACCACACATGATGTGAGGGAGCATGGAATCGAGAATGAGAGACAAAGACACGTTCAGAGCATGAAGTGTCGAGTATTAATATATGCACTACCTAATTAAACACTAAGATAGGTGGCAAATACACAACAGTGGTGATGAGGATACAGACTTTGAAAGTAAGTTTAATGATTGTTGATGAGAATGGAGAAATCCAGGATCTAACACTTCCGATGTTTTACGGAGCCAGCGACGCTAGGTCTGAGATGAACATGGCGGCTCAACTCATTTGAACTTAATGCCGATGGCAAAAGGACTGATAGTGGACGATAGCACACCAGGTAATACAAAACAAAAGAGGAGAGCACAACTTTTGCACCTTGCAGGACCAGACGTGCAGGATAGATTCTCAACATTACCAAACATGGGACAAGTCACAGACTACGGGGCAGTGGTGAATGTGCTGAATACTTACTATGTTCCCCAGGTCAACGCTACATTTGCCTAACAGCATTTTCATCAACTTGCCCAAAAAAACAAGGTGAGACGGTTCAACAGCAAAGGACTGTGATTTTCAAATGGACACAGACAACCAAATAAGGGATACCATAGTGGTAAAATGTAACTCAGTCTATGTGCAGAGAAAACTACTGGAGAACATGCAGGGCCTAGCACTTTCCCACACACTGGAAATACGCCTTAAATTTCTCGGCTTCTATTGCAATAAAAAAATACAAGCAGTTCACCTCCACCACCACCCTCCTCCATCTGGCAGATCTGCTCCTAATCCTCAAAAATTTTTCCTTTGGCTCCTCCCACTTTCTCCAGACTTGAGGGGTAGTCATGGGCACTGGCATGGGCCCCAGCTATGCCTGCCTTTTTGTTGGCTATGTAGAGCAGTCCATGTCCCAAGTCTTTCCTAGTAACATTCCCCAGCTCTTCTCCCGCTATATTGATGATTGCGTTCATGCTGCTCTCTGCACCCATGCTGAGCTCATCAATTTCATCAACTTTGACTCCAACCACTATGCTGCCCTTAAGTTCACTTGGTCCATTTTTGACTCCCCCCTCCCCTTCCTTGATCTGTCTGTCTCCATTTCTGAGACAAACCTTTGACTGACATCCTTTATGAACCTACCGATTCCCACGGTTCTCGCGACTATACCTCTTCTCATCTTGCTCCTGAAAGATGCTATTCCCTTTCCTCGTTTCCCTCATCTCCACCTCAACTGTTCCCAGGATGAGGCTTTACTTTCCAGGATATCGGAAATACATTCCTTCTTTAAAGAATGGAGATTCCTTTCCTCTACCACTGATGCTGCCATCAAGGGCTCAAAAATGTTCAAAGGTCCATTTATTATCAAAGCATGTTTGCAGTATACAGCTCTGAAATTCATCTTCTCCAGGTAGCCACGAAATAAAGAAAATCATGGAAGTTATTCAAATATCATCAAACTCCCCCTTCACACAAAAAACTTACAAACCTCTCCAAAATAAATCACACAAGAGTACCTAATTGAAACCCCCCCCCACCCCCACACACACACACATATGCAGAGACACAAACTGGCAAACTGTGAGGTCATTGAACTCCAACCCCACTCCCAGCACAAGCAAAAACCTACAAATCCAATGGTTCAGACACCAACAAGAAAGAATGGGTGGAAACAGAATATAAAAGACAAAATGAAAAAGTGTCCAGTCCAATCAATAAATCATAGAACCTTGGTACCATTCTCAGGCTGCTTCAAGCAAGAGGGAGACTACACGAACACAGAGGCACAACAGGAAAGAAATAAGCTGTCACACACCCACACCTTATCCGGCAGTAATGAATCATAGACAGTCACCCACAGACACCTTATCTGGCAGCAGCGAGTGACAGGCTGTCGCCCACAGACACCTTATCCGGCAGCAGCCAACGGCAGGTAGTCGGCACAGCACATTTGCTCACCTTCGGCATTTCGGTTCGATGTTTCAATCTTCCTCAAAGCTTCAATTGATGAAATGGAGCCGATCATGGGCTTGCACCCCATTTCCAAGCTTCACCACGAGGCAGCCCGCGCTCATCTCCTGGAATGTTTTCGGAGACAGCAGAGTGCTTGATCACTCGATCGATCTCCAAATTGTAAATCGCCAACTCCAACAGTTCCCAGAAACATATTTAAGATAAAAAGAAGATGTACAAGAAGTGAAACAAACAGTTTCATGGACTATCCAGAAGACATCCCCTGAGGAATCAATCCTTGATGGCACCATCTTGACTAGAAGCTGCACCCACATCTTCAACCTCCATTTCCCGAATATCCACGCTCACCACATATTCCCACCGCCTTAACAGTAATAAAGATCCTCTAGTCCTTACCTACCACCCCATCAGCCTCTGCATCCAACACATCTTTCTTTGCAACTTCCACCATTTCCAAATGGATTCTACCACCAAACATATCTTTACTTGTACCCCACCCCCCTCTGCTTTCCACAGGGATGCCTCCCTACGTGATTCCCTCATCAATTTATGCCTCTGCACTAATCTCCCTCCAGGTACTTCTCCCTGCAAGAGGCCAAAGTGCCCACTCACCTCCATTCAGAGCCTCAAAAAGTCCTTGCAGGTGAGGAATCACTTGACTTGCAAACCTGTGAGGTTGTCTATTATGTATGGTGGTCCCGATGTGGCCTCCTCTACATTGGTGAGACCCATTGTAAATTGGGAGACTGCTTCATTAAGCACCACTGCCCCACCCACCAAAGTCAGAACTATCTGATGTCTAAACGTTTTAATTCCACTTCCCATTCCCATTCCAACATGTTGGTCCCTGGCCTCCTCTTGTGCCACAATGAGGCCACCCTCAGGGTGGAAGAACAATACCTTATATTCTAGCTATCCTCTCTCCCCTCCTCCCATCTTTGTATTCTGCCATCTTCCCCTTTCCTTTCCAGTCCTGCTGAAGGGTCTCAGCATGAAATGCTAAAAGTTTACACGAGAAAATCTGTGTAACGGGGGTTTTTTTCTTTTTCTTTGTTACTGTGTATGTAATCAAAATGGCGTCTTTGTTTTGTTAAAAGTAGGAATGCTGGCACCTGTGTTAATAGTAGGAATGCTAGCGTCTTTGTTATGATAAGTGCTGGAAGCTTGTTTGGGATTGTAAACTGATTGTTGGCGGGATTTTGGGGAGTCGGGGCAATGGAGTGAGAGAGAGAGGACGGGATGCTGGAAGCTGGGCGACGGTCCCCGGCCCAAGGTTTTCGGTGATGAGAGGAGACGGAGACAGAGGAGTGTGGAGCGACTGGTTGACCACCGTGGGGGTCCCAGGAGGCGGGTCGAGGAAGTCGGAGGGGATCGAATGGTGGCCAGAAGACTTCAGTAATTGAGCTCCAACGGTTGTGCACGAAGTGGTTTGGACTTTGATAAGTTTGGCGCCTTTTCTTTTTTTTTCTCTTATTCATATATACTGTATCGTTAGTAATCGCTTAGTTATAGTAATCTTTATAAATTGTACTCATTTAATCGCATAAGGTGTACTGTCTGTTTTTTGAGCGAGGCGGGGACATCACACAGCATCCACACCAGCTGATTACCCAGTTTGGCGGGGCCGAAGGCTGCTCCCCCTAGACTAGAACGAGTTTGAGCGATGCCTGAGGCGACCCAGGGGTTACATTGTGGGGGCTCGTCCGGGATTGATTTCTGTGGAAGCTGTGTGATCACCCTCTTTGAATTGTGTCTGCGGCGAAGAGCTGGTGTGCGTTTGTGGGTGTGCGATTGCCGGTTATCTCTGCATGTGTGTTGGGTGGGGTGGCTGCTGTTGGTAGCCCGGAGGTCGTTGTTCGAGTTCCGACTAGCGCTGACGAAATGGTGGTGGTACCTTGGGTTGTCCGTACTGTTTGGAGAGTGAGGAGTGACAGGTTGGGATGTTTCAGCTATGGTGGGCTCCGCCCGGTTGTTGGAATAACGTCCAGCCCTAAAGGGGCGGAGACATGGGCGGAGCAGACCGCTCAGTTGTTGGGTGAGTGGCAGTGCTTGGCTGAGGGAAAGCGACAGGGATTGGTTGAAAGTTTGAGTAGGCGGGCTGGTAGCGTTGTTAGAACTGTCGGGCGCAATTATCTCGAAGTGACAGCTGCCAGTTCTGGGAAAGTGTGGGAAAATGCATGTGGTTCGACTGGAAGTCAAATGTCGCAGCTGGGGGGCTTATCATATCCGTGGCAGGAGATGGGTGGGAAGTTTTTAGGGTATCCCTTTTGGTTAGGAGGGCAGATAAATTGCTTGCGGAGACAGGGGGATCTGTCAAGGGGATCAGTTGTTCCGTTGATCCGAGAGGTGTCGGGAAACTTAGAGGAGGCCCAGTGGGGGAATGGCTTGGGGTCTCTGGGGGAGCACGTTCCCAGCAATGTACCAAGGAACTCCAGCAAGGAACAGACCCTATTCCTGAAGGCTTAGAGGGACCACGCAGTCAGGTGTTGTTACGGATGGGTGGAAGTCAAGTTAAAGCCATCCTCGGCACCGGGGCACCGGTTAAGTTGCTGTACAGTTTGTGTTATAACCGTTTTTGGAAGCCTTTACCCTTGATGACATTGACGGCACTGGAGATTTGGGGTACCAGTGCCGGTGATTATAAAGACGACGGTTGTTGGTCAGTGAAAATGGAGTTCTTAGAGGCAAATGTGGAGGTGACTGAGGTTCGTGAATCGTTAATGCTGATGTGTCCGGACACTGTTGAGACGGGCAGCGTTTCGGTTATGGAGAGAACCAATATCCTGTTGGTGCGCTTGGGGGCCTGCCCGGAGGAGGCGGGTGAGAGCTGTTTGGAGGCATTATCGATGCACCCAGAGTTTCGAGCTGCTTGTGCGGACGTGTGTAGCAGTATTGGGCCGATACCGAATTCAAACAAGAGCCGTTGGTGGTATGGCCTGGAGGAGTATCTGAGGGTGAGACCCTCTTAGTGGACGCTGCGAAATACCACCAGGGAGGGGAGTTGACTGCTGAAGACACCTCGGTGAGGCAGAGGTTGCGGCGACTGGCCCCTACAGCGTGGCAGACGTAGGCAGCGTGTGTGTGGATTATATTGGGCCGTAGAGGCGATGGCCTATCTGAGTGGTGCGAAGAGGTTTAAGGTGCTGGATCTGAGGAGTGGATGTTGCCAGATCCCGATGAGTGAGGCCGCCAAGGAGAAGACGGCGGTTAAAAGTTTCCTAGGAGTCTTTCCGGTCCGAAAAGATACCACAGGGTATCTCCGGAGCCCTTGCAACCTTCCTGCAGGGCATGTGGAAGACCATGGGGTGTGGAGGCATTGGAATTTTGACGTATGTGGATGATCTCCTGGTATTTGGATTTGCCTCAGGAGAATATGAAGTGAGGTCGTTGCAGGAGCGGCTGAGAACTACAGAGTTAAAGTGTTTTCTGGACACGTGCCAGAGCTGGCAAAGGTCGCAGCTCGTGAGTGTCTGTCTCTATGGAATCAAGTTTGAAATGAAGACTGAGAGACAGGTGAGAGTGATCTGGAACCATTTGAAAGACTTACAAGTTGGAGAGAACGAAGAAAGTTGTTTGACTGAGGGCCACAGCAAACAGAGCCTGGAGAAGGGAGTTTGCGGAGGTGAAGAAATTGCGGACAAATCTTGGAAAGGGGAAGCGGTAGCTTGAAGGGAACCTGAAGATGACCATCGACAGTTCAAATGAAGTGCAACACCTGAAGGTTGATTTGGAAGAAGTCATGAGGAGAAAAAAGAAGCTGGAGAGAAGTGCAGTGAATACTGAACTGGAGGGTGACCAACCTTTAACTGCTGCTTTTCAGGTCGGGGTGGAAGAAGCTGTTGGAGTAACTGCATTCCAGATTGAGATGGTCGGGATGCAGGAGTCAGAACTGCTGAGCCAGGGGCCAGAGAAGATGATAATCTCAATTGCAGGAGGCTGAAGAGACTGCAGGAGCAGTGCAGGCCACGCGTTTCCGTTTGGAGAAGATCAAACAGCAGCTACTGATCACATAAATGAGGAAGAATATGGATTCAAAGGCTGATGTGCTGGATGTGTGGTACATGCTGCCTTTTGCTGACTTTCCCTCGATTGAGGAAGAGACCTTTGGCCCTTCTTCCACTGAGTCAGGTGTAGTGGGGAGGGTTAGCTGTGTGCAGTGTGGGGCTTGAGTGAGAGGTTGAAAGAGGAGTTGGTAGTGGACCCAAGGTATCCCCAGCTGTGTCCTAGCCTAAGGGTTTAGGTGAGGGGGGTACGGAGGTCTCAGAAGGGTTAGGGAACGCCCAGATAGTTGGCCTATATAGCGCCTAAGGAACAGGGCGTGAGGTTTACTGTGTGGGGAGGAGATGTCACTGCTTGTGCTTGGGTTACGGTGTGTTGGCAGGAAAGGTGACAAGTTATCTAATAGTCATGAGGACATGACTTTTATTTGGTGGGGGGAGAGTGTAACAGGGGTTTTTTTCTTTTTCTTTGTTACTGTGTATGTAATCAAAATGGCGTCTTTGTTTTGTTAAAAGTAGGAATGCTGGCGCCTGTGTTAATAGTAGGAATGCTAGCGTCTTTGTTATGATAAGTGCTGGAAGCTTGTTTGGGACTGTAAACTGATTGTTGGCGGGGATTTTGGGGAGTCGGCGCGATGGAGTGAGAGAGAGAGGACGGGATGCTGGAAGCTGGGCGACGGTCCCCGGCCCAAGGTTTTCGGTGATGAGAGGAGACGGAGACAGAGGAGTGTGGAGCGACTGGTCGACCACCGTGGGGGTCCCAGGAGGCGGGTCGAGGAAGTCGGAGGGGATCGAATGGTGGCCAGAAGACTTCAGTAATTGAGCTCCAACGGTTGTGCACGAAGTGGTTTGGACTTTGATAAGTTTGGCGCCTTTTCTTTTTTTTTTCTCTTATTCATATATACTGTATTGTTAGTAATCGCTTAGTTATAGTAATCTTTATAAATTGTACTCATTTAATCGCATAAGGTGTACTGTCTGTTTTTTGAGCGAGGCGGGGACATCACACAGCATCCACACCAGCTGATTACCCAGTTTGGCGGGGCCGAAGGCTGCTCCCCCTAGACTAGAACGAGTTTGAGCGATGCCTGAGGCGACCCAGGGGTTACATCTGCAGATCCTGGAAATTCAAGCAACACACACAAAATGCTGGTGGAACACAGCAGGCCAGGCAGCATCTATAGGGAGAAGCGCTGTCGACGCTTCAGGCCGAGACCCTTTGTCAGGACTAACTGAAAAGAAAGATAGTAAGAGATTTGAAAGTAGGAGGGGGAGGGGGAAATGCAAAATGATAGGAGAAGACCTGAGGGGGTGGGGTGAAGCTGAGAGCTGGAAAGGTGATTGGCAAAAGGGATACAGAGCTAGAGAAGGGAAAGGATCATGGGACGGGAGGCCTAGGGAGAAAGAAAGGGGGAGGGAAGCACCAGAGGGAGATGGAGAACAGGCAGAGTGATGGGCAGAAAGAGAGAAAAAAAGGAGGGGGGGGGAAGCTAAATATATCAGGGATGGGGTAAGAAGGGGAGGGGGCATTAATGGAAGTTAGAGAAGTCAATGTTCATGCCATCAGGTTGGAGGCTACCCAGCCGGTATATAAGGTGTTCCATCAGGTTAGAGGGGTGCTCCCCTCCCCCTTTCTTTCTCCCTAGGCCTCCCGTCCCATGATCCTTTCCCTTCTCTAGCTCTGTATCCCTTTTGCCAATCACCTTTCCAGCTCTCAGCTTCACCCCACCCCCTCCGGTCTTCTCCAATCATTTCGCATTTTCCCCTCCCCCTCCTACTTTCAAATCTCTTACTATCTTTCCTTTCGGTTAGTCCTGATGAAGGGTCTCGGCCCGAAACGTCGACAGCGCTTCTCCCTATAGATGCTGCCTGACCTGCTGCGTTCCACCAGCATTTTGTGTGTGTTGCCAATAGTTTATTCACTTCCATTGATGCTGCCTGTCCTGCTGAGTTCCTCCAGCATATTCTGTGTTTTGCTGTTGTAGAATCATTATTGAGTTGCTGAAGAGGATTATTAATTGTATAATCGTTTGCTGCATCAATCAAGGAAGCAGTTTTGTCCTGGGTATGGTTAATCTTCTAGAGTATTGTTGGATCTGCATTCATCTGGGCACATGGAGGCCATTCTTCATGTGTCTTGTAAATGATAGAAAGGTTTTGGGTCAGGAGGTGAAACACTTGCTGCAGGACATGTAGCATCAAAGTTGTTCCTGCAGGCATCTCTCTTTGTGCAGCTGGCTCAGTGAAGTTTCTGCCAATGGTGAGAGGAATGGTAGGGTCACAGCTTTAAGGCACATGAATGCACTCTCTTGTAGAATCGGATTGCTTTGCTCTTGTGATTTGACTTTTAGCCTTCCAGGTATGTATATGTCCACATTCTGCTGAAACATGAGCTTCTTTTTCCGAGCAGCAGCAAATGGAATTCTCCTGAGACCCACTCATTTCAATGGTAGTCAGGATTCTCGATGTCATTCTTGATTGAATGCACCCCGATTTGTGTGACACCCTCACTTTATTTCTGATTTTGATTCTTTATTTTCTCATAGGTGTGAAGTTTATCAGTGGGAAACCCCACTTGATAGCATAGCTGGAAACTTCGTCCACCATCTTACTGATTGAGAGTAGGCAAAAAGGACCTTATTTGGCTGAATTAGTTATCCTGCTTTTCCTAGACTGGGGACTTTCTCAGGTTAATGCCAGTGTTATAAAGGTACTTAGCTTAGTTAGGGTCCAGCTATTCCTTCACATGAAGTGGATTGTTTTGGGGTTATTGGCAAAGGATTTGTTTGTCCAGAGTGTGTTGAATTGTTTCAATTTCCATACCTCAGCACAAACAAGCATTAAGAATTGGGAATCAAGTTCTATTATCACTTATACGACATGACTTTTGCCGTTTTGCAGCTGTAGTACCAGTGCCAAGACATAAAATTACTATTAATTACAAAATAATTAAATAGTGCAAAAGAAAGGAAATATTAAGTAGTGTTCATTGGTTCAATGGCAGAAAGAAAGATGCTATTCCTTGAACCATTGAATGTGGGTTGTTAGGCTCCTATGCCTTCTACCTGATGGAAGTAATGAGAAGAGGGATGTAGGAAGTCCTTAATGATGGATGAGGCCTTCTTGCGGCTCCACCTCTTGAAGTAGGGAGGGATAGTGGGGAGGGGCGTCCAACCCTGTGATGGATCTGGCTGACTCTACAAGCCTCTGCATTCCTTTTCAATCCTGTAAGTTGGTGCTTTCATGCCACGCTGTGATACTACCTGTCAGAATGTTCTCCACCATATAGAAATTCACAAAAATCTTTGGCAACGTATCAAATCTCCTCAAACTCCTAACAAAGTAGAGCTACTGTTTCATTACTGTATCAAAGTGTTGGGCCCAGGACAGATCCTTGCCCAGTTGCTCTTATCCTCAGAGAACAGCCAGTTCAAATGAAACTTACAAATTCAGCAGAGAATTCAGTGGTAGAATTTGGAGTGAGTCGATGGGAATGTAGGGAAAATAAAATAGGATGGATGTAGCATTACTGTAATGAATCATTGATATTCAGATGTACTCAGTGGACTGAAGAGCCCATTTCTGTGCTGTGCGAGTATATGACTAGTAAGGCAGCAGTAGACAACTGCCTGAACTACTAGTGATTAGAAATGGATGGCTATTCACTGGGACTCTTCAGAAAACAGTTAACCTTTCATAACATTGCTGTAATACTGGAGTAATATACAGGTCAGAGTGAAAAGGAGAGCAAACCTCTTTCTTTTTTAATAGATTATTACTGGGCCATTTGGGGCATTAACCATAACTTAGTAGCTCATATCATTTTCAATGATACCAGTTTTTTTGTGCTAAATGGTGGACAATTTTTCAAAAAGAATTCTAACCACTTTAAAATGCAAATTAACAAAAAGAGTATATAGCCTTTCTGAAGAAAGTTGTTTACTCTTTAATGGGCTTCCTCAGGACCCTCTCTTACCAGCTGCATTCTTGTCAACTGGATTCTCATCGTCTTCATCCAATGACAGATATTACCTTTGTTTCTCTACCTTAAAACACACTTGTTTTCTCAATTTTCCAGTTTTGATGAGAAGATTCTTCCACAAACTAAATCTGATCAAATTCAGCAATGAGGCATAGCTTTGTGAACTGCTTGGAATCATTAATTTTTTTGAGCAATTGTTAGTGTCAAATGGCTGATTTATTGTCCCCTCAAGCCCATTCTTTTGCCTTCTATGTAACCTTTGATACTCGTACTAATCAAAAACCTATCAACATTCGCTTCAAATGTACCCAGCTGTCTGTGGCAATGAATTCCACAGATTCACCACTTCTGGCTCAAGAAATTCCTCCTCATCTCTGTTCTGAAGGGATTTCCTTTAATTCTGAGGTTGTGCCCTCTGGTCCTAGACTCCCTCAGTAAAGAAAGATTCTCTCCATATCCATTTAATCTAGGTCTTTCAATATTTGGTAGGGTTCAATGAGTTCCTCCCAACCCCACCCCCACTCATTCTTCCAAACTCCAGTGAGAACACCCTTAGAGCCATCAAATGCTCCTCATGCCTTAACCCTTTAATTCATGGTATAAACCTTCTCTGGACCTTTTGCAATGGCAGCACATCCTTTCTTAGATATGTGTCCCAAACGGCTCATAGTACTTCAAATGCGGTTTGAAAAGTCTCAGCATTACACCTTGCTTTTCTAGTGTAGTCCTCACAAAATGAATGCAAACATTGCATTTACCTTCCTTATTACTGACTCAACCTTCAAGGCATCTTGCACTAGGATTCCCAAATCCCCTTGCACTTAGAACTCTGAAGTTCCGCCAGCATTTTGTACGTATTAAGCATGCAGATGCAAACCTTTTTTTGGCTTTTGGACGACTTGTGGTGAAAATGTTCCCAAAACAATCAAAGGTGTAGTACAATTACAAGCCTTATGAATTCACTCACTGGTTAGAGTTGAGGTGCAATGGGTATTGTTAAAGGTTTTTCCTCTCAACACGAATGTGCCTAAATCGAACAGTGCATTGATTTACAAATGTTCTCTTGCACCCTTGATTGATTGCACTGACGAATATAGTTAAAATCATACATACATTCAGGGTTATCAAATTTCTGGTGTTCTTTGTATTGGCATCAGCACTTTCTACATGCTTTAATGAGTTCTGATGCAATATGATTCCCAAATGAAAGCTTTCACAAATTGATTAATTTTTTTTACAATAAGTACTCTTCCTCATTAAGACATTTTGCAAATAGGAGTAGCTACCACCATTAAAATCACACCCTGTGTTTATCATAGTCAGTGATTCTGTCAATGTTTTCAGGAGAAAGTTCCACCCTGGTATTTCCTTTCTCCTCTAACTCTTTTTGAGCCAGTATGTATCTTGTGAACTCTCCACATGAACTGCTCTATTCTTTGAAAGTGACAACGATCTGGTTCACTCAAGTGGCTCAGAGAGCTCGATATTCTTTTCAAGGAATTTACACTGAAGTCACTTTGATATACATTCTGTCATTCAAAATCAGAGAATTCACCTAGTTGCACTGAGTTCGATGTAATACTAATGAATTGTTTCTTTTACTTTTTGCCTTGTAAGACAGATCACAATTGCCTCATTTACTACATTATGTTATGGAGAAAATACTGTTATAGTCATTAAAGCTTTTGCTCCTATTTCGTCATTAGTCATAGATGATAATGCCTGGAATTCTACATTTCATATGGAAATGCAATGCTTGACTCTCCCCATGTCATCTGTAAAATCCAATTTCTATTATTGCTCTCAAACCTTTGAAACTATTCTTTCCAGTGGAACAATACCATGATGGTCTGGAATAGATATAGAACAGCGTGCATTACAGCATCTTTATTGGATGTCAATTCAGCATGTACACACAGAGTATGACTGTTTAGTCATTTTAGATGTTTTTGATGTTGGTTGGTCTGCAGTTAATTAGATTAGTTTGGTGAATTTGTTGCCTTTTCAGTAGTTGCAGGTTAGCTGACATCTGGCTGGGCAGCAGACAGAGCTGCAAGGAATCCTACAAACTGGATCAAGAACTGACAAGAGCTTTTCAAAGCGATGACAAATGGATTATTTTTATCTTTGATGTCCATGTAAACAATGACACCTCAGGCCTCTTGTCAGTTCTCAATTATACAAACTGACTGGAGAATATGATTTAAACAATAACTCCTTTTTGTTTGCTTCACCTGAGATTGGAATGTTTTTCTTGGCATAATGATTATTTCCTATAACAGCACAACAGATATTATTTCTCTGGCATATTCATTTAGGATAACATGGTCTTAATGCCCCTGCAAAAAAATAGGGAATCTTTCACAAGGATTTGAGATAGCTAGCTAACTTCTCGCTTTCCCTGAATTAAATCAACTTCTATGGGTATCTCTAGGATACCTCAGCTCCAAATCTCTATTATTCTAAACCCTGCAATTTCCACCCAAACCCATTTCCTGGCCTCTGGTGCCAACCCCTAACCCCATATCGGTACTACAGTGTTCAGGATCCTTTCCTAACACACCACAAAGAATAATGCCAAATCCTTCCCACCATATGCCAGGAAGCCCCTTGTCATTTACTGCCCCTCATTCTCTGGTGCCAAACTTGTGTGGTCCTGTACCCGATCTCCATAGCTTAGTCTCAGGAGAGGGGGATCAATTAATAGATTTCCAAATGGGAAAAGGCACAATCTTGTCTCACTCCTTCTTTGCTATTTTAGCCTACCCTCAATCATACACTTCAACTTTTTTAACTGCACCCACCTATTTTTATGAGTCTACTGCATGTGGATTATTTAGGTTGTCTTTAGCAAGCAGACCAGATGCAGTTTGCCATCGCAATTGTAACATCAGCTGTTATTGCTCATCAGTTAACCAAGAGACCAGTTCTGATCCAAAGGTAATCACTGTTACACACATTCCAGTTACCTCAATATAGTTGGGACTTCCTCAAATAATGCAACAATGTTTGCCCTTGCTCTTTCTCTCTGAGTGTGTCTGTGAGCTTTGGAAACAATAGCAGAGGATGAATCACACCTTCTTCTATATATGTTCTGGCTCACTTTCCATTAGAGAAAGCACAGCAATATTATCTTTAATCTTGAAATGTTTAGGATAGAAATTGAAGCTCTAAAAGTGAAGACACGCCATATGCACCTAATTGTTGTGACCGTGTTTGAAAGGATAGACAAGTAATATGCTTGCTTTGTAACTTCATAACAACAATGCTAACATGAACCTTGCAATTTGTGACAGGGGTTTCAACAGATATTTTTATACAGCTGAGCTGATGTGTTCTGACTTGCAAGTGAACTACAATTTCTTTTGATGTATGTAAGCTTTGTCTTATTGTTTTTGTGAAGACAGATATTTCCTTTCAGAACAGCTGAAGAACTTTGATAACCTGCTTGGGGGTTTTATGTGAATTAGTTTCCTGCAGTGCTTTCCTACAAGTATTTACATGTTCCTAAGGATTTGGGAATGTTAGGGCAAATGGGGTCTTCAAAGCAGTACAACAGACAGAAGTGCAGCTACTGATTATTGTAGCAAACTGTTCTGTATTTAATATTCCAGTAAAGTTTGAGGAATCTTGTATATATAGGTTGATTAAGCATTCTTCTTCATTTAAATAATTATGGATTATATGTAAAATATGTGAATTGCATATGTCATCATGCTACCACCTGATATGCTTAGAGTAAACTCCAGTTACATGTGGCTTTTTGGATTCCTGTGTCCTCCTTTGAACTTGTTTAACATTTTGATATTACACAACTTAACATTAGCGATGAGGTATTTTTAACACATACCCAAGATGGCTACAGAAAAGTTAAAGTGGAACTAGATGCTCGAACCAAAAACAAATGCTGTGAGGAACAGTTGAATTTAAAAGAAACAGCCCAGTGTGTGCAGAGACATTGAGTTAAAAAAAAGACCATTGTGGTGACCCACTTTCTACGCAGGCGAACCAGCTCACAAAATGGCGCATGCATTGGCAGAGAGGCCAGCCCCAAAATGGCGCTGGGCCTTCTTCTTCACCAGCGAGGGGAGAAAGCCCGCGTGTGGGAAGAGACTTTTGCAATGCACCTCTGACGTTATTTCCGCCCGGAGAGGGCGGGAACAGAACTGCGTAAAAGCCAGTGCTGCGAAGTTTGAATAAACTAGTCTGGAGTGCAACTTACAGACTGTGTGTCGTTATTTCTAGCTCTGTGTGTAGCACATCGCTACACCATAAACGGAAAACTAAGGAGTGAGAAGTGGGTGATAATAATCATAAAAAAGCAGAAATGGCTGGATAAATAGGAAAGGTTAACGAGTTTGGTTACCCAACATGTGATTGGCTCAAGTATACTGAGCTATTGGGACAGTATTTTGAAACAAGTGAAATGGCCAATGAGAAGCAAGTGCCAATTACGCTGAGTTCATTGGGTTTAAAGGCATACAGTTTGCTTCAAAGTTAACTGCTCCAACCAAACCATCAGAAATGAGCTTGGCTGCTATTGTAAAAGCAATGCAGGAACATGTAGAAACTTTAAGTTTCATAATCAAAAAGGAGAGTCTATTTCAGCATACATAGATGAATTGAAGAGATTTTCTGAGCATTCAGTTTGGTAATGGTCGTAATGATGCATTGAGAGATCATTTAATTTGTGGAATCTTAAAAGAAAGCATTCAAAAATGGCTTCTAACTTGCATTCAAAAGGGCCATTTAAATTGCTGTTTCAATGGAAACTGAGAGCAGAGGTGCAATTGAATTACAGTCAGGAGTAAAAGTGAGAGTGAATAAAATTGCTGTGTCTAAAGAGAAACTGGCCTGGCCAAACAATTTGTGTTACCATTGGGGCAGGGGTTCCATTATGCCAAACAAATGCAGTTTTAAAAGCAAAACTTACAGAACATGCAACAAAGTAGGACACATACAAAGAGCACGTCAGGCAAACAAAAATAGATGGACTGAACAGGGAAGAGAAAATGCTAATGAAACCCCTGGGTCGCCTCAGGCATCGCTCAAACTCGTTCTAGTCTAGGGGGAGCGGCCTTCGGCCCCGCCAAACTGGGTAATCAGCTGGTGTGGATGCTGTGTGATGTCCCCGCCTCGCTCAAAAAACAGACAGTACACCTTATGCGATTAAATGAGTACAATTTATAAAGATTACTATAACTAAGCGATTACTAACGATACAGTATATATGAATAAGAGAAAAAAAAGAAAAGGCACCAAACTTATCAAAGTCCAAACCACTTCGTGCACAACCGTTGGAGCTCAATTACTGAAGTCTTCTGGCCACCATTCGATCCCCTCCGACTTCCTCGACCCGCCTCCTGGGACCCCCACGGTGGTCGACCAGTCGCTCCACACTCCTCTGTCTCCGTCTCCTCTCATCACCGAAAACCTTGGGCCGGGGACCGTCGCCCAGCTTCCAGCATCCCGTCCTCTCTCTCTCACTCCATCGCCCCGACTCCCCAAAATCCCCGCCAACAATCAGTTTACAGTCCCAAACAAGCTTCCAGCACTTATCATAACAAAGACGCTAGCATTCCTACTATTAACACAGGCGCCAGCATTCCTACTTTTAACAAAACAAAGACGCCATTTTGATTACATACACAGTAACAAAGAAAAAGAAAAAAACCCCCGTTACACTAAGAAGTCAACTTGCACTTTCAAAAAGAGAACTAATCTGCATACTGCTGATGAAAAATGTGATAATGATGAGAGCGTAGCCTTGAGATTTACAGTGTGAAAATTAGCAACAGACAGGCAATATGGCTTACACTAGAAGTGAACAGCAAACAAATTAAATTGGAATTAGACACTGGTTCAGTTGCGTCAGTCATTCCACAAAATGAGTTTGAACTGCACTTCAAAGATATTAAACTACAGATATCCAACTAAGAAATTATACTGGAGAAATGATAACTCCTGTGGGAATGACATCTGTAACAGTGAAATATGACATTCAACTAGCCACATTGAGTTTATATTTGGTAAAAACAGAAGGACCAGAATTGTGGGGGCGAGATTGGCTGAGACATCTACAACTTGATTAGAGATCCATCCACAACTTGCATGCCACATTCCCTGCAATGAAGCCAATTGAAAGTGAAGTAAGAAATGCACTAGGTCATTACTGTCTCCATGTTGAACACCATGAACCGTTGCCCAACAGAGGACAAACTGGTGTTGGTGCCAACCTCTGTGCCTCTGGTTGGAAAGCATCTTGGACCAAGGAAGGACCATGCTGCTCAGAGGAAATGTGAAAGTGAGCAAAGCAATGGTCCGACTACAACAGCTTTTGTAGGCAACATATCTGAAAAAGCTTCTGATATGTTAATCAGGCAGTTACTTGTGAAATGTGACTTGGTTTTAAGCTGGAAGAGAGTTGAAGAAGCTTCAGAAAAGTTACAAACATTTGCCTTCTGTGAATATGAAGAACCAGAATCTACTCTGCATGCATTAAGGTTATTGCATGAACTACAAGTGGGAGACAAAAAGCTGCTTGTAAAAGTAGATGCAAAGACCAAAGCCCAACTGGATGAATGGAAGGCCAAAAATAAAGGAGACAACGGAGATACAAAAAGAGAGAATTCGTCAGATGATGCTGCAGATGAGGAAACCAAGGGGTGAGATCAGATTGCAAAGGGAGCAACAGAAGGATTAATAAGAGAATAATCTAATGAACTAAATGCAGCTTCCCAGGGTCTAGATCAGGGGTGGCCAAACATTTTGACTTGTGGGCCACAAAGGGTTCTAAAATTTGACAGGGGGGCTGGACCAGGAGCAGATGGACGGAGTGTTTTGGTAATACACCTCATAAGAGAAAATAAAATATCATGGGATATGTAGAAAACATGTGCTTTAATTTCAATTGAAAATGAACAAATGCATTACAACAAAATATCTGTCTTTGAAGTCCCATGGTATTTAGCTAATTATTGAAATGACTTTTAAAACACTGAAAATTACATGAATAAAATACAGCTTTTTTTAATAGTAACAGTTATTATTTTAAAGCACTGAAAATTCTGTTATCCTTCAAGATATTATCATCATCACTCTCCTCCTGACTGCCTTTATTTCAAAAACGGTAGGAGATGCAGGTCTACTTGTCCTGCTCCTTCTTATTCAATTGTCCCCTGTGCTAAAACTCAACAACGACCAGCACAAGGACAGAACAGTGACAGCGCGCCAGTATGCGGAGCGCGTTATTTGATCTGGAGCGCATTTTTTATTTTGAGAACGTATGTGCACCTGCGCACTACTCATGTCCATCACTTAACAGAAATGACATGTAACATGTAAGGCTTATTGAAAAAAATATTTTCAAATGCATTTTTTACATAACACAACGAAGAAACTTATTTTTAATTTCAGTGGGAACAGTGTTGTTGGTCTCCCTTTTTAGCCAGCGCATCAAAGTCTGGATTTAGTTTTGTTGTGGCGATTCTCAGGATGGATCTGAGGTGTTGGTCAGTTAACTTGGATCTGTGGCTGGCTTTGTTGATGTTCATGACGCTGAACGCCTGTTCACACAAATAGGTCGAGCCTAACAACGCCAGCATCTTCTGTGCCATCCTCCGGAGGTTTGGAAACACCTCTTTACCAAGTGAAGCATATAAGTCATTCAGTTTAAGAGAGTTGAACTTCTCTTTTAAGACGGGGTCAGACTGAAGGTCGATCAGTTCCAGCTGTAGCTCCTCTGGTGCTGTTTCAGGATCTTGTGACAGGGGATAGGCCACCAACTGAAGTGACTTGTCAATTTTTTCAAAATCAGAAAAGCGACAGCAGAATTCTCTGTGCAGCGCATCCAGTGACTCGCTGTATTTTTTCACATTTGCGCCGGCCTCTTCCAGCATGGCTAGTGTGGGAAAATGAGTGAATAACTTATTCAAAATTTGCCTGGAGAAAAAAGCCAGCTTGGATTTAAAGGCTTTCACGTTTGTGTACATGTCATGCACAAACTGATCCTTCCCCTGTAGCTTCACGTTCAGTTCATTCATGTGTGAAAATATATCCACAGCAAACGCAAAATCACAAAGCCAGCTCTTGTTGCTCAGCTCAGGAAATTCGCCGGCCTTCCTCAGTAACTCCAAAAATGCACCGATCTCCTCTTTGAGCTCCCATACTCGTTGAAACACTTTGCCCAAACTTAACCAGCGGACACGGGAGTGATAAAGTAGGTCCTGGTGATCCGCATCAGTTTCCTCCAGGAACGTGATGAACTGACGGTGCTGAAGTCCCCTTGCACGTATAAAGTTGACAAGTTTTACGACAGGATTCACAACATGATTCAGCTGTAATACCGATTTACATAGAGATTCCTGGTGGATGATGCAGTGAAGGAAAATAACATCCTGGTCAGGATTTTCATCTTTCACTTTATTCTATATTCTCCTCAGCAGGCCGACATTTTTCCCTGTCAAATTAGGAGATCCATCTGTGGTGACGTTGATAAGTTTACTCCAAGGGAGCTTCATATTTTTGATGACAGCAGACACCCGGTCATACAAGTCCTCTCCCCGTGTTTTTCCTTTCAGAGACTCCATTGTCAAAAACTCCTCCGTTATTTCAAAAATATTGTTAATTCCTCGGATAAAAATGAGGAGCTGAGCAGTGTCTTTTACATCGTTGCTTTCATCCAGTGCTAATGAATATAACGTGAACGACTCTGCCTTTTTATTTAAGTCGCTGGTTATATCTTCATCTATCAGTTCCACACGGTGAGTCACTGTCCTGCGTGATAAACTGATTTTTTCAAATTTGTCTTTGCTCTCTGGACACAATACACCTGCTGTCTCCACCACACATTCTTTTAAAAACTCGCCTTCAGACAGAGGCTTGCTGGCCTTTGCTAATTTGAATGACAGCATAAAACTCGCCTTGGTACTTGACTCATGAATGGCAATTTGACGGTGAAAAAAATTTTGTTGAGCCTGTAAATTAGCTGCCAGCCTCTGAGCATTAGCTTCCCGTACTTTCGTTGACTGGTTGCTAGCATAGTTGGCATGTTTTGTGGCAAAGTGACGGCTGATATTATATTCTTTAAAAACCGCCACAGTCTCTTGGTATATCAGGCATACAGCAGTTGATCGGTGTTCGGTAAAAAGATATTTAGTTGTCCACTCCTTATTAAACACCCGACATTCTCTATCCACTTTTCTTTTCTTAGCTCCACTCATCTTTACAGAAGGGGTGAGAGGTCAAAGAGTAAAGCGCAAATGTGGAATAATACGCTGCACCTCAACAAAGGTCAATGTATATAGAGTGCGTCATCTATTGGGAAAACGCCAGAATTGCGGGGAAAAAACGTTAACAAGGTTTATTAATATAATTTCATCAAGTTCTGCGGGCTGGATTAAAAAGCTTAACAGGCCGCATATGGCCCCCGGGCCGTAGTTTGCCCATGCCTGGTCTAGATGCACAAAGTGGAGGAATAAAAGGATGGAAGTGATGGAGAGGAAGAATGAGAATGAGAAAGAGAAAGGTGTGAAAGAGAGAAGGAACGTGAGAAAGAAAAACAAATGGATCAAAGTAGGTACAAAGAGAGAATAGAAGAAAGATGTCCAGAGCTGTCAGAACCACTTCCTACAGTCTCAGAGCCAACTCCTTCAATGACCACGGAGGAGGCCCCAGACCCTGAGATTGTTTTCACAGCCACGAGTCTCACCTGCCAAGTGAAGGGATCACACTTGTCAGGAAAGATGTCATCCCCCAAGAATAAGAAAGCCTCCAGAGCTATAAAATCTTTTGGCCTGAATAGGACAATTTAAAATTTACTCTGCTGTGGATGTCTGTGCCTAGTAGTTGTATTATATAATATAACATGTATATACTTGAGATGCATTCACTATTGAGTTGAAACTAAAGCTAAGCAAGGAGGAGTAGTGTGTATTCAATACTGCAGTAATATTTGAGTAATCTTGTATATATACATTAACGATTCTTGTTTGTTTAAATAATTAATTATGGGTTTTATGTAAAATACATGAATGGCATACGTCATCATGATACCAAGTAATACATGCATGCCTTGCTTAATGTAAGCTCCAACTTACACCTGCATTTTAGACTCCCATGTCTTCTTTTGAATTAGTTTAAAGTTTTGAAGTTACAAAACATAACCCAAACCACATCTGAACAGGCCAACTTAAATGCAGAAGGACTGGATGAGAAAACCCAAGCCAATTTGGAAGAAAGCTTGCAGTCCAATGTCTTAGCACATCATTGGAAATGTATAGCAATCTGTTCAAATATAGCTGCACTGACTTATCAGGACAGATGAAAAGCAAGCCAGTCAGGAAATATCAGATGGGGTGCCAAGCTGAGCAAGCCAGGTGCCAATGAATGCCTGAACCATATCTGCAGCTGTCGTCAATGCTAGAGGGATGACCTCTGGCCAGCACGGGAAGGGGGAAGAGGACCAACCAGGTTCTCATTGACATGTCGCTCAGGGATCTCGAAAGGTGCCATTGGTGCCCAAATTTGATGATTAATTTTCACCCGCTGGCACTCTACATAGGCTGCATTCCAACCTTGCACATCCTTTCTAAGGCCACGCCACACAAACTTTAACAGAACCAGTTTCTGTGAGGCATCCTGGCCCGGATGTGAGAGGCCCTGATTGGAGTTAAAAACAATACGCCGCCAGTTTGCGGGCACCTGGGGGCAAGGGCGACCGACTGAGACATTGCACAGGAGAGAAACCCCAGCTTCCCGGTTATTATCAGCCAACCCCAGGTCCATGACTGCTGTTCGTTAAGCCTGGGTCTCTGGGTCAGTAGCTTGTTTAGTTGCCATGTCAGCATAGTCAGCCCCAGTGTGTACAGCCATTTTGTGAACAGTCAGCAGGACATTGTCATTGGTCAACAGCGTTGTTCGCTGGCACCATCTTTGTGTACGCAAATCCTCAAATAAAGTCCAACACGTTATTCAATTTCCTAATTGCCTGTTGTACCTTCATGTTAGTTTTCAGTGATTGGTGAACAAGGACACGGAGGTGTCTTCAAACATGTACATTTCCCAATTCCTCACATTTAATATCAACAAAAATATTTCTAAACAGTTGACATATATGTTGCCATTACAAATTTGCATAGAATTGGACCAATTGTCAGAAAAATAATATGATGTTTGACCCTTGAAAATCCTTCTTAATCTGTTTAAATAGCAGTTTTGGGGGTTGGGTGGGAAGGAGAGTTAAAAGCTGCAATTTGGAACCTGACACCATAATTGCACATTGTTTGATGTTGTGATCTGCCTGTTCTGCAAGAACTTGACACTCACAAGGTCATGTACAAAAACTTACTTTATATGTACAATGTCTGGCTCACCTCATCCTGTGAATGTACACACACCATAGAAATACCATTAAAACTCATTTTCTCCCCATAAGGCATTTGAATGTAATGTCAATAACACAAAGCATCTATCTACTCTGAGGTAATCGTTCACTGTATTTCTAAAGATTTTCCTGAATGTGCTTTTCTTCAGTCCTCTGCAATTTAGTTTCTGTGCATTTATTTACATCAATGCATAAAATGGGTTTCCGTTTGAAGAACATGCAAAATAAAACTCTCAGTTAGAGAAACTATTTCCACAGAACAAACCACTTGTTTAGTCAGATTGTGTAGGCTTCATTAATTCCCAATCAGCTCAGTTACCAAGGCAGATGTCTACAGCATGACTCTTCTGCTATTCATCTCAATCCTCCACAATCAGGAGTGCAGCCAGCGAGACATTCTCAAGCTCTGCTGGGCAGACTCAGTTACAGTTACCTAAGTTATTGACAAGTGGGATATGGGTAATTTTAACGGGGTCATTAATTACGTGGCACCTGCTTTATGTCATTATGCTCATCTGTCAGGGTGGTTTAGATTTCAAATCAGCCCAGGCTATTAAGAACATCTACGTGTCCTTAATGACTCTCGGTCCACTAGACATGCATATACTTCATATCGCAAGTATGTTCCCAGCTCATCTGTATGCATCTCTCTACTGGATAATTAGTAACATATGACTGCCATTGTTCATCAGTTTAAATGCAAATCTTCTGTTTCGGATTATTTACTTTTTATTGCAGATTCAGTTTTCTTTTAATCTGCAGGAAGAAACTGAAGAAAGAAAACAGGTTTATTCCCAGATGAAAAATAACTATTAGTATTCCGAGGAAATATTGCAGGTTTTAAAATACAGGAAGTATGGAAAGTTTCATACAGTAACATATCTCCATCAACTCAAAAGCAAAATCTAACCACTAGACTAAGTTTAAAAACTGTGAATGTCTGCTGTAAGGAAGAATATAATTTATATGCACCAATGATTTTATGACAAAATTCTACATGTAACACTAAATTAACTGTAATATTATAGGACTTGAAAATTTTCATTCAAACCTTTCTGGTAATTCATCTCCCAGAAAGCAAAACGGTTTTCAGCACTTATAGCCTCATTCAAGCTTCAACGTATTTTCTACTTTCCTGTTCCTAACATATAATGGCGTATTACATGCTGGATTTGGTTGAGTAATAGTATCCTTGCTTCTGTCAGAAAGGAGCTTTTAAGCCACTAATCTGAAGATTTATACAACAATTTATAAAACCAAGGATGTAATGTGAAGGCTTTATAAGGCACTGGTGAGGCCTCACTTGGAGTATCGTGTGCAGTTTTGTGCCCCTTATCTAAGAATGTGCTGACATTGGAGAGGATTCAGAGAGGAATCACAGAAATGGTTTCTGGGAATGAAAGGGTTAGCGTATGAGAAGTGCTTGATCGCTCTGGGCCTGTACGCAATGTAATTTAGAAGAATGAGGGTGGATCTCATTGAAACCCACTGAACGTTGTAAGGGCTAGACAGAGTGGATGTGGAGAGGATGGTTCCTACAGAGGGGAAGTTTAGGACCAGAGGGCACACCCTCAGAATCGAGGGATAGAGATTTAGAACAGAGTTTAGGGGGAATTTCTTTAGCCAGAGGGTGGTGAATCTATGGAATTCATTGCCACAGGAGGCTGAGGAGGCCAGGTCATTGGGTGTATTTAAGACAGAGGTTGATAGGTGCTTGATTAGTCAGGGTGTGAAAGGTGAAGGGGAGAAGGCAGGACAATGGGATTGAAAAGGAAAATGGATCAGCCATGATGGAATGGGGAAGCAGACTCAATGGGCCAAATGGCCTAATTCTGCTCTTATGTCTTATGGTCTAATTTAGGCCATTGTTCAGTGAGAGAGTGTTGCACCATCACAGGTGCTGATTTTCAGATAAGATGCTAAATGGAAAACCTGCCTACTATGTCAGGGATGTAAAAGAGATTCTATACACTTTGCATGTATGTGCTCTATAACTAGTTTCAAGTTAAATAATCAAATAAAAAGGGCACATAACAGTTAAGCTACGGTAGTTTCCTTTGTTCAAGTAAAATGTTGATATCTTGGCGTAATCTAATGAAATTAAATATTAACATCAGGGCAATATCCTGACTCTTTTGCCTACTATTTAGGGAAAAAGAAATGATAGAACGAACACACTAGGCATTTGGCCAGAGCATATGCAAAGAAATTTGATTCACTCCTGTGAAGCTCATAAAGTAAATTACTTTGCATTATATTTTTGGCCTCTAGCTATTTGAGACTCTAGACAATCTGCTGCTATTCAGCATCAAATTGAATACTGAGGGAGGGATATTGCAGCTAAAGAGTTTCTGGAATTTTCATGGATTATAACTTGATTTGGACGCAGTCTATGTGCCTGGCCTGCACTGGCAGGCACCTCCCAGTCTCCACGCAGTCAACAGGAATCACCTGCCACTCATTGCCTGCAGCCTATTTAAACCCAGCTCTCATGGACCCATCAAACCAGCCAGCCTCAACCAGTTTCTCCTAGCCTCCAGTTACATATCTGTTTTCTCTTGCTTTGTGGCTTGTTATTTTGCAGTTTATTATTAAAGTGATCCCTCAACGCTAAATCATCTCCATTGCTTTGTATTTGGGTCAAACCTCCTCTACATGTCCTGACACTATAAACTTCATGAAAACAGAACTAATTTGGGATTTTTTCCTTATACAAAGTGATTTATATCCTCAATATATGACTGTGCAGTCATAAATTTTATAACGTTAGTTTAATGTGCAATAAAAGCTTTATTTACTTTAAATTCAGACTTTCTATTTGCATATTTGATTGTCTTTTCCTCCATTTGTCCACCAATATTCTGTCATTCTCCTCTCCTTTGATGAAGCCGTTTATTTCTTACAGGTACATGGTTTTATGCATGTTATTTCTTCTTTGCATGATAACTATTCTAACATGTTTCCAGATGGTTTTGACAGACTGTGTGATTACAGGAGACTTTGGATCCAAGCTACATCAGAAAAAAATCATGCAATGGTATCCAGGTCAATTTTCATTTGTGAGCCAGGAGGCTTTATGAACAATTGCTATACTCCAGCTCCAACTCAGCTAACTTGTCCAAGGAAACCCTGAGAAGAGATTGAAGCTTGGGCTCGTTGCTGTCTAAGAGGCCTAAACATTTAGTGGGCCACCAGGGCTGCTAGCTTATTTATTCTTCAGTGCATTGATCTGTTCATCAGAGCATGCATAATTATAATAATCAAATTGAAAGACTGGTAAAATGAAAATTATATGTGGACAATTGTTCCCCTTGAACCTTATTGTCCCAGGCTGCTTAGGTAGATTCCCCAAGAATTGTCCAAACTAGATTTCTCTATCTTCTCCCGTAAGATCAAAATCCTGTTTGTCTTCTGGAGCTCACTAATTCGACACATTACCTGAACACAAGCTGAAAATCAAGGGGTTGAGCTGAGATCCTCTAGCAGATTGCTTGCTGCTCTAGCATCTGCAGGCTCTCATGTTTTAAAAATCAGATAATGCATTGTATTAATTACATCTTTACAGCTGGATGATGGAAAAGGCTTAGCTGTAGCACGTATGTCTGGAATGGATGCTGTACTCAGCTTACAGCATTTAGTCCTATCAATGTCAATGAAACAATATTTCAGAAGTAGAATACTTAGTTGAGGTTGGACTTCTCTGTTGATGTTATCAACATCTATTCATTTTCACAAGGGAGGACACGAGGAGTAACAATTGTGATGTTTTGACTGGATGATACAGAATTCGTTCCGAACCAGCCAGACTCCAAAATGATAAGTGAACGAACAGCAGAATTGTTGTTCTGGAAGGTAACGTGAGGAAAGCCATTTTTTAAAGCTTTCCGCTGTATATCTATTGGTCTTTGACTTTTGTTTCTGCAGAATGTCGAATGCTGGAAATACTGAGCAGGTCAGACACATCGGTAAGCGAGAAGGTGATCAATCTGAAACAACAGCTGTTTCGCTCAAATGTTGTTTTGTTTCTGAATCTCTCCTGCGTTATCTGTCTTGATCCAGTTGATCAGTTTTGGTTCAGCACTGAGACTGGAGGAGTGGGAAGTGTAGCTAATTCAGAATTTGAGAGATCTCTTGATAGCACATGGAAACACGTGCATAGAATAAAAGCACAATTTTGCAAATCAATGCAGTTTTTTTACACACTCTCACAACTAAGCTGAAATTGAACATTTCAACATAGAGAATTACCAAACTTAAGGCACAGTTTATAGGAGGTGTAAATTAACTTTCAATGAACTTGCTCTGGAACTTTGCCCCACTTACTCAGTTTTTCATTGCTAGCCCCTATTTAATGTCATTCATTCCTTTGACTATTATATTGAGAACATGGACATGTTTTCGAAGTTATTAGATACTAGGTCTATTTGTGTCTAGCTATTGCTCAGCAATGTCCTCCTCATTGGTCAGCTTGGCTCTGACTTCCATGTCCTGACATTGTAATGTAGAGCTCAGAGACTGCTAGAGGTCAGATGTGAGGGCAGATTTGATTGAAAAGGTAACTGTAGATAAATTGATTGTTAATTTTTCTTTATATTTATGTTTTAGTTAATTGTTATTGCTTTTAAGTATTTTAAATGAAATTACTATTAATTATTTATATCATTTTAAAATGGTTGTAAATGTTAATTTTTGTCAGAGATATTTAAAGAAAGGTCAATTATATTCAGTTAATATCCAGAATTCAAGCAATCTCTCTCCCAAATATATTCAGTGACTGTGGCCTCTTAGTCGGTGCTCACGACCTGTCCCAGGAAGCAAAATGGCCTTGGCAGGTAAGCTTCCTGCTTGCATAATACTGATGGACAGTGAACAGAGCTGCAGGGATGGAAGTGAGGGAAATGGAAGGGGGACAAAATACTTGGGCCCGGTAAAGATGCTTGAGATTAGGTATTGATAGTGAACATCAATGGAATTGATATATGGTGTGTTATATTTTTTTGAAGAGATCCGAAATCAAATCACTGCTGATGAGTCATGTTAAGATGCCTTAAGTTCACTTCCAGTTCTAATAATAAAAAGTTAATAGTTCTGAACCCACTGAGAATTTTTTAATCTAAGGAAAAATAAGTAAACAGTTGTAACCAGTTATTTAATTGGGCTGATTTGTGAAAGATTTTATATCTGTGCTTATGCAGAAAGGGTGCCACAGTAGCATAACAGTAGTGCATCACTGTTACTGCGCAAAGAATCGGAGTTCAAACTTCAATCCCGCCATCCTCTGTAAGGAGTTTCTTACATCCTCCCTGTGGAATGCTTGGGTTTTCTCCGAGTGCTCTGGTTTCCTAAGTCATACCAGGTAGGTTAATTGGCAGTGAAAAATGATTTATGGTGATGTTGCCAGGGTTGTCAGAATATTACTGTGAAAAAGAAGTTGAAGAACCTGGAGTGGTGTTCTTTAGAATAGAGGAGGATGAGGGGAGGATTATTTGAGGAGCTCTGTCAGAGTAATCAGGAAGGACATATTTTCCTTCAGCAGAGGTATCTGTCATTGGAACACTTTTCAGTAAAGAGAATTAAGAAACGGAGTGGGTGTTTGAAAGCATTTCCTGAATGGATAGTATAGGCAGAAATCATCCTTGCACTTAAACAGTAGTTCAATGAAGGACCACGATAACAAGGTCAAGTTCAGTTACGAACAAGAGAAAATCCGCAGGTGCTGGAAATCCGAGCAATGCACAAAAAGTGCTGGGTGAACTCAGCAGGCCAGGCAGCATCTATGGAAAAAAGCACAGTCGACATTTCGGGCCGAAACCCTTCAGCAGGACAGCAGAAAAAAAGCTGAGGAGCAGATTTGAAAGCTGGGGGGAATGGAGAGAGAAATGTCAGGTGATAGGTGAAACTTGGAGGGGGAGGCAAAGAGCTAGGGAGTTGATTGGTGAAAGAGACAGAAGGCCATGGAAGAAAGAATAAATGGGGGAGGAGCACCAGAGGGAGGCAATGGGCAGGCAGGGGGTAACATCAGGGAGGGACAAGGGGATGGGAAATAGTGGTGTGGGGGGGCATTACTGGAAGTTTGAGAAATTGATGTTCATGCCATCAGTTTGGAGGCTACCCAAACAGAATACAAGGTGTTGTTCCTCCAACCTAAGTGTGGCCTCATCACAGCAGTAGAAGAGGCCATGAATGGACGTATCAGAATGGGAATGGGAAGTGGAATTAAATTGGGTGTTAATTGACATTTGACTGTACACATGTAAAACACCAAACGAAACAATATTCCTCCGCACCAAGGTGCACAACACAGGACCCATAACCCACACATACACATAACACATAATGTAATGCTTGATGCACCATCAATAACTCACTCTGAGACGTAAAGGCGAGATATCAGCTTTTATTGACTGGAAGAAGGAACAAGCAGTGGTTGACCACCATACTACATCCTGGAGACAGAGAGGCCGGGCTCAGACCTCAATCGCCTTTATACAGGGGTCTGTGGGAGGAGCCACAGGAGCAGTCAGCAGGGGGCGTGTCCAGACAGGTATATGTAGTTCACCACATTCACCCCCCCTTTGTTTTAAAAGAGAGTCCCCATGTGGCGAAGTCTCTTACAAGTATATTTACAGGTTAAGTCTATCAGGTGGTCGAATCTGTTGCTGCGATCTACGTAGCACCGGCTGTGATTGCACAGATGCCGGTGGTGGTGATTGCACCAGAGACGGTGATTGTGCTGGTTCCGGCCTAACTGGAGGTGTCAGCCCACTAGGCATCAGTGATCCCTCACGCGTGTGCGAGGCGCCTGGTATATACGCGTACGAGACGCCCGGTATAGGAGTGTCGTGAGGAGTCTGTGTAGGGCTCGGTCTGCGCGGTGTCACCTCGGGTACAGGGTTCATAGTTACCGTGGAGTGTTCGGGGTAATGGTCTGCTGCTCCTGCGGGCGCCAGGTTGCGGACGGAGACCGTGTCCTCCTGCCCATCAGGTAAGACCACGTAAGCAAACTGGGGGTTCGCATGTAGAAGGTGAATCCTCTCAACCAGTGGGGAGTATTTATTACTCCTCACATGTTTCCGGAGCAGCACTGGCCCTGGGGACGTCAGCCAAACTGGTAGGGTGGTCCCAGTGACAGACTTCCTGGGAAAAGAGAATAGGCGCTCGTGAGGGGTGGCATTGGTGGACGTACATAACAGGGAGCGGATAGAGTGGAGTGCCTCAGGGAGGACCTCCTGCCATCGAGAGACCGGCAACCCTTTTGACTTAAGGGCTAAAAGTGTGGCCTTCCACACTGTGGCATTCTCCCTCTCCACCTGTCCATTTCCCTGGGGATTATAACTCATGGTTCGACTAGTAGCAAAGCCCCTAGCTAGCAGGTACCGGCACTCATAAAGGAGGACCCTCTATCACTGTGGATATAGCAGGGATATCCGAACAGAGTGAAGAGCTGGCGCAGGGCTTTTATGACGGACGTGGTAGTGGTGTCGGGGCAGGGGATGGCAAAGGGGAACCGCGAGTACTCGTCGATAATATTGAGAAAATAGACATTGCAGTCGGTGGAGGGAAGGGGGCCCTTAAAGTCAACACTCAGTCGCTCAAAAGGGCGGGTGGCCTTGACAAGTTGTGCCGTTTCAGGATGGTAGAAGTGCGGTTTGCACTCAGCGCAGATTTGGCAGTCCCTGGTCATCGTCCTGATGTCCTCCAGGGAGTACGGCAGGTTCCGGGCTTTCACGAAATGGTAAAATCGGGTGACCCCCGGATGGCAAAGATGTGCATGAAGGGCGTATAGCTGGTCGAGCTGTGCGCTAGCACACGTTCCCCGGGATAGGGCATCAGGGGGCTCATTGAGTCTGCCAGGCCGGTACAGGATATCATAGTTGTAGGTGGAGAGTTCTATTCTCCACCGCAAAATTTTATCATTTTTGATTTTGCCCCGCCGTTGGTTGCTGAACATGAACGCAACCGAGCGCTGGTCGGTCAGCAAGGTGAACCTTTTGCCGGCGAGATAGTGCCTCCAGTGCCTAATAGCTTCCACTATGGCCTGGGCTTCTTTCTCCACCGCGGAGTGCCGAATTTCAGAGCCTTGAAGGGTACGAGAAAAGAATGCTACTGGCCTGCCTGCCTGATTGAGGGTAGCAGCAAGCGCAAAATCGGAGACGTCACTCTCTACTTGGAAGGGAATGGTCTCGTCCACCGCATGCATCGTTGCTTTGGCAATGTCCCCTTTAATGCAGCTGAAGGCCGCGCAGGCCTCAGCAGAGAGGGGAAAAGTGGTAGACTTGACCAGGGGGCAGGCCTTGTCTGCGTAATGGGGGACCCATTGGGCATAATAGGAAAAGAAGCCCAGGCACCGTCTGAGGGCTTTGAGAGTGGTGGGAAGAGGGAGTTCTAACAGGGGGCGCATACGGTCAGGATCAGGGCCAATTACCCCGTTTTCCACAACATACCCAAGGATAGCGAGTCAGGTGGTTCCGAACACACACTTGTCCCTGTTATAAGTAAGGTTCAGGGCTTCGGCCACTTGGAAAAATCGTTGGAGGTTGGTGTTGTGATCCAGCCAGTCGTGACCACAGATGGTGATGTTATCCAGATAGGGAAATGTGGCCTTCAGTTGGCACTGGTCCACCATCCGGTCCATTTCCCTCTGGAAGACCGAGACACCATTTGTGACACCAAATGGGACGCGCAGGAAGTGATAGAGCCTGCCGCCCGCCTCGAAGGCGGTGTAGGGGCGGTCCTCTGGGCGGATGGGGTGCACCATCAATAACTCTCTCTGAGACGTAAAGGCGAGATATCGGCTTTTATTGACTGGAAGAAGGAACAAGCAGTGGTTGACCACTATACTACATCCTGGAGAATGAGGCCGGGCTCAGACCTCAATCGCCTTTATACAGGGGTCCGTGGGAGGAGCCACAGGAGCAGTCAGCAGGAGGCGTGTCCAGACAGGTATATGTACTTCACCACAATGTTACAACAAATAATAAGAAGCATTTACGGCACAAGTTACAAAGTAAAACGCATAATACTACTGGCACTTCATGCATGATGAGACCTGGTTGGTAGCAGGGAGTTCAGTAGTCTTATGGCCTGAAGAAAGAAGTTGCTTCCCATTCAAACAGATCTTGTCCTAATGCTATGGTACCTACTGCTGACTGGTGGGCGTGTGGGTTCAAAGAGATTGCTGGACCCCAAAGAGATGAGAGGGATCACTGACAGCGCTAAGGACCCTGATTACCTTGCTTCTGTAGACCATCCACTTCAAGATTCAATGTATTGTGCATTCGGAGATGCTTAAATCTCAAGTCTCTGATGTTTGGTCTGAACAACAGCTGAACCTCTACATGCTTTTATGCATTGAGTTGCTGCCACATGATTGACTGATTAGATACCTGCTCTGGAAAAATATCACTGGTGGGTGAAATAGAGGCCCTGATGATCCTCTCAGCGGCCCGCACAATCCTTTGTAGGAACTTGTGGTCAGATGCCAGACAGTGATGATGCTGGTTGGACATTGAAAAAAGATTGTTTAGAATGTGAGGGTAGCCTCACTTGCCTCAATCTCCTCAGGAAGTGAAGAGACTGCTGTGCTCATGTTGGCACTTGTCCCAATGCCAGCAGCTGGGATAAAGCTAAGTTGCACTCATTTGACTGCATAACACAATGGGCTGAATAGATTTCATGAAGGTTTGTGTTGTGAGGTTCCCAGCTTGAAACACAAACCTTCATTTCCTTGCCTGGTTCCACTGACCTGTCTATTCTAGAAGTACATAATTTGGGGAGTCAGTGCTTAGAAAGGAATGGTTAATTTGCAATACTGAGATACGCAGAAGCTTTTAAATTCTGATGGCTTTGACAGCTTGTTCAGCCTGGGGGTGTGGCTTGCTTGTTGTCAAAGTGATTTATGAGTAGACAATACTGTACTACACACACAAAACGCTGGAGGAACTCAGCAGGCCAGGCAGCATCTATGGAAAAAAGTACAGTTGACGTTTTGGACTGAGACTCCCACAGGACTCACTGGGTGCTACACTGGGCTTTATAATCAGGTCAGTGTCGAGATTTATGTGAATGTTCATGTTGGAGACCTGCTCACAGTAAGAGTGATATTAGAAGATAGGTTAGTAGTGATCGGGGACATTAGCCTTACAAGAAATTATTTTTCTTTCTTATCCTTACAAAATGCAGAAGAATAAGGCATTAATGTGTATCTGTTTGCCTTAGCATTAAAACAATGATCTCTGCGTACTGCTTGGTTACTTGGTGTATGTACAGTTATAGACAATAGACAATAGACAATAGGTGCAGAAGTAGACCATTCGGCCCTTCGAGCCTGCACCGCCTTTCTGAGATCATGGCTGATCATCTACTATCAATACCCGGTTCCTGCCTTGTCCCCAAATCCCTTGATTTCCCTATCCATAAGATACCTATCTAGCTCCTTCTTGAAAGCGTCCAGAGAATTGGCCTCTACTGCCTTCTGAGGCAGTGCATTCCACACCCCCACAACTCTCTGGGAGAAGAAGTTTTTCCTTAACTCTGTCCTAAATGACCTACCCCTTATTCTTAAACCACACCCTCTGGTACTGGACTCTCCCAGCATCTGGAACATATTTCCTGCCTCTATCTTGTCCAATCCCTTAATAATCTTATGTGTTGCAATCAGATCCCTTCTCAATCTCCTTAATTCCAGCGTGTACAAGCCCAGTCTCTCTAACCTCTCTGCGTAAGACAGTCCAGACATCCCAGGAATTAACCTTGTGAATCTACGCTGCACTTCCTCTACAGCCAGAATGTCCTTCCTTAACCCTGGAGACCAAACTGTACACAATACTCCAGGTGTGGTCTCACCAGGGCCCTGTACAAATGCAAGAGGATTTCCTTGCTCTTGTACTCAATTCCCTTTGTAATAAAGGCCAACATTCCATTAGCCTTCTTCACTGCCTGCTGCACTTGCTCATTCACCTTCAGTGACTGATGAACAAAGACTCCTAGATCTCTTTGTATTTCTCCCTTACCTAACTCTACACCGTTCAGATAATAATCTGCCTTCCTGTTCTTACTCCCAAAGTGGATAACCTCACACTTATTCACATTAAACGTCATCTGCCAAGTATCTGCCCACTCACCCAGCCTATCCAAGTCACCCTGAATTCTCCTAACACCCTCATCACATGTCACACTGCCACCCAGCTTAGTATCATCAGCAAACTTGCTGATGTTATTCTCAATGCATTCATCTAAATTGCTGATGTAAATCGTAAACAGCTGTGGTCCCAACACCGAGCCCTGTGGCACCCCACTAGTCACCACCTGCCATTCCGAGAAACACCCATTCACCGCTACCCTTTGCTTTCTATCTGCCAACCCATTTTCTATCCATGTCAATATCTTCCCCCCAATGCCATGAGCTCTGATTTTACCCACCAATCTCCTATGTGGGACCTTATCAAATGCCTTCTGAAAATCAAGGTACACTACATCCACTGGATCTCCCTTGTCTAACTTCCTGGTTACATCCTCGAAAAACTCCAATAGATTAGTCAAGCATGATTTGTCCTTGGTAAATCCATGCTGGCTCGGCCCAATCCTATCACTGCTATCTAGATATGCCACTATTTCATCTTTAATAATGGACTCTAACATCTTCCCCACTACTGATGTTAGGCTGACAGGATGATAGTTCTCTGTTTTCTCCCTCCCTCCTTTCTTAAAAAGTGGGATAACATTAGCCATTCTCCAATCCTCAGGAACTGATCCTGAATCTAAGGAACATTGGAAAATGATTACCAACGCATCCGCAATTTCCAGAGCCACCTCCTTTAGTACCCTAGGATGCAGACCATCTGGACCTGGGGATTTGTTAGCCTTCAGACCCATCAGTCTACTCATCACCGTTTCCTTCCTAATGTCAATCTGTTTCATTTCCTCTGCTACCCTATGTCCTTGGCCCATCCATACATCTGGGAGATTGCTTGTGTCTTCCCTAGTGAAGACAGATCTAAAGTACTTATTAAATTCTTCTGCCATTTCTCTGTTTCCCATAACAATTTCACCCAATTCATTCTTCAAGGGCCCAACATTGTTCTTAACTATCTTCTTTCTCTTCACATACCTAAAAAAGCTTTTGCTATCCTCCTTTATATTCCTGGCTAACTTGCGTTTGTACCTCATTTTTTTCTCCCTGTATTGCCTTTTTAGTTAAGTTCTGGTGTTCCTTAAAAATTTCCCAATCATCTGTCTTCCCACTCACCTTAGCTCTGTCATACTTCTTTTTTTTAAATGCTATGCAATCTCTGACTTCCTTTGTCAACCACTGTGGCCCCTTTCCCCCCTTTGAATCCTTCCTTCTCCGGGGAATGAAATGATTTTGCACCTTGTGCATTATTCCCAAGAATACCTGCCATTGCTGTTCCACTGTCTTTTCTGCTTGGATATCTGTCCAGTTAACTTTGGCCAGCTCCTCCCTCATGGCTCCATAGTCTCCTTTGTTTAACTGCAACACTGACACCTCCGATCCGCCCTTATCCTTCTCAAATTGCAGATAAAAACTTATCATATTATGGTCACTACCTCCTAGATTCATTAATCTACACCAAAATGCAATTTAAATAGAACAGAGTCGCACTCCCAAAGAATTGAATCCCTTTCCTGTGGAGATTTAGCAGGAAGGGAATATGCTAGTCAGTGGAATCAGGCCTCCAGCGTGCTTACTCATGACACAGACGAGGCTGCTTTTTGCAGGCTGGAGGGATGGCCAGACCAGACAAAATGAAAATCAGATCAACTTTTCAGTGCAAGCCAGTTAATGAAGTTGTGATAGTTCCCTTAATATGTCGAATGTGATTAGAGTACCTCCTGTACCTAATAAAGTGGCCACTGCGTGTATGTTCATGGTCTTCTGCTGCTGTAGCCCATCCACTTCAAGGTTCAACGTGTTGAGCATTCAGAGATGTTTAAGTCTCAAGTCTCTGACGTTTGGTCTGAAAAACAGCTGAACCTCTTGAACCTCTCTGTGTGCTTTTATGCATTGAGTTGCTGCCACATGAATAGCTGATTAGATATTTGCATTAATGAGCAGGTGTATAGGTGTGCCTAATAAAGTGGGCACTGAGTATGTTACAATTAAACCTGCATCTACCACTTCTGTGGCAGCACCTTCTGCACTCACAACTCCTTCTGAGTGTAGTTCCTTCTCAGATTCCCCTTAAATATTTCACCTTTCATCCTAAACCTATGATCTCCAGTTGTAGTTTCACCCAGCCTGAAGGGAAAAGTCCTGCATGTCTTCACCTTATCGATACCTTGCATGATTCTGGGCGTCTTCTGCCATCTTTAATGGGATCCCACTTTGTGCTCTCTGCAGAGTTCGCTGCCTTTGTGACTCCCTTTTCCATTCGTCTCTCCCCACTGATCCCCCTCCTGGCACTCACCCTTGCAAGCAGAACAAGCGATACACCTGCCTCTACACCTCCTCCCTCACTACCATTCAGGGCCCCAAACAGTCCTTCCAGGTGGGGCAACATTTCACCTGTGAGTCTGTTGGGGGTCATCTACTGTACGCGGTGCTCCCAGAGTGGCCTCCTGTATGTTGCTGAGACCCGATGTAGATTGGGTGACCACTTCGCTGAGCACCTACACTCCATCAGCCAGGAAAAGCGGGATCTCTCAGCGGCCACCCATTTTAATTCCACTTCCCACTCCCATTCCGACATGTCAGTCCATGGTCCCCTCTACTGTCGCAATGAGGCCACACTCAGGTTGAAGGAGCATTATCTTATATTCTGTCTGGGTAGCCTCCAACCTGATGGCATGAGCACTGATCTCCCAAACTTCTGGTAATGCCCCCTACTCCCCCTTCAGCATTCTCCATTCCCATTTCCCTCTCACATTCTCTCCTTACCTGCCTATTGCCTCCTCTGGTTCTCCATCTCCTTCCCTTTCTCCCATGGCCTTCTGTCCTCTCCTATCAGATTCCCCCTTCTCCAGCCCTGTATCTTCTTCACCAATCAACATCTCAGGTCTTTACTTCACCCCCTCCCCTCCCAGCTTCACCTATCACCTTGTGTTTCTTCCTCCCCTACCCCCACCTTCTAACTCTGACTTCTCATCTTTTTCTCTCCAGTCCTGATGAAGGGTCTCAGCCTGAAAGGTTGACTGTACTCTTTTCCATAGATGCAGCCTGACCTGCCGAGTTCCTCCAGCATTTATGTTGCTTTAACAGACTATGAAGCAGATTTTGAAAACCTGCAAAAACAACAGGGTTGTTATCATGGAGTGACTTCAACTTTCCTAATATTTAGACCTTAAGACCAGAAGACATAGAAACAGAATTGGGCCATTCAGCCCATCAAGTCTGTAATGCAGAAGATTTAGATGGGGCAGAAATTGTTTAGCGTTTCCAAGAAGGATTCCTGACTCAATATGGAGGCAGGCCGACTGGAGGGGAGGACTTGCTGGATCTGGTGCTGGGCAATAAGCCAGGTCAGGTGTCAGATCACTCAGTGGGTGAGTATTTCAGAGACAAAGACAGCAGCTCTCTGATCTTTATCATAGCCTTAGAGAAGGATAGGAGGAGAGGGTATGAAAAGCATTTAAATGGAGGAAGGGGAATTATGATGCGATTAAACAGGAACTTGGGAGCATAAATTAAGAACGGATATACTCTGGGAAATGCACAAAGGAAATGTGCATTTAGGAAGCACTTGCAAGGGGTCCTGGATGGGTTTGTCAAGGGAAGATGGTAGGGTGAAGGAACCATGGTTGACAAGAGCTGTGGAACATCTAGTCAAGAGGAAGTAAGAAGCTTACTTAAGATTTAGGAAGCAAGGATCAGACTAGGAGCCAGGAAGGAGCTAACGAATGGACTTAAAAGAATTAGAAGGGGAGATGAGAAGCGCTTGGTGAATTGGATTAAAGAAAACCCAAGATGTGAAGAACGATCAGATGACATGGGTGAGGGTAGGACAGATCAGAGATAGACGAGGAAACACGATCCTGAGATTGGAGGAGGTACTGTAGGTAAAGTCCTTAATGAATACTTTGCTTCAGTATTCACCAGTAAGAGGCATCTTGACATTTGTGAGAACAAGTGTCTATTGTCCCCATTTATTTTTCTCTATATTCAATGGAATTTGAGACTTGTTTGTTTTAAATTTGAGGATTCACTCATAAAGCTCTCAAAAAAACTGTTTACCTTTCTTATGAAAGCATTCCCTTTCCCGACTTTCCAGGCCACAGTGCAGGCACTGCAAACCCTGGTAACCATTTCCCACAACAGGTCCTCCTCAAGTTATGACTGCCTAACTTACGGACACAGGATCAAGCATCTGAGTGACTTGCTGGTGGATCTTTTGACTGCTGTGGGGCTAAAGGCATCTTCTACCTCCTGGGAACTCATTTCACAGCAATATCATTGTATCTGAATGTTTGAGCTCTTGATTTGTCAATGTTTTTATTTAAATATGTTGCCGGGTGTCTGCTGTTCTGACTAGTGAATTGTTTGGGCTACAAACAGCTCTCCAAATAGAATTCTGCCTTAACCTAGGGAGGGCCCGTACCATGAATATGTATCATTTGGACACGGAATAGATTTGCATGCATCATACTTTGGTGTTAAAGACAAACATATTAAGAAGGATTGATTGCTGTTGTAGATTAAACTGAACTTTAATCCCATATTTTAGGTTTGATATTGTTCCCAGTAATCTTCCTTGCAAATTTTCCATTATATTTTCCAAAGACATGAACATAAACTAAAAATGTGAAAATTGTTTTCAAAGATTCACATGACTTCTGTTGTTAAAAGGTTAACCTGTCTTTTCCCAATTCACATTCTAGAAATTGGCCTAACTTTAACGTCTTTTAAAGCTTAGTTGAACTTGCATTTTGTTCACTGCAGCAAATGACTGGGCAGAGAAAACTGGTTGAAATACAGGTAGTCCCCGAGTTATGAACGTCTGACTTACGGACAACTTGTACTTACGAACCAATGAAGGAAATGCCGTCTGCCATTTTAAGTCGGATTGCGATGCCGTCCACCATTTTAAGTTGGATCGCGCCGCCGCCCGTCATTTTTAAGTCGTTGCCATCGACACTGTGTTGAGTGTTTAACTTTGTATTTGGCTTAAATTTTTCTTTGTAAGACTCACCCTGACACCGCCCCCCCCCCCCCAATCCGGTCGGCTGGTGGCGCAGTGAGATCAGCCAGTTTGATCCAGTGACAGACCGCTCCCGTGCCAGGTTGATGTCAATCCAGTGACTCCCGTACCATCCGTGCCGGGTTGATGTTGAGCTCGCAACTCGACCTCATAAAAAAAACACTGCCACCTCCAGTTTAAATTCCCACGTGGAATATTGTGGAGGATCAAATACCCAACCACAGCACAGCCCCCACTTGTCCCATTTAGCCTGTCTCAGTGCGGTGGTCCTTAGGACCCAGCGGACCTCGGGATCCGGCGCAGCTCGGGACCCGCCGCCCGCAGTGTTTCTGTTCCATTGACGGGAAGCGATCACGATTGAAATAAAGTGGAAATAATAAAGCGCTTGGAAAGAGGTGAAACACCATCGGTCATTGGAAAAGCATTAGGCTACAGTCGATCAATGATCGGAACAATTTTAAAGGATAACGGATAAGGTGAGAATAATGGAGCATGTGAAAGGTCCTGCCCCGATGAAAGCTACAATTATTACTAAGCAACGCAATGGTTTAATTATTGAAATACATACATTTCTTAAGTGTTTTATATGCATAGAAAGGTAAAATATATACTATATACTAAGATAAACGTTTGACGAACTGATGCTAAATAATACCAGATGTACTTGTTCCGACTTACCTACAAATCCGACTTAAAGACAGACTCAGGAATGGAACTCGTACATAATCCAGGGACTGCCTGGTACTTTTAATTTATGACAGCATCTGAAGAAGCTAATTTTCTAAATATTCTATGTGGAAAATTGTTCAAAACATTCCAAAAAATTGATATAATTAAGCTGCGCCAGCTCATGGACTTCCCTGGTTTCTCCAGTTTCAAATAATCTCCAGCCTTATTCATTGAAACTAACTGATATTAAATCTGATATTTTGATTCACCGGCCCTCCTCACTCAGCTTTCATTTCCTATGTTAGACCTGCTAAAATTGCTCTTCCCCTCCCTCACAGTTTCTTTCTGTCCTCTAAAACTACCAGCCATCAATCTATGCAAGGGCCAGTCTGGAAAGCAAAAGGGGAGACAGTCAGTATAAAAAAGTGGGTGGAAGAGGTGAAGCAGGAGCTAGCAGGAGATCGGTCAATCCAGGTGAGAGGTGGATGGTAGGCAGGTGAGGGAGGGGACGGTAGGAATGATGTAGGAAGCTGGGAGATGATAAGTGGAAGTAACAAAGAGCTGAAGAAGATGAAATCTGATAGGAGAGGACAGTGGAACATGGTATGAGGCAAAGTAGTTGAGGAGGGGATCTAGAAGGGGAGATGTGTGGGTGTTGGGCAGATGGAGAGAGCAGAGGAGAGGAAGAGGAAGGGATTTGGGTTGGTGGCGTAAGGAGTAAAAGAGAGGACAGAGGAGAGTAGTTACCCTCTGATATATTATTAATGATATTAGTCCTTGCAATTAATTTACAAGATTTGCTGGCAAGACTATTTCTAATTTACATGTGAATGAATAATCCTGGTATGCTTTATTAACTTAAACGTGCTGTATCTTACTATTGGTAATAGTTACAATTAGCTTAAAATGACTTTGGATGACATTCAAAAGGGAGATTGAAAGGTAATTATTAATAGTGATTGCTCTGAGCTCTGTATTAAATTAAAGGAACTCCCAACAATGGTAGAAAATTAAGTACAAATGGACAGATGGTTAAAATCTATAAGCAATCTCTGTCCAATTTTCTAAAACTTCTCTTGTCAAAATTTCATGGCTTTGAGAACTGTAGCAATTGCTCGATGTCTATAGTAGCTGCAGTAATGATATGCCAAGATGGTATCACCAATCTGAAAAGCCTAAATCAGTTCACTCCTACACAATGAAGAGGGGGAAATTAAACTACTAGCAATTTAGATAATAAAGCAGGTACTAAAAATATTCAGATATTTGTAGAGATAGCCACTCTGCTTATCACCTTGGCATTGTTTTATAGGGAGGTAACAGAATCAAAAACGAGATAAGTTCTGGGTATGAGGCAAATCCTGAGGAGAGCCAAAATCCTTAACAGGGCAAAATTCTGGATTTTAATTTAGAAATTTGATACAGAGATTGTGTTTAGTCTCTCACTGAAATTTAGCATTCCAAAGAGTGATTAAATCCATTCCTAAGGGCCAACAAAACTACACTGCATTCTACTGGTTGTTATTTATACTTTAAAGATTATACTTACTCTGGCTTTGCTTTGTCTCTTTTAGTCCTAAAGGAGAATCCTAGCACCTCAATTCTGATATTGACTTAATTGTCATTCCAGAAATGAGGAAAAGTAAGCAAATTCTGAATTTTCCTGATGTGCTACAGCAACTTGGGAAGCCTGGATAAGTGGAGCTGCTGATGGCATTTTTGCTGAAGTTATAGCGATTTGGTGAATCCTAAGGAATTTCCTGGATTTATTTTCTGTATATCAAGCAATTAGTCAAGGAATAAAATTCATCTAGAAAGCTAATGAGTAAGAATATTGGCAGCCCATCTTTGCCTTCTGTGAACCAGAATTATAAATGATTGGGGGTTTGATATTTTTATCTAACATTATCATTTTATGTTTTTGTTAGCTTTCAAATGTTGATCATTAAATATCATCTGTGCATGCTCATTCCCACCTCACTGCTGGATAAGAGCATGTAACCTCTGCTTCTATAAAAAGTAGTGGATACAACCCAGATCAACACAGGAGAAGCCCTTTAGCACGTCTATAAGAAGTTTGCCACAAGTACGGAGCATTCTTCATCAAGGACTTCCACCATCCACATCATGCTCTCACTGCTGCCATCAAGAAGGAGCTACAGGAGCCTTAGGTGCTGTAGCTAACAGTTATTACCCTTCAGCTGTTAGACCTCTGAAACTGCTTGAATTACTTCACTTACCTCAATGCCAAATTGATTCCACAACCTATGGACTCACTTTCAAGGACTCATGTTCTCAATATTTATTTATTTATCTATTTATTTATTTATTTGTTTGTTTGTTTGTTTGTTTTACTTTGTATTTGCACAGTTTGTCGTCTTTCGTACATCGGCTGTTTGTCCGTCTTTCTTTGTGGTAGGGTTTCATTAATTCCATTGTACTGTTACGAATGTGAAGCAACTCTGAGAAGGGTACAAAGTCGCCCCCCTCCTTTTTGAGAATCGCAAGATCGCTATTAATTCGGGTCTGGGACCCAGCAAATGAGAGAGAGACACTCAGAATACACAAGGTTTGGAATATGTCCTGACCTCAGCGGAACGGAACCATTGATAACGGCCATTGTCTCTTGGAGACGGAATTGTGTATTGAGTACTATACTATTCATTGAAACCCCTCAGGGGACAACCAGAGTGGTCTGTTTGAGGGATTGCATCATCCCAACCTGATTGACATCTGAGACCCCCTGAGTAAGGATAAAAGAGGGGTCTGGGGAACAACCCCTTTAGACGCACCAGGAGAAATGCTAGAAATCTCATGACAGCGTTTGATAGCGAAAGCCGGTGGGGGCTCGTGTGCGTCCTCCCTTGCCTGGGGTGGCGGGCTCACCACGGAAGAACGGTTTAGCTAAAGGAGAGGTCACAATTGAATGGCCATGGCAACGAGACACCTGACGGATCGAAATCATAAAGGAAGGTTGGAAAAAAACCCATAGCGGTAACTGTTCCCATCCTATCTCTCTCTCTCTCTCCCCAACAATTGCAACACAGCGGTCCCCAACGGCTGCAGCCTGCATGAACTGAGTGAACTTTATATTTCCATCGTACAATACATTATCCCCTAGACAACGATAGAGCTTATTCTTATTGATTATTATTATACCCGCACTTTTAGATTTAGTATTGACGACGTATATTATCTGTATATTTGCATTGATATTATTTTTGTGTATTTTTACTAATAAATACTGTTAAAAATAGTATCACCAGACTCCAACAGACGTCTCTATCTTTGCTGGTAAGTGAACCAGTTATGGGGTTTGTAACAACGTGGGGCCTCGTCTCTGGATTTGATACCAAATTAGAGGGCCAGTAAATCGGGCTTTTAAGTCCAAACTTGGATCTGGTTGCGCGGGTAACCAGATGGGAAACCAACAAAGATGGACGTAGATGAATTCATAGAAAACCCGACTCTGGAGGCACTAGAGGCTGCCACAAAGTCGGACTTGATAAATATTGTGAAAGGACTAAACCTCACAGAGGTGAGGTTGTCGATGAAAAAGCGGGAGGTGCGGAGGGCCATGACTCAGTATTATATTGTGAAAAATGTGTTTTCGGCTGAGGTATTGGAAAATATCCCTGAAAGGGTACCAGCTAGTGGGATGGCTCAGTTAGAGTCGGGGAAGTTAAGGTTGGAACATGAAATTAAGTTAAAACAGCTGGAAGCAGCCGAAAAGGAAAAAGAAAGAGCCAAAAAGGAAAAAGAAAGAGCCAAAAAGCAAAGGGAGCATGAGCTCCAGCTAAAGGAGTTAGAGGTGAAGAGGGAGCAGGAAAGAGCTGAGAAGCAGAGGGAGCATGAAATTAAGTTAAAACAGCTGGAAGCAGCTGAAAAAGAGAAGGAGAGAGCCGAAAAGGAGAGGGAGTATGAGGAGAAGGAGAAACAGGCAACATGAGTTGGACATGGAGAAGTTAAGGCAAGAGTGAAGAGCTCAAGGGCCAGACCGAGAGGATAGATTTAATGTTAGTAGGGAGTTTAGGTTAGTACCTCCGTTTGAGGAGACGGATGTTGATAGTTATTTCTTGCATTTTGAAAAGGTGGCAGTGAGTCAGAAGTGGCCCAGAGATCAGTGGGTGGTGTTGTTACAAAGTGTGTTAAAAGGGAAGGCACAATGGGCATATGTGGCGTTGTCCATGGAGGAGGAGGAGTCTGAGAATTATGAGGGAGTAAAGGAGGCCATCCTTCGGGCCTACGAATTGGTACCTGAGGCCTATAGACAAAAGTTCAGAAATTTAAAGAAAGGGTGGAATCAGACGTATGCAGAGTTTGCCTATGAGAAGGATGTGCTCTTGGATCGCTGGTGTGCAGCAGAAATGGTGGAAGAAGATTTTCAGCATCTCAGGGAGTTAATTCTGATTGAGGAATTTAAAGGTTGTGTTTCCGATGATATCCAGATGTATTTGAATGAGAAGCCGAATAAGTCCATATCCGAATTTGCGAGGTTCACAGATGAATATGCCCTAACCCACAAGACAAAGTTTTCCTCGAATAAGAGTTACCAGAAAGACCGTGGGAACGGTAGAGAAAGCCCGCCAGCTGAGGCAGAGATCCAGCCGGGAGCTAGCGGTAAAAATAAGGAGGAGGAAAGGCAAGATGGCAGGAGGGGTCCTGGCTTGACCTGTTTTAATTGTGGAAAGGTGGGTCATATTGCATTTAAGTGCCTTGCTCCGAGGAAGGAGACAGGAAAAGGGAAAGCAGCAGTCCCTACAGGATGTATTGTGGTGATCAGTAAATCGACGAGAAAGCCCCAGGTAGACAGAATATGAGAGGGGCCTGAGAAATTTATTTCAGAAGGAACCGTGTCTGTGAAAGAGGGAGACACACCAGTTCCAGTGCGGATCTGGAGAGACACTGGAGCTGAGCTGTCATTGATTCGCAGTAAGGTACTAGATTTTGGTCCTGAGACAGGAGAGGTAGCTTTGAGAGGCATAGGAAAAGGGACAGAAGCTGTGCCTTTGCATAGGATCATTATAAATTGTGAGCTGGTATCTGGACCAGTGGAAATAGGAGTGCGATCAGAATTTCCAAGAACTGACGTAGACATCCTTCTAGGTAACAATTTAGCTGGTGGTGACGTTTGGTCGGCCATGGAGCTGATGAGCCAGCCTGTAAGTGTTGAGGACCCGCCCCTAGATTCCAAGATCTATCCCGCATGCGCGACCACTCGCAGCATGTCGGAAAAGGCAGCTGAGAAAGAGACCAGTTTAAATCAGGCCAGTATCGATTTGGCTGAGATGTTTTTACCGACCCTGTACCAATAGGGGTTAGAGGGTGGTAAAATGGAGAATAGGGAGGTGAAAGAGAGTAAGGGAGAGGAGGTAGACCTGCCCTTAGCCAGGAGGAAATTTATAGAGGCACGGAGTAAAAATGAGAAACAGATAAGGCTGTTAGAAGGTCCAGGGTTGGACATGGATGATCTGTCTGGCTTGACAGAACTGTTTGAAGAAGTTGAAAATTTTAAAGGTGTTCCCGATAATGAAATGAGGGCAGTCCTAGATGAAAAGGATGCCATTACCTTGAAGGAGTCTGCTGGGTTGGCAGATGAGGTTGTTTCAGCCCGCGGGGTTGAGTTTACTCCGGAAGGGAGTTGCCCAGAGAGTAACTGGGAGGATCAGGGGAACTTAGAATTTGAAAAGGGGACGGGTATTGAAAGCCTGGAAGAGGCAGATGTCCCGTTTGAGTGTGTTCAAGAAGTGGATGCACGTGTTACTGAACCTAGTAATGAAACTCAGGAAAAGTCTGAGGTATTTGATTCAGTTAAATAGGAATACAGTCCTTGTGGGTCAGATGGACTTGGTTCAGTGAAGAAAGGGTTAACCTTGGTACTAGTGGGAAGTGAGAATTCCCAGTTGTTTGTGTTCGAAGGTGTGTTAAAAGTTACTGAGGAGATAAAAGGTGGTGAGGTGAATATTATTATTGAAGGAAAAGGGAAAAGTGTAGTTCCTAACTTGAATGAAGAAAATTTAAAGTCTGGATTGATGTCAGAAGCAGCAACCAGGCTACAGAGACAATGTAGCACGTTGCCTGCGAATCAATTACAGGTTGAGTTGGAATGTAAAGGTACCCCACACGCTATTGTTATTCAAGAGTGTGCTGTGAAGAGGCAGAATTTGAAATGCTGTTTGGACAAAGAGGGATCGCTTGCAGATCTTAAACTGAAAACTAATAGAATGAACGGTCCTGAAGATAAAACTAACGACTTGCTTAAAAATAAAGAATTGTGTGGAAATTCAGCAAATGGGCTAAGTTTGGAAAACATTGTTGATAAAATAACTCCTATGAAAGGAGCATGCAAAAGCCTATTCCACACTGGTGCGCAAGGTAACCACGTGGGAGTTAACTGGAAAAGGGGCGAGGGTTGACGGGATGCCACTTTAAATAACAGGATCTGGTTTTAAGGGATTTCGACAAAGCATGTAACTAATAAAGACAACCCCATGGAAGATTGACTGTTAAGTTTGAAAGTAAAATAAAGATTAGTATTTGCATGAACTTTTGTAATATACACGTAAGCTAAGATCACAACTCTTTAATTTTTGTTTGCTGAAGAAAAGGAATAAAAATAGGTGGTTGTTAAATTGGAGTCTGATGCTACAAGAATTTATTAAGGTACAAGATATTAAGATATTAAAGGAAGTGACAATGTAATCGCTAACTGTTTAGATGCTGAATTGAATGTATAACTGTATTACTCTGTAGTGAAACAAAACTCTTTGGTATTGTGTTAGATTCTGAAATCCTGTAAGACTGTATTAATTAATTTTTACCTGTGGCAAAAATCCTAGAAGGAAGGGGGTGTTACGAATGTGAAGCAACTCTGAGGGGCTGAAGGGTACAAAGTCACCCCCTCCTTTTTGAGAATCGCAAGATTGCTATTAATTCAGGTCTGGGACCCAGGAAATGAGAGAGAGACACTCAGAATACACAAGGTTTGGAATGTGTCCTGACCTCAGCGGAACGGAACCATTGATAACGGCCATTGTCTCTTGGAGACGGAATTGTGTATTGAGTACTGTACTATTCATTGAAACCCCTCAGGGGACAACTAGAGTGGTCTGTTTGAGGGATTGCATCATCCCAACCTGATTGACATCTGAGACCCCCTGAGTAAGGATAAAAGAGGGGTCTGGGGAATAACCCCTTTAGACGCACCAGGAGAAATGCTAGAAATCTCATGACAGCGTTTGATAGCGAAAGCCGGTGGGGGCTCGTGTGCGTCCTCCCTTGCCTGGGGTGGCGGGTTCATCACGGAAGAACGGTTTAGCTAAAGGAGAGGTCACAATTGAACGGCCACGGCAATGAGACACCTGATGGATCGAAATCATAAAGGAAGGTTGGAAAAAAACCCGTAGCGGTAACTGTTCCCATCCTATCTCTCTCTCTCTCTCCAACAATTGCAACACAGCGGTCCCCAACGGCTGCAGCCTGCATGAACTGAGTGAACTTTATATTTCCATCGGACAATACATTATCCCCTAGACAACGATAGAGCTTATTTCTTATTATTATTATACCCGCACTTTTAGATTTAGTATTGACGATGTATATTATCTGTATATTTGCATTGATATTATTTTTGTGTATTTTTACTAATAAATACTGTTAAAAATAGTATCATCAGATTTCAACGGATGTCTCTATTTTTGCTGGTAAGTGACCCAGTTACGGGGTTCATAACAGAACTTCTTTGTTCTACTTTGAAGGCCTGCAAGAAACTGAATTTCAAGGTAATATATGTTCTGCTTGTTTTTGATAAAAGACAAACTTTGTATGGGTTTAAATGCTAACATGCTTGTTAGAAGGAGACAGTCATGGCTTCCAGCTCCACACTTCAACAGGTGCTCCCAGTTCACAAGCGACGCTCCCGGTTCCTAGTGAACAGGCAATGCCTGCATTGCACATTGGGAACTGAAGTACACTCACAATAAAGTGTATATACTGACAGATCTGTACTTTGATAATAAGCTTACTTTGAACTTTGGTATTTTTAGCAGGGAGAATCCTTCTGAGAGAAGGGAAACATCAAGACTTAAGAACCACCATAAACTCTTCAGTTCTGACAACTTTAAACATCAGAACAGAGGATATCACTACCGTAGACTGCAATGGTAGCATCAAGATTTTCTGTAGGGACATAAGAAATGGAAACAGGGATAGGCCAATCAGCCCTTGTACCTGCACCGTAGTCAATGGGAACAAGGATGCATTTTTTTACCTCAGAGTTATTCTCAACTTTAACTCCACATCTGCTCATGCTCGTAATCAGAAACAGATCAAATTCATTATCACTGTCTTATGAGAAACCTGTAGTATTTGGGAGCAGTGCAATGTGACGACAAAAAAGACTACAATAAATTACAAAATAAATAAATAATGTAGAAAGGACTGATGAGGTAGTTGTTCATGCATTCATGGACCATTCAGAAACCTGTTGATGGAGGGAAACAAGCTTTTTATTTATTTTATTTTATTTTGAGATACAGCACAGTAACAGGCTGTCTGGCCCAATGAGCCCATATCACCCAGTTACACCAATGTGGCAGCACACCGACATGACCCTGGGGAGAACGTACAATCAGCAATGGATTTGAATTTGATAGCTGGTGCTGCAGTAGTGTTATGCTAACCGCAACACTACCGCATCGTCTCCAGAGATGTTCCCGTATTGTAGAGTGTGGGCCATCAGGCAGGCTCCTGTGCCTCCTCCCTGATGGGAGTAATGACAAAAGTCGGTGTCCTGGGTGGTGAGGGTGTTTACTGATGCATGCTGAGGTCTTGAGGCACCCTTTCATGAAGATGACCTTGACGGAGCTGAGGATTGTGCCTGCGATGCCACAATCCTCTGCATCGTTCATTATGACATGCTGAAATTTTATATACTTTTGTTTCTCTCAAAAGTGGCAATGTCTGCAAATACTGCCTGACTCTCAGCATTTTGATCAGCTTCCAGTTTTATATTAGAGTCAGACAGGAGTGAATTTCAAGTACTAGCATTCAAGTCTGATTTAATAAGTCTAATCAATAATATTATAACTATTTGGAAGTCCTCATCATATCTATTTTCATCTATATTTTAGACAATGTTTATTTCCTTTTTACTTTTCCAACAAAAATATCAAACGGTTTAGTGTCTGTCCCTGTCTCATTGGACAAAGTGATCCCCCACCACAGATTGTAACTTCTCTGGAACAATGGGTAGCACCCACCAGAAAGTGACGAGTACCATGATCACTCGGAAGGGCATCAAGCCTTCACGAAGCTTCCCTGTCGCTGCTGCAGAACGTGCTGCCGCAAATGTAAAGGAATGCAAAGGCAGGGGAACACAATGATCTCGTGTGTGGATTACCTCACACGATCTCTTTCTCTGCTCAAATCTTATGCTTAAAACTTCCCATGACATTGCAATGATCACAGAGTCAGATCTGCCGGGACCTGTTCAAGGCTATGAATATGAGGGAGCAATCAGTGAGGCCCCTATTATTGTGAATATTCAAAACTGAGGATGATAGATCTGTCTGCAAGGCATTAATGTTAGAGTGGGAACTTCAATTATCAAATTAAAACATGATCTTAAAAATAGAACAATTTACTACCTAGTTTACAATTTAGATACAAACATTATATGGATGGATGATTTTAATGTGGGTATTGATTGATGACAGGTGTGGTCCAGTCTGTGACCTGTTCTGTAGCCAAGAGGGATCATTTACATAAAATAGACAATTGACTATCTATTTTATAACGGGATTTTAGAGCCAATATTTCTTGATGCTTGGGTCCCATGTTCTGTGAGCAATTTTTTCTGGATTTGTAAGGCAGAGTAATTGATGCAAGTCTTCTATGGCATTACCTCTCCAGTGACAGCAATAGCAAATCAAGTCCTTGTGGAGCAGATGAGGCTGTGGTAAATCAGGCATGATTATACTGAATGGTAGGGATTGCTTGAGGGGCCAGGTCGCCTTCTCCTACTCCTACTTGTGTTCTTGTGGATGTTGGCTCACATTGAGCCATTCATTGGCCCAAGCCCAGTATTTCTCATGGAGGCCTGAGGAAGAAATCAATGCCAAGCATCACATTCTCTGTTCACAGTGGCTATCCTGAACACCTGCTTGCATGCTATTTTAATTCTTCCCCATTTCCATACCGACCTATCTGTCCTTGGACTCGTCCACTGCCAGAGTGAGACTAAATGCAAACTAATAGAACAGCGATCCACTTAGATGGTCTATATTCCAATACCATGAACACTGAATTCTCCAGTTTCAGGTAACTGCACTTTGGCGCTCCATTTTGTCTCCTTCTGATACACCAAACACCTCTTGCACAGCCCCCCCACTTCTATTGCCACCCCCCTCAGCCCATTATTATCCATTTTATCCTTCCTCCACCTGGTTCTACCTGCTTATAGTTTACAATCAACCCACTCTCAGTCTCCTATCCACTCCCCCTTCCAACACTGTTCCCATCTACCTCTCATCTCTCCCTTGTTCCATTCATCGCTTTCCTTTCTTACCTGCAGCCTTTTGTTATCACCATTAAAAGGCTTCCCAGCCCCTGTTGCGATCCCCGTTTGGCTTCATCTGCTCGTCAATCCCTCATCTGCCAGCTTCTGCCTCACCCTTCCAATTTATACCTGGCTCCTGATGAGGACTGTCAACCCAGTATTTGCCTCCACAAATGCTGCCTGTCCTACTGAGTTCCTCCAACGTAGCTTCGTATTTCAGCATTTGTAATTGCTAATGTCATCTTTCACACAGTTCACCAGATATAGTAAATTAACAATTCACTGTGCATCCTTAGAGAGATTGATAGATTTTTAAAAGATTAATGACATTTAGTATCCTTTTTATATTCAAATGGTACAAAGAAAGTGTTGTAAAACTGTAGTATATTTAACTAAATGTCATACATGCACTTTGTGTCAAATTGTAAATCTACAGCATATTTTTTATTATCAGTTAATATTATTGTACTAATACTATTTTGTTTTATGTGTTGTATGTGACATACGTACTGTGTTTTTCACCTTGGTCCCATTGAAGTATCAGACAAGAATTAATTCTTGAAGTATCAGACAAGAATTAATTCTTGTTTTTATCATCTTTGATTAAAAGTGTCCATAGCTACAACATGAAAATTAGATTATTTCTTGAGAACCATTTGTGGAAAAAATAATTCTGTCCTATGAATTTTGCCTCTGAAAATTGCATATTTCTCAAAAACTTCACGTTAACTGAAATTCAGCAGCTGGTCAATTTTCTCTTAGGCCAACTTCCCCAAGAGGTTTTAAATTGTTAAAAGGATAAAGGGAGGAGCTGAATGATAATGACGTGGGATGAGAATTTGGAGGAAGATAGATACTTTATTGATCCCAAAGGAAATTATAGTGTCACTATCATGGTCCTGTCTGGCAATTCCCCATTGCCTCTTTAATCGGGCCCTAACCCCCTTGCCTGATTTCCAATCATTCCTAATTCAGCAAATTATACACACCTGCTTCCCATCAGTAAATGCAGGATAAAAACCCTGGAAACACAACAAGGCACTGCCAGTTTGTTGGTTGAGTCTAGTGCAGGGGTGTCAAACTCATTTTAGGTCACGGGCCGGATTGAGCAAAATGCAGCTTCATGCGGGCCGGATCAGTCGGACGCGTGTGAACGCAGCTTTCGTTGCCTCCGTTTTTTCAGCCTACTCTCATGTGTCTCAGTCTCTGCTATAACTACAAAGTGTTTCACTTTACAAATTCCGTTTCTTATGAAGAAGACTGCCGAGCAAGACTGCCGAATAAACACTAAAAACCCTGAAAACCTGGTACCTGAATAAACTCAGCATTAGCCATATCATACGCCATAGGCGCTTCGATTACTGGGGCCAGCTTTAATAGTAATTAGATATTATCTCGCGGGCCAAAGATAATTCCACCGCGGGCCGGATTTGGCCCGCGGGCCTTGAGTTTGACATATATGGTCTAGTGTGAGTAACATTGTCTCATGGTGCTTGGGACTGCCAGTTCTAAGTCTAGCATTGCTCCTGGATACTGATTCCATGCTTGCTATGTCAATAATGCCTCCTGACTCTGCCTCTGTGTCCCTGTTCTGTACTTGGGTTTGTCCACTGCCATGCTTGTGTAACAGAATGAACTGGCCTTTCCTTGTTGTGTTTCCAGGGAGAAGTATGTCAGCGAGTCCCTCATGGTGGGCATTATCAGACCTTCATCTTCCCTGGTAGGTGCTGGTTTCTTCTTTGTAGAAAAGGACAGGTTGCTTTGTCCTTGTATTGATTACAGAGGCCTAAACAGTATAACAGTTAAGAATAAGTACCCTTTACCCCTCATTAGTTTGGCTTTTGAACCACTGCATGGAGCCACCATTTTCTCAAAGCTGGCCCTTTGGAACGCATACCATCTTGTCAGGGTGAAGGAGGGGGATGAGTGGAAGATGTCTTTTAATACACCTCTGGGTGACTGAATATTTGGTCATGCTGTTTGGCCTCACCAATGCTACTGCTGTTTTTCAAGCCCTCCATGATGTACTGAGGGACTTTTATTAATTGGTTTGTATTTGTTTATCTTGATATCATGATATTTTCTAGTACCCGCCCCCCCCCCCCCCAACTCCCAAGAACATGTTCACCATGTCTGTCAAGTCCTCCAGAGACTGGGAAAACCAATTATTAGTGAAGGCGGAGAAATGTGAGTTCCACGTTCCTTCGGTTAGCTTCCTGGGTTATATCATTGAGAGCGGCCAGGTGACAGCAGACCCCAAGAAGATCTGAGCAGTGGAAGAATGGCCTAGGCCCACAACCCATGAACAACTTCAATGATTTCTGGGGTTTGCCAATTTCTATTGCCAATTTATCAGACTACAGTTGAGTGGTGGCCCCCCTTTACTCAGCTTACCTCGCCTACTACTCCCTTCTGTTAGGACTCCAAAGCTGACTAGGCGTTCACTGACCTGAAGAGACATTTCACCACCGCTCCCATCCTGGTCCATCCGGACCCAGCCTGTCAATTCATTGTCGAAGTGGATGCCTCTGACTCTGGGATAGGAGAAGTCCTGTTCCAACGATCAAGTTTGGATGAAAAGCTTCACCCCTGCACCTTCTATTCTCGCTGACTGTTCCTTGCCGAGTGGAATTATGACTTGGGGAACCAGTCTACCATGGTGAGTACAGTGGTGTTCCCATGTGAAGGGGGTAGACCAGTGACAAAGTCTAGGGTGATGTGTGACCAGGGCAAGTAGAGGATGAAGTAAACCCACAGGTGGCCAGTGAGAGGCTTTTCCCTGGGCACAGATGGAACATGCCGAGACATAGGAATGGGTAGCCTGGAGGCTCCTGTGGAGGGAGGGATACTGTCATGGCCCTGTCTGGCAATTCCCAATTACCTCTTTAATTGTGTTCTAACCCCCTTGCCTGATTTCCAATCATTCCTAATTCAGCAAATTACACACAGCTGCTTCCTATCAGTAACTTCAGGATAAACACCCTGGAAATACAACAAGGAGCTACCAGTCCATTGGTTGACTCTGGTGTGAGTAACCTTGTTTCATGGTTCTTGAGACTGCTAGTTCTCAGTCTAGCATCGCACCTGGATACCAATTCCACGCTCGCTATGTCAATAATGCCCCCTGACTTTGCCTCTGCGCCTGTGTTCTGCACTTGGGTTTGTCCACTGCCACGCTCGTGTAACAGTCACAGTCGCATTATAAGTGCACAGATATGCAAATATTGGTAGAGAAGGAAGAAAGAATAAAAAAAGTTACCTCTAACAGAAGGGGCCATATCCCTAGCTATAAAGTCTGATGGGCGAGGGTAAGGATGACCTCATAGCGCTCTTTGGAGCAGCACAGTTGTTTCAGTCTATTTCTAAAAATGCTCCTCTGTTCAGTCAAGGTGGCATGCAGAGTGTGAGAAACATTGCCCAGAATTGCCAACTGAGGATTGAAGTATTTGTTTTATTAAAGAAATATGTTAAATAGACAGAACATGGAACAGTAGAGCACAGTATAAGCTCTTTGGGCCATGATATTTTAATCTACTCTAAGATCAATCTAGCCCTTCCCTCCCACATGGACCACCATTTCCCCTTCATCCATGTCCCTATCCAAGATTCTCTTAAATGCCCTAATGTCTCTGCCTCTACCACTATCCCTGGCTTCTATGCATCCACAACTCTGTATTTAAAAAAAAACACCTACCTCTGACATCACCACTATATTTTCCTCCAATCACTTTAAAATTGTGTCCTCTTGTACTAACCATTTTCACCCTGGGAAAATGGCACTGGTTGTCCACTTGATCTATACCCCTTGTCATCTTGTACACCTCTATCAAGTCACCTCTCGTCCTCCTTCACTCCAAAGGAAAAAGCCCTAACTCACTCAGCCTTCATAAAATATACCCTCGAATCCAGGCAGTATCCTGGTAAATCCTCTTTGCACCCTCTTTAATGTTTCCACATTCTTTCAATTTAAATTATTGCTTTTTTATTTAGATTAATTGCAGTAGTTCAGAAGGGCTGAAAAAATATTAACGTGTCAAACATGTTTCCCCATCTAATAATATAATGTAATAATCAACACAAAGTACACTGCAGATGCTGTGGTCAAATCAAGACATACAAACAAGCTGGATGAACTCAGCAGGTCGGGCAGCATCCGTTGAAATGAGCAGTCAATGTTTTGCGTCGAGACCCTTCGCCAGGACTAAGGAAGGAGGGGGCAGGGGGCCTATAAAGAAGGTGGGGGGAGGGTGGAAAACCAATCAGAGGAAAGATCAAGGGGTGGGGGAGGGGAAGCAGAGAGGGGATAGGCAGGTGAAGAAGGAATCTAAGGGGAAAGCACTATGGGTAGTAGAAGAAGGCAGAATCATGAGAGGTGATAGGCAGCTAGAAGAGGAGACAGAGTGAAGGGGGGATGGGGAAGGGAGAGGGAGGGAATTACTGGAAGTTGGAGAATTCGATGTTCATCCCAAGGGGCTGGAGACTACCCAGACAGTATATGAGATGTTGTTATTCGAATTCTCCAGCTTCCAGTAATTCCCCTGCCCCCTCCTCCTTTAGTCCTGACAAAGGGTCTCAATCCGAAACATTGACTGCTCATTTCAACGGATGCTGCCCGACCTGCTGAGTTCATCCAGCTTGTTTGTACGTCATAATATAATAATCAATGTCTACATACCAAAACCACAATTTGAACTGGAGATATAAAGATAGTAACAAAATGATTTACTAAAAATGTAAGAATTGCATTGCACATCTCATTCAACCCCAGCTACATTTCTTAGAGGAATGAGTTTTGCATTTGGATAGATAATGGGTGTTCTGGCATTGGAGAGGGCAAGATGAGGTTCACAAGAATGGGCCAGGGAATGAAAGGGTTAACATATGAGGATTGTTTGATGGTTCTGGGTCTGTACTCACTGGAGTGTAGAATAATGAGGGAGGGATCTCATTGAAAACTATCAAACATTGAATGGCATAGGCAGAGTGGATGTGGAGAGGACGTGGGTAAGTCCAGGACGTGAGTGCACAGCTTCAGAATAGAGATGAGGAGAAATTTCTTTAGCTAGGGGCTGGTGAACTTATGGAATCCATTGTCACAGATGGCTATGGAGGCCAAGTTATTGGGTATATTTAAAGTGGAGGTTGATAGGTTCTTGATTAGTCGGTGTCAAAGGTTATAGGGAGAAGGCAGGAGAATGGGGTTGAGAGAGATAATAAATGAGCCAGGACAGTATGGTGGAGCAGCCTTGATGGGCCGAATGATCTAATTCTGATCCTTTGTCTGATAGTCATATAATTAAAGAAATTTAAAATCACTGTTCATTTTAAAATGTGTAGAAAGCACAAGTTTGTGATTTTCTTATAAGTTCAAGTGTGTCCTGTATCCACAACGTATATACACGGGGGCTTACAATACCACCTGAACATATCTGTCTTTACCATCACACCAACACATACTATTACAAAACAACAATCGAGGCCGTTACAAAGGGCATTCAATGCCCTGCAGTTGGTGAACTGTAGATTGCGGTTCCTCCCCACAAGACTTTGCAGAAGTCAGTGCGTCCCTTGGCACGTACTCCTGCAGCCCGGAATGTGCCAGTCAGAAGCATAATTTGGATATTAAAGCACTAAGATTTCACCATCAACAAAGTGTATAAAACATTTAAACCTAAGTTTCTAAAGACATGTTCTTTAAACCCAGCAGACCAATCTTCAATGGGCTGTGGTTTCAAAGGAACTCTATTCGATACGGATTAGGAGCGACGTAAAGAAGGATACATTTCCAAATATTACCTTTTGATCCTTTTAGGGATATGGATTACAGACAAAAACAGGAATGTTCCAAATCCTGCTTAATCTTTTACTTTGTGTGTTTGACCTATCAGGACCTGCATCGCGAAACAATAGCTGTTGATCCTGTAACCCTACCTCCCTGGTCTGCGGGACGGGGTCACTTTCAGCAAGCAGGCGTTAGGGCACAGGGTGAGGAAAAGTATGAATAGTTCATTTTTTTTTTGAGGGGTGGCTCTTTCAAGGTCAATGGAAAGGCTTTTTTGTTTGTTAGATTCCCCATTGGGCTTTAAGAAACAGCCTCATTTATTTAGCGTGAGAACACCGCGGGAGCTTCGGCTGTAAATCAAGTTTGAAGACAAATTCCTCCTGGTGTATATTTGTTTCAGAAACTCATTCCAATATCAGATTTGCCCGGTTTTCCAAGTGCCCTCATCAAGAATAAACTTTTGGCAATGACGCTGCTTTGTAACTTTTAAAAATAATTTTCTTGATGATGGCAACACATTATATCGGACATTTAATTAAAAGATCCATGGAAAATGGAATAAAGAAGGATTAAAACATCCTTGTTGAAATCCTTATAAAATATCTGATCATAAGCATTAGCAATATCAGGATTGAAGGGTCGAACATTAACGTGACTGGAACCCATTGATTGCAAAGCAGCCGCTTGCAAACTATAGTGATAATCGAGTTCCGTCAGCATGCTTTTCATTGGTTGGAAGTTTCTTTGTGCCATTATCCTCAATGACATGTTCCATCTTGCACAAACTGGACCTCATAGCGGGACATTACATTATTAGTACTGGCAGGAGACCTGTAACTAAAGTTAACCGGGCAAACTGAAGAATGCTACAGCAAGGGGGAATGATGACACCATGATTTTTAAATAGAGGTTTTGCGGAGGAGGTGGAAAGGAGGAAGAGTATCAGCGGAGGGCAAGAGGCCCTCAGGCATTCATTAAGGCCGTGGAAGCAGGTAGTCCTGTAAATGCCAGTCTCAGCAGTGAAGCCCTCATGAACTTGGGAACCACACAATTCACCAGTCCCTATCACTCGCATGGTCACCAACTTTTATCCATCAGAACTGATACCTGAATGTCAGTTCGGTTCTATTCATTCAGAAAAGCCACATCACCCAAGCAAAACACCAGCTGAAGGAACCCAGTGGGTTGGGCTGCATCTGGAGGCCGTCAACGTTTGGCGTGGAGACCGTTTCGATCCATCCGAACCAGCGAGCCGGCTGGAGCTGCTGTTGCTCGTGCCAAGTCGAGCAGTACTCAGGTAAGTCTCTTGGGACAAGCCCTTGTCAGGTCATCCCACAAGGCCCGAGGTTTCCACTGCTGAAGCCCAGGAGGACGTGCTGCTGCACTAGGGATGCTGATTATAGGAATATTAGAATGGGCAAGAGGAGATGGATGAGGGGCATTTGTGGAACGCAAAGATGAACCCAGTTGTAGTTTCATGGAATTTAGCAAGCCTGCAGTAGCTTCCACATTTGTATTGAGGCCAAGTGGCTGCTGCCTTGGTCAGTGGCAGACAGGATAAGGTGCAGTTCTGACAATAAATAGCTGATTGTGATGGATCCTGGATCTTCATAGGCAGCCTCGGGAGAAAGTGACTCCAGACTGTATCCTTGCTCCCTCGTACCCCCTTCTTTTACTTCCGCATCATTCTTCTTAATGGCTGAAGTTACAATCTGCCATTCCTGCATAGTTTTAGCAGGTAGCAACCGATGCAGATGCTAATGAACTTAGAAGTCTTGTGCCTGACCCAATTCACATCACAAATTGCCATGCACTATGACTTCACTCAAAAAGTTTTGTCTTTAGTTACGCTAAGGTATTGTCAAGGGACCATTGAATATCTCTTGTGCATCATCCCAGAACTGTAATGTCATAGAATGTCTGAAATAAACTCCTGAAAATGGATAAGTTTACGTCTTGCCAAATGGTCAATAACAAGGTGCTTGGAACAGGAAACTTGCCTACAACATGACATTTCTGGTATTATCAGGAATGGCAGACAAATCCACTGACCGGAAGTGGTGTTTCATTTAACTATTCTACCTGGGGCAGCTTAACGAAAAAAGTTAAGGCTATGTCTATTTTTAACTATGGGTAAAACAGGCAATGAAGGGCTATATCCATGAGGGTGAGTCCCCTTGCAGCACTGCTTGTGGTCCAAGAGCATCAGGAATCACAGAAATGTTTCTTCCAAACCCAATAAGCTCATCAGAATAGCCTGCTGACATTTCTAACCCCAGCCACCTGTCCTTGCCCCACTTACTCCCTCCAGCTCCAGTGCCCATTCTTGACTGTACTGCACTAATATGGCTCGCTCCCCTGCAATCTGGATGCCCTACCAGCGATAGAATGCCTCTTGCAATTTGGAGCCCTCGGTCACTACTCGAGGGGATGAGCCTCTCATTCAGGTTGCCCGTGAGTAAGAGCACCACATAAAAGGAGCCATGAGGAGTGAAAAGATGAAGTATGAAGGTCAGCTAGCCAATAATATTGTGGTAAACCATGTATACCTGTCTGGACACGCCCCCCCCCCCCCCCCCCGCTGACTGCTCCTGTGGCTCCTCCCACTGACCGTGGTATAAAGGTGATTGAGGCACTGCTCCTCCCTCAGTCTTCAACATGGTCGTGCCCATTTTTGCTGTTAATAAAAGCCTATCATCTTGTACTCTACTTCCAGTCTCCTAGAGTTATTGATAGCGCATCAATTTTATTAACAGCGATTTTAAAACATGGAATCAATTTTACGACCTGGCAAATTGGATATCAACCCTCAATCCCAGGAGGCTGGCAATGCTTTCGTACTCTGGCAGGCTTGCTTCAAATCATACCTCGAGGAAATTCAAGTAACTGAGCCCGCCACGATGTGCAGAGTTCTCCTCTCCAGGGTCAGTCCACGGGTCTACTCCATGATCAGGGACCAACCGAGCTACCAGGGCACGATGGACGCCCTCAAACGACAATACCTGCGGCTGGTGAACACCGTCTAAGCAAGACATTGCTTAGTGACACGGCAGCAGCGGGCAGGAGAGTCGAGCGCTGAGTTTGTCCGGGCCCTACAGACACTCGTGCTGACCTGCGATTGCAGGGGACTGACAGCGGAACAGCATGCGGAGCTCCTGGTAAGAGACGCCTTCGTCACAGGGATCAGGTCAGTTTAAGTGCGCCAGCGGCTGCTGGAACACGCCGATCTTTCCTTACTTTTGGCGATTGAGCTGGCCGACAGGCTGGAGGCTGCTCTGCACAACGCTGACGCTCTCCAGGCGTGCAATCTCCCGCCGGCCCTCGTGGGTGCTGCAGACCCCGCAACCCGCTGGCGAATCGACCACGGCTGCTGCCAGTCGCGAGTCAGTGAAGTGTTACTTCTGTGGACTCGACAAGCACCCCCGAAAATGCTGCCCGGCCCGAGAAGCTACCTGCTCCAGCTGCGGAAAGAAGGGCCACTTCGCCAAGGCCTGTAAGTCCAAACCGCGTGTGGGGTCGAGCAGCGCTGTGTGCAAGGCATGGGGGTCGCCATTTTGGTAGGCACCACCTTGCACTGCCTACGACCCATGGGTGCTTACCGGGCACCCCACTGCTCCAGACCAAGACGGCGATTCAATTCTGGCCTCCGTGACCCTCGACCAAAGCGCTCCACACCAGCTCGCAAGGTCAACGATGGACATCCTGGTGGAGGGGCACAGGACTAGCTGCCTGTTTGACATGGGCAGCACTGAGAGTTTTATTCACCCGGACATGGTGCAACGCTGCAGACTCATGACACGGCCGGTAAGCCAGAGGATGCCAAAAGATTTTCAGATATATGAAGAGTCAAAGAGAGATGAGAGCTGGAAAATCAATCTGGAGAGGTAGTAATGGGGACAAGGAAATGGGGACGAACTGAATAAGTATTTTGCAGCTGTGGAAGACACTAGAGTGTGCTGGATGTTCAACAGCATCAGGGGGTAGAATTGAGTTCAATTGGTATTACTAGGGAGAAGATGCTTTGGAAGCTGAAAGGTCTGATGACAGATAAGTCACCTGGACCACATGAACTACATTGGAGTGTTCAAAAGAAGTAGGTGAAGAGAATATGGAGGCTTAAGTAATGATCTTTCAAGAATCACTTGATTCTGGCATGTTTCTGCAGGACTAGGAAATTGCAAATGTTACTCCACTCCTTACGAAGGGAGCAAAGCAGAAGAATGGAGATTATGGGCCAGTTGGACTGACCTCAGTGGTTGGGAAGATGTTGGAGTTGATTGTTAAGGATAAGGCTTCAGGGTTCTTGGAAGCACATGATAAAATGGGCCAAAATCAGCATGGTTCCCTTAAGGGAACATCTTGCCTGACAAATCAAATCTGTTGGAATTCTTTGAGAAGATAACAAGCAAAATAGACAAAGGAGCATCAGTGGATGTTGTGTACTAGGATTTTCAAAATGCCTCTGACACTGTACCACATAGGAGTCTGATCAGTAAGATAAGAGCTCACAGGAAAGATTCTAGCATGGATAAAGCATTGGCCGATTGGCAGGAGGCAAAGAGTGGAACTAAAGGGAGCCTTTTCTGATTGGCTACTGGTGACTAGTGGAGTTCTGCAGGGGTTGGTATTGAGATGCTATATAGCATGTCAATGGTTTGGATACTGTAATTGATGGCTTTGTGGCCAAGTTTGCTGATGATAGGTGGAGGGGCTGGTAGTGTTGGGGAAGCAGGGAGGCTGCAGAAGGACTTAGACAGATTAGGAGAATGGGCAAAGAATTGGCAGATGGAATACAATGTTGGGAAGTGTATAGTCATCTACTTTGGTAGAAGAAATAAAAGTGAAGACTAATTTCTAAACAGAGAGAAAATTCAAAAGTCTGAGGTGAAGAGTGACATGGGAGGTCTCGTGAGGGATTCCCTAAAGGTAACTAGCAGGTTGAGTCAGTGGTGAAAAAGGCAAATGCAGTATTAATATTCATTTTGAGAGGACTAGCTCTGGTGAGGCTTCATTTGGAGTATTGTGAGCAGTTTTGGACCACTTGTCTAAGAAAGGATGTGCTGACAGTGCAGAGGGTTTAAAGGAGGTTTACGAAAATGTTTCTGGGATTGAAAGGTTTATCATATGAGGAGCGTTGGATCACTGTGGGCTTTACTTGCTGGAATTTAGAACAATGAGGGGGAACCTCATTGAAACCTACTGAATGTTAAAATGCTTAGATAGAGTGGATGTGGAGAGGATGTTTTCTATAGTGGGAGATTCCAGGACCAGAGGGCACAGCCTCACAGAAGGGCATCCCTTTAGAACAGAGATGAGGAATTTCTTTAGTCAGAATATGGTGAATCCGTGGAGCTTATTGCCACAGACAGTGTGAAGATTGTCATCAGGGAAATTTAAAGCGGAGATTAACAGATTCTTGGTTAGTAAAGGTGTCAATGGTTATGGGGAGAAGACAGGAGAAACAGGATGAAAAGGATAACAAATCAGCCATGATAGAATGGCAGAGCAGACTCGATGGGCCGCATGGCCTAATTCTGTTCCAATGTCTTATGGTCTTACAAACGGCTTTCGAGTTAAATTCAGCAGCTTGTTAGGGAAGCACACTCCTTGGAGTGAGTGAGTGAGTGTGTGTGTGTGTGTGTGTGTGTGTGTGTGTGTGTGTGTGTGTGTGTGTGTGTGTGTGTGTGTGTGTGTGTGTGTGTGTGTGTGTGTGTGTGTGTGTGTGTGTGTGTGTGTGTGTGTGTGTGTGTGTGTGTGTGTATGTGTACACTTTGGAATCTAGCAATGTATGTGACTGATATTCTTGGGCTACTCTATTTGTACAAACTTGTGTAGTTCACCACTAATGGTTCAGAAGTATTCAGTTATCCTGAGAATCTTTATGATTTAAGGAAGCATTTATTCCTATTAAGAATATACTTTAGTGGGGATTTGTTTATGAATTTTCAGAATCTATGTTTTAACCTCTTAATCTGATCATCTGAGTATGTGGAACGTTTAGAGTCTGGTGAACATCACTGCAGAACTGTGAATAAGATTTAGAGATGTTGACATTCAGAGCACAAGAAAAATAGAGAGTGATTGTTTCAAGAAAACCAGTTAACTGAGCAAATTTATCCAATGAACCCCAAATGGTTACAAGTTCCTGTTCTGAATTGGGTTAAATGATCTCATTTGGTGTACCGATATGTCACTGCAGGGAAGGTTGTTGTTCCCTTTAGAGGGGAGAATGAAGCTCCACTGCGCTCCCACTGCCAATCATTATCCAATGCTGGAAAAACGAAAATAAGAGGTTGACTGAGGATAGGATTAGTTTGTTGTGATAGGTCCCTTGGTGAACTTGCCTGTTAAAGCATGCTGTCAGTCATTCTATCATCCAAAAAATGATAGTGTAGTTTTTCAATGCACTTAAACCTAATAAGATTTTTTACCTTTTGTTATGATTGAAGCTGGAGGAAACATGTTTAATTTGGCATGGCAGTAATTGTTTTAGATTATGTGAGTCTACAGTACCAACATATATACTCTACCTTCCTACCCCACAAATACTGTTACTCTAAAGTACTGTTAATTTTTTGCAGTGACAATTTTAACAAACTAGTCACTTTCTAATTTCCAGTTGGAAATCCTGATTAACTTCAAAATTATTTTCTCTTTATAATTATGTATCATAAATTATTTTCTCTGAAAATGAATCTCCGGGTTGTATATGGTGACATATATGTACTTTGATAATAGAATTTACTTTGAACTTTGAATTGCTTCCTAGTTTACAGTGACCCTCAATCTGTTAGTCCTGTTGAATTAAATCCTTTTTCCACAACATATGTTCCATGAATAACTAATTATGTACATAAAATATAACTGATTGAAAAGAACCTCTTAGATACTCGGCTCAAAACATCAACTCTACTCTTTTCTATAGATGCTGCTGGCATGCTGAGTTCCTCCAACAATTTGTGTGTGTTTCATAGATATTTTGTTTATTAGCTCTGTGTAATGATTAAATTGACAGAAAGTTATGTTAACATGGAAATAGGAAATGAATAGAAACATAGAAAACCTAAAGCACAATACAGGCCCTTTGGCCCACAAAGTTTTGCCGAAAACGTCCCTACCTTAGAAATTATTAGGCTTACCTATAGTCTTCTCTATTTTATTAAGCTCCATGTACCTATCTAAAAGCCTCTTAAAAGACCCTATTGTATCCGCCTCCACTGCAATTGCCAGCAGCCCTTTTCATGCATTCACCACTCTCTGAGTAAAAATCTTACCCCTGACATCTCCTCTGTACCTACTCCCCAGAACCTTAAACCTGTGTCCTCCAGTGGCAACCATTTCAGCCCTGGGAAAAAGCCTCTGACTATCCACACGATCAATGCCTCTCATCATCTTGTACACCTCTATCAGGTCACCACTCATCCTCCTTCGCTCTAAGGAGAAAAGGCCAAGTTCACTCAACCTATTCTCATAAGGCATGCTCCCCAATCCAGGCAACGTCCTTTTAAATCTCCTCTGCACCCTTTCTATGGCTTCCACATCCTTCCTGTAGTGAGGCAACCAGAACTGAGCACAGTACTCCAAGTGGGGTCCGACCAGGGTCCTATATAGCTGCAATATTACCTCTCAGCCCCTAAATTCAATTCCACAATTGAGGAAGGCCAATACACCATATGCCTTCTTAACCACAGAGTCGATCTGTGCAACAGCTTTGAGTGTCCTATGGACTTGGACCCCAAGATCCCTCTGATCCTCCACACTGCCAAGAGTCTTACCATTAATACAGTATTCTGCCATCATATTTGACCTACCAAAATTAACCTCTTCACACTTATCTGGGTTGAACTCCATCTGCCATTCTCAGCCTAGTTTTGCATCCTATCAATGTCCCGCCATAACCTCTGACAGCTCTCCACACTATCCACAACACCTCCAACCTTAGCGTCATCAGCAAACTTACTAACCCATCCCTCCACTTCCTCATCCAGGTCATTTATAAAAATCACAAAGAGTAAGGGTCCCAGAACAGATCCCTGAGGCACACCACTGATGACTGACCTCCATGCAGAATATGACCCGTCTACAACCACTCTTTACCTTCTGTAGGGAAGCCAGTTCTGGATCCACAAAGCAATGTCCCCTTGGATCCCATGCCTCCTTACTTTCTCAATAAGCCTTTCTCAATAAGATGGGGTACCTTATCAAATGCCTTGCTGAAATCCATATACACTATATCTACTGCTCTTCCTTCATCAATGTGTTTAGTCACATCCTCAAAAATTTCACTCAGGCTCGTAAGGCATGACCTACCCTTTACAAAGCCATGCTGACTACTCCTAATTATATTATAACTCTCCAAATGTTCATAAATCCTGCCTCTCAGGATCTTCTCCATCAACTTACTAACCACTGAGGTAAGACTCACTGGTTTATAATTTCCTGGGCTATCTCTACTCCCTTTCTTGAATAAAGGAACAACATCCGCAACCCTCCAATCCTCAGGAACCTCTCCCGTCCCCATTGATGATGCAAAGATCATCACCAGAGGCTCAGCAATCTCCTCCCTTGCCTCCCACAGTAACCTGGGGTAAATTTCATCTGGTCCCGGTGACTTATCCAACTTGATGCTTTCCAAAAGCTTCAGCACATCCTCTTTCTTAATATCTACATGCTCAAGTTTTTCAGTCTGCTGCAAGTCATCACTACAATCACTAAGATCCTTTTCCATAGTGAATACTGAAGTAAAGTATTCATTAAGTACCTCTGCTATTTCCTCTGGTTCCATACACACTTTCCCACTGTCACATTTGATAAGTCCTATTCTTTCACGCCTTATCCTTTTGCTCTTCACATACTTGTAGAATGCCTTGGGGTTTTCCTTAATTCTGCCCTCCAAGGTCTTCTCATGGCCCCTTTGGACTCTCCTAATTTCCCTCTTAAGCTCCTTCCTAATAATTAAGGCATAATTAAGAACAAAGGGAAGAAAGCATGTCATTAACTAAAGGAAAGACTTGGAGAATATTTTCTTCGAAAAACTTTTGAAATTTTGTGCAGAGATTATACGACTTAATATATGTTTTTACCAATGTGGAGACAAGATGGTTTCATGCTTCCACAACTTCAGTACTATCGTTAATGTCTCCAGTCTCCCCTGCAATAACTAAAGAAGAAAAATTGTGACTTGCAGCTTCTAGCTGGGTTGAGATCTGATCCAGAGTTGCCTGGAAATGTTCTACCAGTTGGCTCTTTCAGTTTAGGTGACCAATAATAAACTGATTCAAGAGCAGGTGAGTACTTCTAAGTGCTCAGAACCCGTGATTCTATTTAGTTTTGAGGGACTGGCATAATTGGGTCATATAGCAAGGATATGTACAGAGATATGTAGCTGGGATATTTCTTATTTCTCTTAAAGACTGAATGTGGAGTTAAGTTTTTTTTGGGGGTGTTTCTGAAAGCAAGGGTAGCACCTCACTCCAAAGCCTTATAGGCATGTCTGGATGGAAGGTGAAATCCCGCCTTTCCTATAGGATGTTGGTATTGTTACTGTATAGCCACAAGGAGCGGAGGTTTGAGATCTGAGCTTTCCTTCTCCTAGATGAACTGCCGACCATGGCTAATGAGACCCATCTTCCCAAACCATTCTACCCATGCACGCGGAAGGCTTCGGGAGTAAATGCCGAGGGAAAAATCCAGAGCTGGAGTCCCTAAGGCAGTCCTACATTGAGTTCAGTGCTGACAGGCAATTCCTGCGACACTGCTGGTACCAAACTGTATTGGTCTCTGCCGTTTCTTTGGCTCTATCAGATGCGTGGAGAGGGGGAGCCTGTTACCTGGGCAACAGCTTGCTCTCCATTTTGTACTGCCCAGACCTGCGTATCTAGACAGCTAGCATGCAACATCCATGGTCAACTCTGACCGATGGAGGCCTCAGGCTCAGACTATTTCTGTTCCTTGGAGGCAGTAGTGAGATATTACTAAGTTGTTTTCAGCTTGAGGTGGATAAGGTTTCCAGGGTTTGAGAGAGTGAACCGTGTTTACAGCTTCCTGATGTCACCGAACTGTGGTTCTTATCACATTGAAACGTAGCAGACATTTAGAACAGAGCCCAGTTCTTGTTGGACACAGTTGCGATGCATTGCTAGTAGCCTTGGAAGAAAACACTTCCTTTCAACGTTTTCTGGGTCCCCTAGGGCCTTTTAGATTTCAGGATTTCTCAACTGGGATTTCCAAGCCGATTGCATTTAAATACATGAAAGAATTGATATTTTGCCAGAGCTGGAAGTTACATAAACTTGTCCTGGGAAAGCTGTGAGTGCTGTGTAAGCACTCAGTTTCTCTCCTCTAGGTGCAAGCCCCTGGGCACAGGGCGCTATCAGAGGGACACACATGGCAATGGAGCACTGTCACAGCAGCCAAGGGATTTATAAAATTTGAAGGATAGAACATATAGCACTGAACATCCAGAGGAAGAGGTCTTTGCAGACCACTAATGAATACCCTGGGAATTGTTATGACTCCCTTCAATACAAGTCCTCCAAAACTCCAGGACACAGCTTATTGACTGGTTCATCAGAATCAAGCAATACCTCATTTACACATGGTTCACGACACTCAACCAGTGACTTGCAGGAGCACTTACACCAGAGCCATGTGATCACTGTCATAAACTAAAATGTTGGAGTTTCGAAGCCATACTTCATGTGCCTGCTTGGTCTGGAGTAAGTTGCTGGCATCCAGTGGCAATGTCCAGATTTCTTAGTGGTGAACTGGGTCCTGCACAACTCTGCAGTCTTAGGAGGATGAAAAGTCACAGTTATAAGCACGGAGAATACAGGTCATGCAGCGGGAAGATAAAACTGAGAACCTAGTTGCCAAAGCACCAGGCGCTACCAGGCATGTGAAAAATATGGTGCTTATATGATTAATGTAGTGCCAATCTTGCACTAGTATCATTGTGCTTATTTTTCACCATTGTTTGTTATGTATAATCCATGTTAATTTAAGTTTTTGCTAACATATTTGACCTTATCTTGTACTCTACTGCTGCTGCATGAAGATAATTTTCATGGCATATATACCCTGTGTATGTATGTCTATGACAACAATAAACTTGAATGTGGTGAACATCCCTTCAGTGCATACAGTACAAATGAAACTACCCACCAGTGTGGACCATTCATTCTCCTCCTCTGTAATATAGAGATGGCACAGGTTAAATAATAAAATAAGGCAATTTTTGACTACCATTTAAATCGTACACTGTGGAGGTGGTCTGGCTCAATTTCTAGTTCAGGGTTCCTTTGAATTTCTCCAGAAGTAAATAGGTCGAATTAAAGGTGGTGATGAATCTGCGTATAGGACGGAGATTGAAAATCTGGCTGAGTAGTTCCATAACAACACCTCTCACTCAATGTCAGCAAGACCAAGGAGCTGACTACTGATTAAAGGAGGAAGAAACCGGAGGTCCATTAGCCAGGACCAGAGGTGGAGGGGGTCAGCAACTTTGGGGGACCTGTCCTGAAGGTGAATTTAGGGAGTTAGGAGATAAACTAAAAAGTAGGACCACAAAGGTAATAATCTCTGGATTACTACCAGTGCCACGTGCTAGTCAGAGTAGAAATAGGAGGATATTTCAGATGAATACGTGGCTTGAAAAATGGTGCAAGGGGGAGGGATTCAAATTTCTTGGGCATTGGAACCAGTTCTGGGGGAGGTGGGACTGGTATAAACAGGACGGTCTGCACCTGGGCTGGACTGGAACCAATGTCCTAGGGGGAGCGTTTTCTACTGCTGTTCAGGAGGCTTTAAACTAATGTGGCAGGGGATGGGAACAAGTGCAGAGAGACAGAGGGGTGTAAAATGAGGGTAAGAAGCAAAAAGTAGTAAGGCAGGCAAATCCAGGGCAAAAATCAAAAAGGGCCACTTTTCAACAGAATTGCATAAGGGCTAAGAGTGTTGTAAAAACAAGCCTGAAGGCTTTGTGTGTCAATGCAAGGAGCATTCGTAACAAGGTGGATGAATTGAATGTGCAGATAGTTATTAATGAATATGATATAGTTGGGATCACAGAGACATGGCTCTAGGGTGACCAAGGATGGGAGCTCAACATCCAGGGATATTCGATATTCAGGAAGGATAGACAGGAAAGAAAAGGAGGTGGGGTAGCATTGCCGGTTAGAGAGGAGATTAACGCAATAGAAAGGAAAGACATTAGCCTGGAGGATGTGGAATCGATATGGGTAGAGCTGCATAACACTAAGGGGCAGAAAATGTTGGTGGGAGTTGTGTACAGGCCACTTAACAGTAGTAGTGAGGTTGGGGATGGCATTAAACAGGAGATTAGAAATGCGTGCAATAAAGGAACAGTAGTTATAATGGGTGACTTCAATCTACATATAGATTGGGTGAACCAAATTGGTAAGGGTGTTGAGGAAGAGGATTTCTTGGAATGTATGTGGGATGGTTTCTGAACCAACATGTCGAGGAACCATCTAGAGAGCAGGCCATTCTAGATTGGGTATTGAGCAATGAGGAAGGGTTAGTTAGCAATCTTGTCGTGCGAGGCCCCTTGGGTAAGAGTGATCATAATATGGTAGAACTCTTCATTAAGATGGAGATTGACATAGTTAATTCAGAAACAAAGGTTCTGAAGTTAAAGAAGGGTAACTTTGAAGGTATGAGATGTGAATTAGCTAAGATAGACTGGCAAATGATACTTAAAGGGTTGACGGTGGATATGCAATGGCAAGCATTTAAAGATCACATGGATGAACTACAACAAGTGTTCATCCCAGTTTGGCAAAAGACTAAACCAGGGAAGGTAGTGCACCCATGGCTGACAAGAGAAATTAGGGATAGTATCGATTCCAAAGAAGAAACATACAAATTAGCCAGAAAAAGCGGCACACCTGAGGACTGGGAGAAATTCAGAGTCCAGCAGAGGAGGACAAAGAGCTTAATTAGGAAAGGGAAAAAAGATTATGAGAGAAAGCTGGCAGGGAACATAAAAACTGACTGTAAAAGCTTTTATAGATATGTGAAAAGAAAAAGACTGGTTAAGACAAGTGTAGGTCCCTTACAGTCAGAAACAGGTGAATTGATCATGGGGAACAAGGACATGGCAGACCAATTGAATAACTACTTTGGTTCTGTCTTCACTAAGGAGGACATAAATAATCTTCCGGAAATAGTAGGGGACCGAGGGTCTAGTGAGATGGAAGAACTGAGGGAAATACATGTTAGTAGGGAAGTGGTGTTAGGTAAATTGAAGGGATTAAAGGCAGATAAATCCCCAGGGCCAGATGGTCTGCATCCCAGAGTGCTTAAGGAAGTAGCCCAAGAAATAGTGGATGCATTAGTGATAATTTTTCAAAACTCCTTAGATTCTGGATTAGTTCCTGAGGATTGGAGGGTGGCTAATGTAACCCCACTTTTTAAAAAAGGAGGGAGAGAGAAACCGGGGAATTATAGACCGGTTAGTCTGACATCAGTGGTGGGGAAAATGCTAGAGTTGGTTATCAAAGATGTGATAACAGCACATTTGGAAAGAGGTGAAATCATCGGACAAAGTCAGCATGAATTTGTGAAAGGAAAATCATGTCTGACGAATCTTATAGAATTTTTTTGAAGATGTAATTGGTAGAGTGGATAGGGGAGAACCAGTGGATGTGGTATATTTGGATTTTCAAAAGGCTTTTGACAAGGTCCCACACAGGAGATTAGTGTGCAAACTTAAAGCACATGGTATTGGGGGTATGGTATTGATGTGGATAGAGAATTGGTTGGCAGATAGGAAGCAGAGTGGGAATAAACGGGATCTTTTCAGAATGGCAGGCAGTGACTAGTGGGGTACCGCAAGGCTCAGTGCTGGGACCCCAGTTGTTTACAATATATATTAATGATTTAGACGAGGGAGGTAAATGCAGCATCTCCAAGTTTGCGGAAGACACAAAGCTGGGCAGTGGTGTTAGCTGTGAGGAGGATGCTAAGAGGATGCAGGGTGACTTGGATAGGTTAGGTGAGTGGGCAAATTCATGACAGATGCAATTTAATGTGGATAAATGTGAGGTTATTCACTTTGGTTGCAAGAACAGGAAAACAGATTATTATCTGAATGGTGGCTGATTAGGAAAAGGGGAGGTACAACGAGACCTGGGTGTCATTGTACATCAGTCATTGAAAGTGGGCATGCAGGTACAGCAGGAGGTGAAAAAGGCAAATGGTATGTTGGCGTTCATAGCAAGAGGATTCAAGTACAGGAGCAGGGAGGTTCTACTGCAGTTGTACAAGGCCTTGGTGAGACCACAGCTGGAGTATTGTGTGCAGTTTTGGTCCCCTAATATGAGGAAAGACATTCTTGCCGTAGAGGGAGTACAAAGAAGGTTCACCAGATTGATTCCTGGGATGGCAGGACTTTCATATGAAGAAAGACTGGATCGACTAGGCTTATGCTCGCTGGAATTTAGAAGATTGATGGGGGATCTTATTGAAACGTATAAAATTCTAAAGGGATTGGACAGGCTAGATGCAGGAAGATTGTTTCCGATGTTGGGGGAGTCCAGAATGAGGGGTCACAGTTTAAGGATAAAGGGGAAGCCTTTTAGGTCAGAGATGAGGAAGAACTTCTTCACACAGAGAGTGGTGAATCTGTGGAATTCTCTGCCACAGGAAACTGTTGAGATCGGTTCATTGGCTATATTTAAGAGGGAGTTAAATATGGCCCTTGTGGCTAAAGGGATCGGGGGTATGGAGAGAAAGCAGGTACAGGGTTCTGAGTTGGATGATCCGCCATGATCATACTGAATGGCAGTGCAAGCTCGAAGGGCTGAATGGCCTACTACTGCACCTATTTTCTATGTTTCTAACCCAGCATGTAAGTGCAAAACAAAGAAAGCACGGTAGTTTGCGAGGATTTAGCATGGCATATAAAAATTTGACAAAGTGTGTAGTGGGAAGAATATTGGCTGACTGCATTACAGCCTGGTATGGAAACACCATTTCCCTTGAATGGAAAATCCTTTTAAAAAGTAGTGGATACAGCCCAGTCCATCATGAGTAAAGCCTTCCCACCATTGAACACATCTGCATGGAACATTGTTGCAGAAAAGTAGCTTCCATCATCATTTTTCCTCGGGGTTTATTCCCAAAGCCTTCCTTCCCCATGAGTGGGTAAAGTTGCAACGCACCAAGGAATTAAGTTGCTTCCTTCCCCACCACCCAGGATATGCTCCCTTCTCGCTGCTGCCATCAGGAAGAAGGTACTCACACCATCAGGTTCAGGAACAGTTATTACCCCTCAACCATCAGGCTCTTGAACCAAAGTGGATAACTTCACTCAACTATATATATACATAAAATTTACCTTGGACTTTTGAACTTTGTGGTTGTGTGACAGTGGGGAGGGAGTTGAGCCTGGGGAAACCAGAATCAGATTTTTATCACTGATGTATGATTTGAAATTTTTTTGTTTTTCAGCAGCTGTAGAGTGAAAATACGCAAAAACCTACACATTATAAAACTAAATAAACAGTGTAAAAAGAAAGGAGTATTGAGGTAGTGTTTATTAGTTCATGGGTTGTTCAAAAATCTGATGGCAGAGGGGAAGAAGTTGTTCCAAGATCGATGAGTGGTCTTCAGGCTCCTGTACTATCTCATTGAATGTGGTTATGAGAAGAGGGTATTTCCTGGATGGAGAGGGTCTTTAATGATGGATCTCATCTTCCTGAGTCACTGCCTATCAATAGTGGATTTGTGCCCATAATGGGGCTGGCTAGTCTATAACCACTGAGGCCTCTTGCAATCTTGTACATTGGAGCCTCCATACCAGCTGGTGATGCAACCAGTATATCTCCTCAAACTCTCAATGAAGTATAACTGTTGGTGTGCCTTTCATAATTGCATCAGTATGTTGGGCTCAGGATAGATCTTTAGAGATGTTTGCACCCAGAACTTGAAACTGCTCACTCTTTCCACTGCTGACCCTTCGATACCCTCCGTTGGTCAGGCTCAGCCATGGGTGCTGTGTCCCAGCTGTCTACATGATATGCAAGCCAGGGCAGTATGCTATCTGTTGCCCATGAAGTAGGCTCCCCCTCTCCACACAGCTGATGAATCTAAAGGAATGGCAGAGACCAATACAGTTTGGCACCAGCAGCATCGCAGGAGTTACCAGTTAGTATTGAACTCGATTTAGGACTACCTTAGGGACTCCACTCTGGAATTTTCCTCAGGGTTTACTACTGAAGCCTTCCCCATGAGCGGGTATAGCCAGAAAGTAGCAGAGGTTTGAGATTAATTTTTCGTTCTCCTAGATGAGCTGCCAAACACGGCTGACAAGCCCTCTCTGCTCAAAGCAACAGTAACCCACTGTTGCCCCTTCTCTCAGAAGAAACAGTTCTGCCAGGCTTAGTAGCTAAGCCACACCTGAAGGCTAAGAGCTGGATTTGGTTGTCAGAGGCCATTTGAGATGCACGTCATTAGGAGCATTTAATAAGTAGTGGGAGCTTATTCCCTACTACCAACCCCGGCTAAAATGACTTTAATCAATGTTCCTGATTTTCCCTTCCTTAAGTTTACAATCAAGTCCTTGGTCTTACTGACGTTAAGTGCAAAGTTATTATGAGATTATCAACCAGCCCATCTAGCTCACTTCTGTACGTCACCATCTGAAGTTATGTCAGTGGCGAATTTATAGGTGACATTTGAGTTGTATCTAATCACACAGTAATGAGTGTAGAGCAGTGGGCTAATCACACACCCTTGAGATGCACTGTGTTGATAGTCAGCAAGGAGGAGATGTTATTTCTGATCTGCACTGACTATGGTTTTCCAATAAGAAGGTCGAGGATCTAGTTGCAGACATGCACCAAGCAGAGTGCAGTGGCAGCGAGATTGCATCCACAATGGACCTTCAGTGCAAATTCACAAAGTCTAGGTCTTTGCTCAGTCAGGAGTTAATTCAAGGCACACCCAACCTCATGAAGCACTCAGTTATGGTAGATGTCAGTGAGGAATCTCACCCTGCTCTTCTGGGGCAAAATATGATTGCTGCCCTTTTGAAGCAGGTGGGAACATTAGGCTACAGAGGTGAGAGGTCAAAGATGTCCTTGAACAATCCAACCAGGTGAGTGGTACAGGTTTTCAGAAACCAGCCAGGTACGTGTTGGGGCCTGATCGCCATCTAAAATGACGTTCAGACATCAGAAACTGAGAAGGATCACAGGACTGCCAGATACTGTGGGGATTACAAAGTACAGTGTTGTTCTCCCATTCCAAGTAAGCATAGAAAATTGTTCAGTGGTGAAACATAACTGGCACTTATGCAGTTAGGTTTCACCTTTAAAGAAGTAATGACACGCAGACCCTGCCTCAGCTTTGTGCAACTGATTCTGTCTCTAGCTTCACATGGAATTGCCTTTTTGTTCTCACATGGCCTTCTATAGACTGTACCTGGATCTCTTGTAGCATTCTGGAATGCTGGTCTGGAGGGCCACAGGTCTAGTTCTCAACAAACACCAAATCCTCTGATTCATCCAGGGCTTCTGGTGTGGGAAAACTTTGTACGTTCTCGAAGGCCACACTCGTTCACACAGTTCTTGGTCGTGTCGGTAACGGTGGTAAGAAATTCATTCAGATCTGAAGACATATCCCTGGATATTGTCCAGTACACCGATTCAAAGCAGTCCTGTAAACAGTCCTCTGCTTCTCTTGACCATGCCTTTACCATCCTCACCACTGGTGTTAGGTTCTTGGTCTCTGCCTATATATAAATAAACCAGAATCTGTGTTTATTTTGTGCTACTGTGAAGAGCACGCCTCTTTTTCCTTATCTGGCCTAAGCCAGCATGTGGAACAGGTTTCCATTGGATCTGTTTCTGGTAAGTGTGGACTTATTAAGTGTAGCATCTTGCTCACCAGGCTTTAGCGTCTGTTTACTCAGACAAACAACAGAAATAAAGCAACAACAGAGCATTGAAGGTAGTAAATTCTCAACTACTGAGATGCATTATTGTCAAAAGTCATACAGCACGGTACATTCTATTCTTGGACTACATTTGCATGTACTACAAACGCCACTGACCATGCTTGCAGGACATCCCAAAGTATTTTATAACTGAGAAATTATTTTGCAAATCTGTTGTAATGTGGGAAAGTACCTTGTACCTTCTGGAAATTGGGCAATGTATTGACTTGTGTGTTGATTTTGTAACTTGAATGAATATTCTTTTGAAACAAATGCTGTTCACCTTTTTAGTCATTCCTAAAAACAAATTATTATTTCATTAGAAATAGCAACATACATGATCTTTAGGTGTGATTCATGGTATTGGTATCCAAGATAACAAGAATTTCTGCCATCCAGCATCCAACTCCCTCCACCCACACTATCACCTACCACCCACAATTTTTTTGATGCTCTTAAATATTCTTTACAGGGAATAAAAGGATCTATGTTAGATTGTTGATGAAGTACTGTTAGTATTGAACTTCAGCTGAACCTTGTATGATTCAATGAAATTATAGAATAAATTAATGTTGGACTGCAAAATAATGTGTGAGATAGTCATCTCCCTGTGTAGCTTTGTGTTTCATTTCTATTCCAACTGGCTTCAAGATCAAATTTTACATATTGCATTCTCTATATTTCATCTACATAAAAGGATATTGATTTGTGGCTTTTAATATAAAGAGGGCAGATGAAAAAAACATGCTAATTACAGTCATTTGTTTTTTAAATGAGTCAAGAAATAGTTCCCTGAAATCTTATCAAGGACATTAGTTAAATTCTAAATAAGTTATATAAAATTATAATTTTTTAATAAATTATAATAAATATTTCTTATTATAATAAGAAATTATTTTGGTTTTAAACAAAGAACAAAGAGGGATCTCTAATGAAAGAACTGAGTGGATGATTACTCTTACCTAGTTCTACTTTAGAAAGTATGAACAGATAATAAGAGAAGTAATCATCTATTCAGCCCTCGTCTGTTGCATCATTTGGTAAGAATATAGCTGATTTGATTGTAATCTCAATTTCACGTTCTTGTCTATTTGTGATAACCTTTCATTCAATTCCTTATCCAGAATCTGTGTTGTAATGGATATAATTTATGCAGAAAACATACACCCAATTTGCCACCTCATGAGGGGGTACCTAATAATGTGGCCACTAGAATATGCCCATGGTCTTCTGCCGCTGTAGCCCATCCACTTCAAAGTTTGACATGTTGTGAATTCAGAGATGCTTTCTATATACCACTCTTTTAATACGTGGTTATTTCAGTTACTGTCAGCTTGAACCAATCTGGCCATTCTTCTCTGACCTCTCCCATTCACAAGGCAATTTCGCCCACAGAACTGCCGTTCACTGGATGCGTTTTGTTCTTCGCACTAATCTCTGTAAACTCTAGAGAATGCTGTGAAAATTGCAGGGGACCTGCAGTTTCTGAGATACTCAAACCACCCCATCCAGCACCAACAATCAATCCATGGTCAAAGTCACTTTGATCACATTTCTTCCTCATTCTGATGCTTGGCCTGAACAACAACTGAACCTCTTGACCATGTCTGCATGCTTTTATGCACTGAGTTGCTGACGCATGATTGGCTGATTAGATATTTGCATTAATGAGCAGGTTGCAGGCGTACCTAATAAAGTAGCCAGTGAGTGTATTATTCTGTCGGGTTACAGAGGATGCCAGAGTTGAACTCCGAACTCTGAAACCCTGAGCAGTAACACCATTGCACTAATTGTTGTGCTACCATGGCACCCTATTATGATTCTCACATTTAATTTTCTATGCAGGGGTGAAGTCAGTATTTAAGAAGTGTGGCTAAGGAAGCAAAGCTCTTGTTGATTAAATGACTAAACACTCTATATTTAGTAACACGCCTGACTTCTCACTTTGAACAACACAGCTCAGAATACTGAAAAAGAAGAAATGCTGGTGTGCTCAGCAGGTCAGGTCTTCCCACGTTGAATGGGAATGGAAGCCTAGTAAATGTTTCAGGTGGAAGACCGGTTGACAGAACTGAGAAAAAAGAAGCTTGTTAAGCTGCGTGGAACGTCTCTGGGGTGACCATGGAGATAAGCTGTAAACAAGTTAGAGGATGAGAGCATTAAAATATAGGAGTTGTAATCCGCTGGTCAGAAAGACGTGCCCTATGTTCCACCCTCTCCTTCCTCTCCTTTCTGACTTGCCAGGCATGCCTTTCCGCTTGCATTTTGCAGCTTCGGTGTTCTTTCATCTATGTTCCCACTCATTCACCAGATTATTTTGTTTATAGCTTATTCACATGGTTACCCCAGTTTTACCCATCAGAGACACTTTCCCTTCTCTTTCCCGCGTTCCCTGCAATGGAATAGGCATCTTTTCTTTCCTTCCCGAATCTGACGAATAGTTCCAACCTGAAATACTAACTCAGTGCCTTTACCCACAGATGTGTCCTGACCTTCTGGGCATTTCCAGCTTTTTCTGTTTTCTTTTTGGTTTGGACTGTTAGCATCTGCAGTTCCTGACTTTTCACAGCTCAGAATAATTTTGTAGCAAGCACATTATTCCTGAATGACACCAGAAAGTATTAGAAATAATCAATATCTCTGTTGCCATTTTCTCAAGTTGAAAGAGTCAACCTTAATGATTGATGACTTTTCTTTGTATTATAGCTAGTCTTCTCCTTTGATCTTCCTTTTAAATGAAGCATCTAAGCTCATGAAATATGCACTCTTATACACAACTTCAAAGAGCTCTCCTAAAGAACATAAGATAAGGATTGGTTTGTATGGCCATATTAGCCCAAACCAGCCAAAGGGAGCATTACCTGATCAAGGGCCAATGTAGTGATATCGAGTAAAAGCCCTCATGTATTTCAGAGCATAATAATGCATAAACCCAATTAGGTACCTCCAAGCATCTCATCATCTCTATTTTTATTGGATGTAGAACTGGGTTGAGAAGTGGCAGATGGATTTCTACCTGGATGAGCTTGAAGCGATTCACTTTGGGAGGTCAAATTTGAAGGCAGAATACAGGATTAAGGGCAGGATTATTAGCAGTGTGGAGGAACTGAGGGATCTTAGGATCCATGTCCATAGTCACTCTAAGTTGCTGCACAAGGTGATAGGGTTGTTAAAAGGCGTATGGTGTGTTGGCCTTCATTAATTGAGGGATTAACCTCAAAAGCTGACAGGTAATGCTGCAGATCTATAAAACCCTGGTCAGACATACTTGGAATAATGTGTTCAGTTCTGGTCATTTCATTATAAGACTTTTAGACATAGGAGCCAAATTATGCCATTTGGCCCATCGGATCTGCTGATCCTTTCTTCCCCTCCTCAGCCCCACTCTCCGGCCTTCTCCCCATAACCTTTGATGACGTGTCCAATCAAAAAACAATCAAGCTCTGCCTTAAATACACCCACCTGGCCTCCACAGCTGCATGTGGTAATAAATTCCACAAATTTAACACCCTCTGGCAAAAGAAATTTCTCCAAATCTCTGTTTTAAATGGATGCCCCTCTATCCTGAGGCTGTACCCTCATGTTCTGGACTCCTCCACTATGGGAAACATCCTTTCCACATCTACTCTGTCTAGGCCTTTCAATATTCGAAAGGTTTCAGTGAGATCCCCCCTCATCCTTCTAAATTCCAGTGAGTACAAACCCAGAGCTATTAAATGTTCCTCGTACGATAACCCTTTCATTCCTGGAATCATCCTTCTGAACCTCCTCTGAACCGTCTCCAATGCCAGCACATCTTTTCTTAGGTGAGGAGCTCAAAACTGTTCCCAATACTCAAGGTGAGGCCTCACTAGTGCCCTGTAAAGCCTCAGCATCACATCCCTGCTCTTGTGTTCGAGACCTGTTGAACTGAACGCTAACGTGGCATTTGCCTTTCCTGATTGGAAAGATGAGGCAGTTTTAGAGAGGGTGCAGAAGAGACTTACGAGGATGCTGCCTGGATTGGAGGGCATGTCTCATGATGATAGATTGAGTGAGGTAGGGAGGATGAGAAGTGACTTGATAGAGGTGTACAAGATGATAAGGGGCATAGATAGATCAAGTGGATAGTCAGAGACTTTTCCCCCAGGACGGAATGATTAATACTACAGGGCATAACTTTAAGGTGATTGGAAGAAAGTATGTATAGGGCTGGGGTTTCCAACCTTTTTTATGCCGAGCCCCCATACCATTAACCGAATTGCCCATGGACTCCAAGCTGGGAGCTCCTTGTATAGGGGAAGTGTCAGAGGTAAGTTTTTTACACAGGGAGTGGTGGGTGCGTGGAACATGCCAACAGGAGTGGTGGTAAAAGTAGATACACTTAAGAGACTTGTAGATAGGCACATAGATGATGGGAAAATGGAAGGTTATGTGGGAGGAAAGGGTTTGATTGAACTTAGAGTTGGCTTATAGTTCAACACAAGATGGTGGACTGTTCTATGTTTGTTATGTTTAGTTGGGTGCTGATGTAGAGCCGACAAAAGCCTCCAGGTGAGTGCTAATGTGGTTTATATCAGATTCTACTTGATAATTCTCAGTCACAGTTCCTCCATTCAGCCCACAGTTAGCGTTGCAATGAGATCCTGACCTCATTTGCACACTGACGGTTCTTGTGCGTTGCGTTTGCTGCCTATGCTGACTCAGTAGAGGACCAATTTGAAATGGGAGGCAACACGATGCAGATGGGATACTCTCAGATAAACCCCCTCTTCTATTTTAAATACCCTCCCACCCAAAAACTGTACACACCAGCTGTGTGGTGAAGAAGGCACAACAGCACCTCTTTCACCTCAGACGGTTGAGAAAGTTTGGTATGGGCCCCCAAATCCTAAGAACCTTCTACAGGGGGACAATTGAGAGCATCCTGACTGGCTGCATCGCTGCCTGGTATGGGAACTGTACCTCCCTTAATCACATGACTCTGCAGAGAGTGGTGCAGACAGCCTAGCGCATCTGTAGATGTGAACTTCCCATAATTCAGGACATTTACCCTTGTAAATGTACAGGTGTGTAAAAAGGGCCCGAAGGATCATTGGGGACCCAAGTCATCCCAACCACAGTCTATTCCAGCTGCTGCCATCTGGGAAATGGTACCACAGCATAAAAGCCAGGACCAACAGACTCCGGGACAGCTTCTTCCACCAGGCCATCAGACTGATAAATTCACACTGATTTGAGTGTACTCTATATTACATTGACTGTTCTATTCATTATAAATTATTATTAATTACTATGATTGCACATGGCTCATTTAGATGGAGACGTAACATAAAGATATTTACTCCTTGTGTATATGAAAGATGTAAGAAATAAGGTCAATTCAATTCAAATACCACAAGGCAGGTGGATTTAAAATCACCTCTTTACGAGGCTATTCCTCAGCTAAGTTTTACTGAGGGTGAAGACTAACTTTTAAATAGCAGAAGGTCAGTGTAAATTGACGTGACTGTAGGCTATTAAATTATGGAAATACCATGCTATTTTTAGAATATCAGTCATTTTATAACATGCAAATATCCTTTGACTAAAATTCTTATTTTAAGAAAGCTTCCAAATCATTGTAAATTAAGCAAGAATATTTCGAGGAGTGAGCAGGGTCAGCTCAAGGTGGTTCACTCAGCCAATAACTAGGCTGCTGATAATGATAACCATGGAAAGTAAACAGAGTTCCTAATGCAAATACAATTAACTGTACTTATGTGAAATTTGCTGGGTTTTTTCCCATTATCACCTGAAGTACAAATGAGGGTAATGTTAGCAGAAAGGAGATAACTGTTAGCTAGATTTTACTGAAAATTTAATGGAATATTAAAGATGCTGAATACCATCTGAACAGTATCAGACAGAATTTGATATGATTGCATTTGGAGAATTTAGGGCTCGCTCCCCTGGTCTTTTGCACAAGCCTAAAATAGTCCTAGCCATTGAGATACCTGGAGATCCCCCAGGAAAGATCTGTATTTCAGCACTCTGATGGAAACGTGGTCTGTTGCCTAATATCTAGGCCGTGTCCTGGTACAGATATTGTATCTTTATAAATATGCAAATCACCTACCAGGTTCAGGGAATTAAAAGATGCACCTTGTGCTCAGAACTTCAGAGTAAATAGCACCTCACTATTATCTTCCTAATTATTTAACATATGTTGGCCTTGCACATAGTTTTGTGTATTTATTTCACCGCAGTATGTTGGATCTCAGTTACCTTTAGTAATGACCTTCGAACAACAGGATGCTATTGACAGAGAACTAATCAGCCACACTTAGAGAAAGTAGAATTTAAAGGCTTAGTCACATTTCTTTGTGAGGTCCAGCATTGTAGATATTTAAAAGTATCATATTTTAAATATTATTATTTAAATAGTAAGTGGGGCAGTGCATTAGGGTTAGACGTAACGGTTAGCTTAATGCTATTACAGCACCAGCAATACCCAATGGGCAAAATGGCGTAATTCTCCTCCTATGTCTTATGCTGTAGATTCAATTCGCACTGCTCTCTGTGAGGCGATTGTACCCTCTCCGCATACCTGCGTGGGCTTGCTCTGGCGTGTAGGCTAGAAGATTAATTGGTCATATGGGTGTAATTGGACAGCATGGACTCGTTAGGCCAGAAGGGCCTGTTACTGTGTAGTATCTCTAAATAAATAAATAAATAAATACTTGATATTTTCTTCTTGCATCTGCCGCTCTGTCTCAGTTACATCAATGCTCTGTTTTTCTTCCGTTGCCTGGGTTGATGTTAATCATTAACTGTAATCAACCGCCTTGTATGTGTTTTCAATGTTTCAACTGCCGTGGTAATGTTAACCCTACCAGACATTGAGGTCTTTGATTCCTCCGACGTACCATTATCTATTTACATTTCCAGCAAAGCAATAAAGTACACAATTTATTTAAAGCGGGACATGCAGAACATGTTCCAAAGATTTACAATGTTCTGCTCTGGTGAGGTTCAAGTGATTTAAGCTTTCCACAGGAAGTCTCTCAAACAAAAGCTTTTTGCATGAATGATTTTTCCCAAGATCATCAAAATTTATCATCAAAATATGTGCATCACTAAAGTAGTTGCCTGGAGAGATGCACTGTAACCCATGGCTCACTCACTTTGTTAAAACCTGTGCTCTGTGTGCTGTAGTCTGTTTTATCTGGAATCCTACAGCCAAGTGAGTACGGTAATACTAATTGCTCGAGGCTGTCTTCCCAAAAGCAAAAAACTAAAGATTTTCTTTCTTTAATAGCCCAACTATAATCTGCTGATTGTCAGGTGATATTCCTAATCATAACATTTTAATATAAAAATTAACGTACAACGCTTTTGTCACACCACACTTGGAGTATTGCGTGCAGTTCTGGTCACCCTATGTACAGAGGAGATGCCGCCAGGACGTTGCCTGGATTAGAGTTATGAGTGATAAGGAAAGATTAGATAAACTTGGATTGGTCTCAGTCAGAGACCGAGAAGAGACCTGATTAGGTTGTTAAAATTATAAGAGGCATACATAGAATGGACATTCAAAATCTTTTCCGCCAAGGTATAATTGTCAAATACTGGAGGACATACTTTAACGATTGAGGGGAGGGAGGTGGAATTTAAAGGTGATGTGAGGGGCATTTTTTTTAACACAGAGACCACTATCATCCAGTAGCACTTCTATCCACTGCGATGAGGTTCTTCGAGAGGTGGTCATGAAATATATCAATTCCCACATGGGAACCTGCTCCAATTTGCCTACCGTCACAACAAATCAATAGCAGATGCCATTTTATTGGTTCTCCACTCAGCCCTGGGACATCTGGACAGGGAAGCTGCATACATCAGGATGCTTTTCATCGATTACAGCTCAGCAGCCAACACGATCATCCTCTCAAAACTAATTAATGAGCTTCAAGACCTAGGCTTCAATACCTCTGTGTGCAACTGGATCCTCGACTTCATCATTTGCAGACCCCATTCAGTTCAGATTGGCAACAAACTCTCTTCCACAATCTCCATTATCACAGGTGCACCACAATGCTGTGTGCTTTGTCTCCTGCTCTACTTGCTTTATAATTATGTCTGAGAGGCTATTCATATTTAAATTTGCTGACAACACCAGTGTCATTGGACGAATCGAAGTGATGATGAATCGGCATAGAGGAGGGAGATTGAAAATCTGGTTGAGTGATGCCACAACAACAGCAACTCATTCAACATCAGCAAAGCAAAGAGCTGATTATTGACTACACAGGAAGGGAAAACTGGTGGTCCATGAGCTTAGATGTTCTTCACATGCTTTAAAAGAAAATGACACTGAGGTGCCTTTTATCCTTTGCCTGGCAGTGTGTGTTTAGAAACAAGTAATAGATTCATGGAAAGATTGCTGTGATTTCACAGATGTCAGGAATGGGTTTGTCTTTTCCTTGTCTCCTATTTCCTGAGCTGGAAGACCTTAACGCTCCTCACTGTCCCCTTGCCTGTCTGTACTGGCTGTGGAAACAGCCTAATGCAACATAGTGACCCTTTGAGCAATAATCCAAATTCCAGTGGCGGTAAGTCTTAACTTTGAGTCAAAGTTTTGGCCTCAGAAGCGTTCTTCAGAGGATGTTGAGTCGGTAGAATGAGCTGCCAGAGAAAGTGGTAGATCTGTGTACAATTACAATATTTAAAGAACATTTGGACATGTGAATTATTTTTTACCAAGGTACAGTGAAAATGCCATCAGTACAGATCATTTCATTATATCCTTGCGCTGAGGCAATTCAAGGAAGCATTTATGAAGGAAATGCAGTGCAGGCAAGCAATAAGGTGTAAGGCAATTAAGAGGTAGACTGTGAGGTCAAGGGTCTATCTTTTGCATGGATGGAAAAGGTTTAGAGGGATATGGGTCAAATGCAGGCAAATTGGTAACATGATTGGTCGTTCAAGTTGGCAACATGGTTGGTCAGCATAGACGGATTGGGCCAAAGGACCTATTGGATCCTTGTGTTTTTGCAATCCAGAAGTTCAAAAGTCAAGAATGTGGCACAGAAGTTTTTGTTTATGGCTGTTTTATTAACTGTTAGAAGAAAAAATAATGAGCAAAAAGAGCAGAGAATAAAGAAGATACGGTATTCTTATATAAAAAACTACCCCTGACTGAAAAGATAACAACATCCCATTAATAACAACTAACCTATAAAATAGCCAGATTCATTGCTTGACACCTATTGCATAAAAACTAAGAAGTTCTGGAAAAAGGCAGAAGCAGCTATACAACTACTGTAACGTTCAGTGAACAATTACACATAGATAGGTGATCAACCAAATATAGGAAAGATAAGATACAAGAATATGAGAAAGTAGCAATTCTTCACCCTAATCCAACATGAGGATGACAGGAGTAGGCCACTCTCGATGACTACGGTACTCTCAAGTTGGAGGAGCAACATTTCTTATTCTGTCTGGGTGGCCTCCAACCTGATGATGCCATAGCCTCTGCACTCCACTACCTCCGGTCCCACCTGCAGAATGGTGCTTCATATGCCATGATGCTGTTTATCGACTTCAGTTTGGCACTTAATATGATCGTCCTTCAGAAGCTGGTGAGTAAACTATCTTCGTTGGGTCTCAAGACCTCCGTCTGTAACTGGATCCTGGACTTCTTGACAGAAAGGCAGAATCCAGAGACTGTACCATGTTGACAGAAACATCTTTAGCTCCATCATGCTGAAAAATGGCAACCACCACCCCCCCACCCGGGCTGCAGGCACAGCCACTGCTATTCACACAGCCCTGGCGGGTGCTGGTGCATTACTGCATTGCTAGATCCAGTTCAAACCAAATCATCAAGTTCACTGATGACACACAATGGTTGGCTTCATCCACAGTGACGATGAGATGGAGCACAGACAGGAGGTACAGACAGTGGCAGAATGGTGCAATCACAACAACTTGAGTCTCAACATGGACAAAGCCAAAGAGATGACTGTGGACTTTAGGAAGGTGCAGGCTGACATCTCCTCACTGCACGTACACGGCTCAGGGAGCGAGTTAGGAGCACCAAGTTTCTTGGAGTGCACATCATGACGATCTCACCTGGCCCCTCACCACCACCTCTTTGGTCAAGAAAGCACAGCAACACCTCCACTTCCTGGGGAGATTGGGGCAAATGAGTCTCTCCCCATCCACTCCCATACCAACCAATTTTTCCAAGAGCAGCATTGGAAGTCTCCTGACCAGCTGCATCGCTGTCTGGTACAGGAATTGCAAGGCAGCTGACCACAAGTCCCTTTGTGAGGGCTGCTGAGAGGATCACCAGGGTCTCTCCTCCATCCATTAGAGAGATTTATCAGGAGCGTTGCGTACACAGGGCCCTTAGCATAGTCAATGATCCCTCCACTCATTCAACAACCTCTTTGATCCCCTACCATCAGGCAGGAGCTACTATAGCATTAGCACAGGGACCGTTAGGTGGGTAACAGCTTCATCTCCAATTCTGTAAGACTACTGAACTCCCTGCCACCTCCCAGTACCAGTAGGATTATACCCTTTACTTTTTAACTTGTGTTGCAACTTTCCCTTCTGGTTTAAGGTGATGCTACTGAAGATGGGCCACAGCTTACTGGCGGTTCATAAAGCAAGGGAAATTCAACTACTACTTCATTAATAACACTTTTTCTGTGAAAATTGTGGTAAACTATCACCACAAACAGTGAAGAGGCCGGCGAAGGTGAGGCAAGTGAAGGGTTGAGGTGTGCGGGTGTGATTCAAGTCAGAGTGAAGTCAGGCCATGTTTGAGAAGAAGTGATGAGGCATGTTCAAGATGGTATCAGAGTCAGAGATGGAGTTGGAGTGAGCGGAGGAGTCTCGGAGCTCATCCACCTAATCCGAGTGTGAGGTTAGATCGATCTAAGTGCCAGGCTGATTTGGGGAAGTCAGCTACGGGCCAGAATGTGGCAGCGAGGTCCAGGCCCAGAGCGTATCGATGCAGCGGGGCCTGGGTCCTAGAACGGGGGGCGCCCCAGGGCTTGGACAATTTAAATGCCAGACCAGATGTAGAGAAAAGGCAGGGTGTCGGGACTGGAGGTGAGAGTCGGCCCGGGTTCTGCTCGCTGCTTTGTGATGTTTACCCTGCTCTCTGTGGCACTGAGGCTTTGTCCCGCTCTGGGCTGCGAGCTCTCTGATGATTTGCCCCACTGTGTGATGAGCTGAGGCTGAGGCTCTGGGCCTCTGCACCATCTGCTCCAGACTTTGGGTCTGTGGACTCACTTTCGTTCTGAAAGCTGTTGCTTGCTTTTATTGTTTTCTCTCTCCCTCTCTGTGCATTGGTTGTTGGTCTATTTTTTAATTGGGTTCTTTGGGGTTTCTTCTTTCCTGGCTCTCTGTAAGCAGACAAATCTCAAGGTTGTATAATTTATATGTATTTGATAATAAATGTACTTTAAAATGCACCTTATTATATGTTAATTTACTAGTGGTAGCATTACCGTATGTATATGAATGACATGTACTGTGTTGTGAACCTTGGTCCAGAGGAACATTGTTTCATTTGGCAGTTCACGTGTATACAGTTGATTGACAATAAACTTGAATTTAACCCGATGCACGATCCTTGATTTCTCTAACCTGGTCATTTTTTGTCACAGTCCGGTCCGTTGACTCCTCATTTCTGTTAATTTCCTTTTCCCTGTGTTATACCGGGCTTCTTGATTAAGGCACCTGATTCTCATCCGAACCGGCAACATAAAAACTCCGGCTTAAGTCTCCTCAGGGCTGGACTGTCACCTCAGCCAGTGTGGTAACGCACATTCTGGGCCACCGAGAAGAGTGGACTTCAAGTTGCTTCGGTGCCTGGGGTTGCTTTGGGAATTCTGTAGTTTTCGTGTCCAGCTGAGTTTTGCCACTACTCCGAGTCAAGATACGGATTGTCTGTCGTTGTTTGGTTTTGTCGTCCCATGTCCAAGTCCAGGCTCCGTGTCCAAGTCCCGGGTCTGGGCTCCTCCTGTGTGTTGACCAACGTTCACGTCTGTGTGAGGATCCCACTTGATTGCCGTGCCTGTGTCCTGTACTTGGGTCCACTTCCCAGTTGCTCATTGCAACATCTTTCTTCATCCCTTTTCTCTTTTCTTCCATTCCTCATTCTGGCTCCCCTCTTACCTGTTCTCTTCTCCTCACTTGCCTATTACATCACCCTGGTTCCCCTCTTCCTTACATTTCTCCCATGGTTCACTCCCCTCTCCTATCAGAGTCCTTCTTCTTCAGTCCTTTACCTTTTCCACCGATCACCTCCCAAATTCTCACTTCATCGCCCTCCCGCTTCCCCACCCTCTCTTCCCGCTCACCTGGCTTCACCTATCACCTTCTATCTTATACTCCTCCCCCTCCCCAATCTTCTTCCCCATTCCTTTCCAGTCCTGATGAAGGGTCTTGGCCCAAAACATCAACCGTTTATTCTTTTCCACAGATGCTCTCTGACCTGCTGAGTTCCACCACCATTTTGCATGTGGTACTCCAATCCAACCAGCCTGTTCTGTGCTGTATGGCTCTATGGCTTTTTCGAGATATTAATCTGAGATTCCAGTCACGTACTGTATTCATTTTGCCCTTCAGATAAGAATTTCAGGCTTTTAGAGTCATGGAGTAATGATGCATGGAAACAGGTCCTAAGACCCATTTGTCCATGCTGACCTGTCTATCTGAGCCAGTCCTATCTATCTCTGTTCAAGCCATATCTCCCCTCCTTTTCAATCCACGTACTGATTCAAATGTCCTTTAAACTTTGCATTTGCATCCACCTCTACCACTTCTGGCAGCTTGTTCCTTACGTCCTCCATCTTTTGTATGGGAAAAGCTACCACTTCAGTTCCTTGAATGAGTTTTTTGAGGAGGTGATAAAGGTGATTGATATTTGGTGTTGTCGATGTGGATTTTTGTATGCATTTAACAAAATCCATCATGGTAGGCTGACCGATAAGCTTAAGATGCATGGGATTCACGTTTACTTGGTAGTTCCATGCCTCCTTCAGAATTGTTTTTTCCACAGAAGACTGAACATAGTGACGGAACCATTCATTCTGACCAGTGGTGTTTCTCAGGTATCAGTGGAGGGGACTCTGTTGTTGGTGATGTATATAAATACCTTGAATGAAGATGTAGAAGGGTAGATAAATAAATTTGCAGATGACACAAAGATTGGTGGAGTTGTGGACTGTGTAGAGGCTTGCCAAAGGATACAACAAAATGTAGGTTAGTTACAGATATGGGCAGGGGAATGGCAGAATCCAGGGAAGTGTGAAGTGCTGCACATTGGGAGGTCTAACGCAAGGGTGAAGTATACAGTTAGTAACAGGACCCCTAACGGCATTGATGTACAGAGGGATCTTGGGGTCCTTAAAAGTGGCCACAGGGTGGTAAAGGTGTCCTGAGCTTCATTGGTTGGGGCATTGAGTATAAAAGTCCTGTGGCAGCCATATAAAACATTGTTTAGGCCACACTTGGAGGATGGTGTGCAATTCTGATCGTCCTATTAGGAATGGAAACTTTGGAGAGGGTGCAAAAGTTGTTTACTGGGATACTGCCTGAGGGAATGAGGTTACACAAACAAAATGCTGGTGGAACGCAGCAGGCCAGGCAGCATCTATAGGAAGAAGTACAGTCGACGCTTTGGGCCGAGACCCTTTGTCCTAATGCTGGCATTCCACCAGCATTTTGTGTGTCTTGCTTGAGTTTCTGGCATCTGCAGATTTCCTTGTGCTTGGGAATGAGGTTAGACAACTTTGGTTGCTTCCTCTGGAACATCATAGGCTGAAGGGGGAATGGACAGAAGTCGAAGCAGATAGGCCAGTGGTATTTAAATGGCTGTTAGAGAGACACATCAATATGCAAGGAATGATGGGATATCAATCGTGCACTTGGGGAAGAGACTTATACTGTTCTAAATGAGCCTACATTCATGATCTTGTACTGCTGTAGCCCACCCGTTCCACCTGTCATGTGTTTACAAATGCTCTTCTGCACACCACTGTTGTAACATGTGGTTATCTGAGTTATTGTCACCTTCCTGTCAGCTTGAGCCAGTCTGGCCATTCTCCTCTGACCTCTCTCATCAACAAGGCGTTTTTGCCCATGGAACTGCCACTCACTGGATGTTTTTGATTTTTCACACCATTCTCTGTAAACTCCAGAGACTGCTATAGATGAAAATCCTAGATATTAGCAGTTTCTGAGATATTCAAACCATCCAGGCTGGCATCAGTAATCATTCCATGGCTGAACTCACTTAGATCACATTTCTTCCCAATGTCTGCATGCCCTTGTGCGTTGGGTTACTGCCACATGCCTGGCTGACTAGTTAATTACATTAACGATCAGGTGTATAGGTATACCTAATAAAGTGGCCACTGAAAGTCTATTCCATGTTCCCTTTTAAATCTTTCCCCTCTTGCTACCAATCTATGTACCCTGAGAAAGAGTCTGTGATAATGCATTTTATTTATGGCCCTCATGATTTTACATACCTCGATAAGTTCACCCCTCTGCCTCTGAGGCTCCAGGGAAAATAGTCTCAGCCTACCCAGTCTTTCTTAATAATACAAGCCCTTCAGTTTCAGTAAAATGCATGTAGATTTCTTCTGCACCCTTTCCAGCTTTATGATATCCTTCATTGAGCTGAAAGACCTGATGCACCATCAATAACTCACGCCGAGACTTAGGAAGTGAGATTATCGGCTTTTATTGACTGAAGGACAACACTACATCCTGGGGAAAATGAGGGAGAGCAGCAGGCCACAGTCGCCTTTATACAGGGGTCTGTGGGAGGAGCCACAGGGGTAGTCAGCAGGGTCTTGGGAGGAGCCACAGGAGCAGTCAGACAGGTATATCTAGTTCACCACAAGACCAGAACTCTAAATGTGTTCTCATCAATGACTTGCGCTGACGTTCCCGTTGCCCTGACCATTGAAGCATGCCACATGCTTTCTTCACCATCCTATCTACCTGTGTTGTTACTCTCAGCTAATTATGAACCAGTACTCCTAAGTCTCTCTGTTGTTCAACACTCTCCATTTACTGTATAAGTTGTGCTCTTGTTAAAGCTGCCAAAATGCAACACATTGCACTTGTCTGAGTTAAATTCCATTTGCTATTCTTTGGCTCATTTCATCAGTTTCTCTGAATCTGTAGTAACTTGAAATAACCCTCTCCACTGTCCACTAAACCACCAGTTTTTATGCTATCCACAGATTTATTAACTACTTTAACAATGTAAATGTCCAAATCATTAATATAGACAATGAACAACAGTGGACCGAGCACCGATCCCAATGGCACATTACTGGCCACAGGCCTTCAGTTTGAATAACAATCACCCACTACCACCCCCTGTCTCCTTTTCACCAAACAAATTTTGTATCCATTTGCTCTGCTTGCTCTTGATCCCTTCTGATCTAACCTTCCAGACTGGCCTACCATACAGGATCTTGTCAAATGCCTTGCTAAACTCCATTTAGATGTTATCTACCACTCTGCTGTTGTCAATTTTCTTGGACAAGAAACTCTATCAAATATATGAGGCATGATTTCTCACATAAAAAGCCGTGTTGACTATCTCAAATCAGTCATTGCCATTTCAAATGTTGGTAGGTCCTGTCCCTCACAATCCCTTCTGGTTTCATTCCCACCACTAACAGGCCTGTAATGCCCCGGCTTGTCCTTGCAGCCATTCTTAAATAAAGACACAAGTTTGCTAGCCTGCAGCATTGGGCAGGAGGTACAGGACCCTTAGGTCCTATACCACCATGTTCAGAAATAGTTATTGCTCTACAGCCAGTGTGGATAACTTCACTCACCTCAACGTTGAACTGACTTCACAACCAATAAACTCACTTTTAAAGACTTTACAACTCAGTATTATTGATTCCCTTTTTTCATTTAGTCTTTGCACCATCAGAATCAGGTTTATTATCAACAGCATGTGTCATAAAATTTGTTACTCATCCTCTTTTGCACATTGGATGCTTGCCAGTCTTGATTAAGTTTAGCTTTTCATAAATTCTATTGTATTTTTTTATTTTCCTGTAAATGCATGCAAGAAAATGAATCTTAAGGTAGTTTATGGTGACATAGTGTATATGTACTTTAACAATAAATTTACTTTGAACTTTGAATTATGATCCTCCAGTCTTCAAGTACCTCTCCCATGCGTAAAGATGATGAAAGGTGATGTGGAATAGACACGATGGGTTGAATGGCCTGATCCTATCCCTGTGTCTTGCAGGGTATCTCTACCTCTGCAATTTCTTCATTAACTTTCTACAATGTCCTGAGGTACGCTTAATCAGAGCCGGTGATTTATCCACATTAATATGTCAAATTTTCCATTGTTCTGCCTCAGACAGCGCCTTTGCAAACAGATTAACTGCCAAATGGCTATTAATTTCATTTGGCCAGGCAGCATCTATGGAAAAGAGTCCTGACGAAGGGTCTCGGCCCAAAATGTTGGCTGTTTACTCTTTTCCATAGATGTTGCCTGGCCTGCTGAGTTCCTCCAGCATTTTGTTTGTGTTGCTTTCCAGCATCTGCAGATTTTCTCATGTTTGTCATTAATTTCATTCATTTTACATGCAACGTTGCTTTGTGTTGATTGCATGCTGTGTTTATCTGCAATATATAATTCTTTGAAAGACTTTAGCTTCAGAATCAGATTTATTATCACTGACATATATCTTGAATGTTTTTGTCTTACGGCAGCAGTACAGTGCTAATCGTAACAATTACTCTAAGTTACACCAATAAACAATTATGCAGAAGACAAATAATGAGGTAGTGTTCATGGATTCATGGACCATTTAGAAATCTAATGTTCAATAGTTTCATTTAATATAGAAACATAGAAACAAACATAGAAAATAGGTGCAGGAGTAGGCCATTCGGCCCTTCGAGCCTGCACCGCCATGCAGTATGGTCATGGCTGATCATCCAACTCAGAACCCTGTACCTGCTTTCTCTCCATACCCCCGATCCCTTTAGCCACAAGGGCCATATCTAACTTTATATCTAAGAAATGTACACAATACACATCCTGAAATTCTTATTCTTCACAGACATCCACAAAATCAGAAGAGTTTCCCAAAGAATGAATGATAGTTAAAATGTTAGATCCTCAAAGCCCCCCTACTGCCCCTCCCATGCACAAGCAACAGCAAAGCAATGACCCCTACCGTCTTCCACAAAAAATCATCAGCAGTCTCCACCCACCAAGCCCCCAAGGGAGACCATGATCTGCAGTACAACACAAAGTAATCATTCACCCGACAACTTGACATACCACAGGCTCTCTCTCTTCCCCTAATAAAGGGAAAAAGAGGTGTCCCCTTTCAGAGCGAGAGGAGAGACATAAAACAACTTGGTGTTAAACTCTGTCACACCGCTTATTTTCCCCCAGTGCTCTGCCTGGAGAATCAGCAACAATCTCTCATCCACTAATGAGAGAGAGAGCGCTTTGGAGGAGTTGTTGCTTAAAGGAGTCATGCATTTCAATGGTGAGTGACCGCCTTTGTCGCTTTTATTGTAATTGCAAGACCCTTTTAGACTTTGTTAACGTGGAATGCTGCAGGTCCGATTCAGGGATTTGTTGGCTGACAGCAGGGAACTGCGAGGCCTTGGTCATAACAAGGATTAGGCCTCAAGCTGTGGTATCGCCTGCTTATAGCCACCGGGAGAGAGGCATCGAAACCGGTGCACTCCACCAGGAGGCAGTGTGGCGCAGCACCCAGCCTGGAGTCAGTGCTGCCCCCAAGTGTTCACTCAGCAGAAGCCAAGTTGTATTATGGTTGACTGCAGATTTCTGTGGCATTCATGGACTCAGGCTCCAGACTATTGTTCTTTATGTGGCTGTATTTTACTGATATCCTGCATGTGCTTGCTATCTTGTATGTTTTATGTGTGCTTTGTGCTGTGTGACTGTTAGTACTGTGTTTTGCAGCTTGGCCCCAGAGTAACACTGTCTCATTTCACTGTAATCATGGGTGTTCATGTATGGTTGAATGACAATTAAACTTGAATTGAATTATTACCAATCCACACTGACTGCGATCTCCTGATAAAGAAGTCGAGGATCTAGTTCAGGAGGAGGCACAGAGGCCTAAGTTTTGAAGCTTGTTGATAAGAACTGAGGGGATGAAGGTGTTTTAGTATTACAATGGAGTAAAGGGAAAAGAGGATACATCCCAAAGATGAAGTATTCGAAAGGGAGGATGAGGCAACCGCGTCTGACAGGGGAAGTCGAAGACAGCATAAAAGCAGAAGTGAGGGGATTGAATATAGCAAAAATTAGTGGGAAGATAGAGGATTGGGAAGCTTTTAAAAACCAACAGAAGGTATCTAAAAAAGCCATAAAGAGAAAAGCAGGATGAAATATGAAGGGAGCTAGCCAACAGTACAAAAGAAGATAAAATGTTTTTTCAGATATATAAGGAGTAAAGAAGTAACAAGAGTGGATATTGGACTACTGGAAAATGATGCTGGAGCAGTAGTAATGGGGGATAAAGAAATGGCGGAAGAACTTAATAAGCATTTTACAACAGTCTTCACTGAGGAAGACACTAGCAGAATACCAGAAATACTTGAGTGTCATGGGGCAGAAGTGAGTGCAGATGCTATTGCTAAGGAGAAGGTGTTTGGGAAGCTGAAAGGTCTGAAGGTAGGTAAGTCACCAAGACCAGATGGACTACATCCCAGGGTTCTGAAAGAGGTAACTGAAGAGATTGTGGAGGCATTAGTAAGATCATTCAATAATCACTAGATTCTGGTATGGCTCCTGAGGATTGGAAAATTGCAAATGTCGCTGCACGCCTTGAGAAGGGAAGGAAGCAGAAGAAAGGAAATTATAGGCCAGTTGGCATAACTTTAGTGGATGGAAAGTTGTTGGAGTCTATGATCAAGGATCAAGTTTTGGGTACTTGGAAGCACGTGATAAAATAGCCCAAAGTCAACATGGGTTTCCAAAATGCCTGACAAATCTGTTGGAATTCTTCGGAGATATAACAGGCAGAATAGATAAAAGAGAGTCAGTGGATGTTGTTTATTTAAGTTTTCAGAAGGCCTTTGATAAGGTGCCATACATGAGGCTGCTTAACAAAATAAGAGCCAATGGTACCAGTAAGGAAAGGTACCAGCATGGATGGAAGATTGAGTGATTGGCAGGAGGTAAAGTGTGGGAATAAAGGGGGCCTTTTCTGGTTGGCTGCCAGTGACTAGTGGTGTATCACATAGATGAAGAAGTTGATGGCATTGTGGCTATGTTTGTGGATGATACAAAGATAGGTGGAGGACCAGGCAGTGTCGAGGAAGCAGGGTGTCTGCAGAAGGACTTACAGATCGGGGTAATGGGTAAAGAAGTTGCAGATGGACTGGAGTGTAGGGAAGTGCAGGGCCATGCACTTTGGCAGAAGGAATAAACGCATGGACTGTTTTCTAACTAGAGAGAAAATTCAAAAATTTTGGGAGTCCTTGTGCAGGATTCTCTAAAGATTAACTTGCAGGATGAGTCAGCTGTAAGGAAGGCAAATACAAGGTTAACATTCATTTTGAGAGGACTAGAATATAAAAGTAAGATGTGATGTCGTGGCTCTATAAGGCATTGCTCAGACCACACTTGGAGGATTGTGAGCAGTTTTAGGCCCCTTATCTAAGGAAAAATGTGCTGCTATTGGAGAAGGTCCAGAGTGTTTGATGGCTTTGGGCCTGTACTCACTGAAGTTTGGATGAGGAGGGATCTCATTGAAACCTATCTAATATTGAAAGGTCTGGATAGAGTGGATTTGAAGAGGATGCCTCCTTTAGTGGGAGATTCTAAGACCAGAAGGCACAGCCTCAGAATTGAGAGGCATCTATCTAGAACAGAGATGAGGAAAAATTTCTTTAGCCAGAGTTTGGTGAATCTTGAGATTCATTGCCACAGATGGCTGTGCAGCCAAGTCGTTGAGTATATTTAAGGCAGAGGTTGATAGCTTCTTGATTAATCATGCTGTCAAAGTTTATGGAGTGAAGGCAGGGAAGGGCATTGAGAGGGACGATAGTTTAGCCATGATGGAGTGGTGGAGCAGGCTCGATGGGCTAAATTCTTTACCTATGCCTTATTGTTTTATGATCTTATGGTGGTTGAAGCCCTTCAAATTTCAAAGTTCAAAGTAAATTTAATATTTAAAAAGTGTGTGTGTGTATATATATATATATATATGTATATATATATCACCATATACAACCCTGAGATTCATTTTCTTGTGGGCATTCACAGTAAATACAAGAAATTCTTTAGGATATCCAAAGGATATGAAAGATACCTTTCTGAATTAAAGCTGTTTTTCTTTCTCTCAGTGTAAATGCTATTGACAATCATAGGGAAAATATATTGGGAAAATGGAATACAGTAAAGGAAATTTGAAACAAGACAGTAAATGTGAGAAGTAATAGTGGGTGTGATCAAATCGATAATGAAAGACAAGTTCAACACCTTCAGTGAGGAAACTCAAATCCGGAGGTGACGAGGGCCTGAGAAGTTCACAATCTGTGCAGATTGGTGATAATATCTCCTCCTCGCTGATGATCAATATTGGTGCACCTCAGGGGTGTGTGCTTAGCCCACTGCTCTACTCTCTATATACCCATGAATATCATCTATAAATTTGCTGATAATACAACCATTGTTGGTAAGATCTCAGATGGAGATGAGAGAGCGTACAAGAGTGAGATATGCCAACTAGTGGAATGGCGTCACAGCAACAATCTTGCACTCAACGTCAGTAAGATGAAAGAGCTGATTGTGGACTTCAGGAAGGGTGAGACGAGGGAACACATACCAATCGTAATAGAGGGATCAGAAGTGGAGAGAGGGAGCAGCTTCAAGTTCCTGGGTGTCAAGGTCTCTGAAGACCCAATCTGGTCCCAACATATTGCTGCAGCTACAAAGAAGACGTGTCTAAACTTCATTAGGAGTTTGAAGAGATCTGGTATGTAAATAAAAACACTCATAAACTTCTATAGATGTACTGTAGAGAGCATTCTGACAGGCTGCATCACTGTCTGGTATGGGGGGTGGGGGGCTACTGCACAGGACTGTAAGAAGCTGTAGAGGGTTGTAAATTTAGTGGGCTCCATCTTGGGTAATAGCCTACAAAGTACCCAGGACATCTTGAAGAAGTAGTGTCTCAGAAAGACAGCGTCCATTATTAAGGATCCCCATCACCCCTTTTCTCACTGTTACCATTGCGTAGGAGGTACAGAAGCCTGAAGGCACACACTCAGTGATTCAGGAACAGCTTCTTCCCCTCTGCCATCCGATTCCTAAATGGGCATTGAACCCATGAACACTACCTCATTTTAAAAATATATATTATTTCTGTTTTGCATGATTTTTAACCTATATGTATATGGTATTTGATTTTTTTTTTCTTCTATAGCATTGAACTGCTGCTGTTAAGTTAACAAATTTCACCACATGTGCTGGTGATAATAAACTAGATTCTGATCTGATTCTGATGGGTCTTGCAGTCAGGTTTACAAATAAAATGGAGTTTAAGTTTTTCTTTCATGTGACATTTATGTTTTTATTTCCTGCAAATGCATTGAAAGAAAATTTCTGCTGGCGTGGAAATCTTTAGTAATCTCCGTCATGCTCCTATGGTGCCAGTCACAGTAGCAAAAGAAGTCCAGCATTTTAAGCAAGTCAGAGGAATATAGAAGGCATCTGCCTGCAGCATTCCTCCTTCTGATTATATCTGTTTCTTATTCCGTTGTACCATAAACAGACTCCCACACAAAATTATGCTGATCTAGGAGATGGATCAAACCCAATCTGGAACATCATCTTGATGCAGCACAAGCTGTGATTTTGTCATTTCAGTGCTAAAGGAGGACTGCATTGTTGGAGGTATCGTATTTGAATGAAAAGTCAAACATCAGGGAGGAGGTACAGGAGCCTGAAGACACACACTCAATGTTTTAGTAACAAATTCTTTCCCTCCACCAACAGATTTCTGGTGGTCCGTCCACCTATGAAAGTTACCTTCTTCTCATGCTTCCATTCATTAATCAGTGAACTGAAGCTTGAGAAGAAATGGCAATTTCACATAGGTCTGCAAATGAAAAATTTAAAAGGCGGTGTTTTGTGGCATTTTTCAGAGTTCGACTGTACCCATTCAGTGAATGGGATTCATTAGAAAGGGCAAATTAAAGTAAGGCAGGGGCAAGTGGAGCAGTCATTGTGTGAGTGGGCCAGTGTTAGAGTGCCTTTGGCTCAACAGGTGAGATCAAACTTGGGCAAGGTAAGTATCTGGTAAGCTTCTTCTTTATTCTTCATTTCTGATCTGTTAGGGCACAGTTAGTGCAGTAAGAATGGATCCCTGGAGCTGTGTGGGAGATGTGGCAATTCTGGAGGTTTCCAGGAGGTTTCCAGCCTCCTGGATAACCGTATCTACACCAGGGACACTGAGAGGCAGCTCCTCAGAGAACACGTTAGGGAACTGGAGCTTCAATTCAATGACCTTTGGCTCAGACAGAAGACTGAGGAAGGGATAGGAACTATTGGGAGGTAGTCACCTCTAGGTTTCAGGAGGCAGATTACTGGGTGACAGTCAGGAGAAGAAGAAAGAGAAAGAGTAATCCCTTGGCTGTTCCCACCGATAATAAGTATACTGCTTTGGATACTGTTGAGGGGGACAACCTACCAGGGGAGAGCTGCTGCAACCAGGTCTCTGGCACCGTGGCTGAGAAGAGAAGAGAGGTGAGAGGACTACTAGTGATAGGATTCCATAGTTAGAGTAATAGAGATGAGATTCTGTGGACACATTCGAGACTCCCAGATGATATGCTGCCTCCCAAGTGCCAGGGTGAGGAATGTCTCGGATCAGGTCCGTGCATTCTAAAGGAGGAGGCTGAGCAGCCACAAGCCTTGGTACAAGCTGGCATGAATGACATGGGTAGGAATGGTGACGAAGTCCTGAAGAGAGATTTTAGGGAGCTAGGCAGGACCGTCAGGGTAGTAATCTCTCAATTGTTGCTTGTGCCACGTGCAAGTGAAGGTAAGAATAGACGCGTTTGGCAGATAAATGGGCAGCAGAGGAACTGGTGCAGGGGCAGGGGGTTAGATTTCTGGATCATTGGGATCTCTTCTAGGGAAGGTATGGTCTGTACAAAAGGGACAGGCTGCTGTACAACCTGCACCTGAGGGGTAAAGATATCCTTTCCGGCAGGTTTGCTAGAGCCGTTTGGGAGGGTTTAAACTAATTTGGCAAGAGGATGGGAAGTGGAGTGATAGGGCTGAGGATGGGGTAGTTGGTTTACAAACAGAGGCAGTGTGTAGCTGATGGTAGGGCAAAATTGTAGTCAACAGGATGAGTTGCAATGAAAAGGGGCAGTGAACACAGGACAGAAGGTGTTATATTTGAACGCACGCAGTGTACGGAATAGATGAATTTGTCACACAGTTACAGATTGGCATGTATGATGTTGAAGGCAACACTAAATTGTGGCTGAAAGAAGATTTTAGCTGGGAGTTTAACGTCCAAAGATACACATTACATTGAAAGGACAGGCAGGTAGGCAGAGGGGGTGGGATGGCTCTGTTGGTAAAAATGAAATCAAATCATTAGAAAGCTCACATAGGCTCGGAAGGTGGAGAATCACAGGGAGAGCTAAGAAGCTGCATGGGTAAGAAGACCCTGATGGAAGTTACATACAGGCCTCCCAATAATAGCCAGGACATGGGCTGCAAATTATAGCGGGAAAATGCACATCAAAAGGGCAATGTTATGATGGTCATGGGAAATTTCAACATGCGGGTAGATTGGGAAAAACAGGTTGGTGCTGGATCCCAAAAGGTTGAATTTGTAGAATTCCTATGAGATGGCTTTTTAGAGAATATTGTGGTTGAGCCCACAAGGGAATCAGCTATTCTCGATAGGGTGTTGTGCAATGAACCGGAATTGATCAGAGAACATAAGGTCTTTAGGAGACAGTGATTATAATGTGATAGAATTCACCCCACAATTTGAGAAGGAGAAGATAAATCCAGATGAATTAATACTCAGTGGAGTAAAGGGAATTACAGAGGCATGAGAGAGGAACTGGCCAAAATTGAGTGGAAGGGGACACTAGCAGGGATGATGGCAGAGCAGTAACAGCTGGAATTTCGGGGGGCAATTTGGGATAGATATGTCCCAAAGAAGTAGTATTCTAAAGGCAGGATGACACAACAATGGCTGACAAGGGAAGTCAAAGCCAATGTAGAAGTCAAGGAGAGGGCATATAATATAGCAAAAATTAGTGGAAGTTTGAGGATTTGGACACTTTTAAAAACCAAAAGTAGGCAACTAACAAGGTCATAAAAAAGGAAAAGATGGGTTATGAAGGTAAGCTAGCAAATAATATTAAAGAGGATACAGAAAGTTTCTTCAGATATATAAAGTGTAAAAGAAAGTCAAGAGTAGATTTTGCAAAGCCGGAAAATGATGCTGCAGAGGCAGTAGTGGGGGATAAGGAAAGGGCGGATGAACTGACAAAGTATTCTGCATCATCCTTCACTGTGGAAGACACTAGCAGTATGCCCAAAGTTCCAGAGTGTCAGTGGGCAGAAGTGAGTGAGGTCGACACTTACTCATGAAAAGGTGCTTGGGAATCTGAAAGGTCTGAAGATAAGTCACCTGGACCAGATGGTTTACACTCCAGGGTTCTGAAAGAGGTGGCGGAAGAGATCATGGAGGCATTAGTACTGATCTTTCAGGAATCAAAAGGTTCTGGCATGGTTCCAGAGGACTGGAAAATTGTAAATGTCACTCCACTCTTCAAGAAGGGAGAGAGACAGAAGAAAGGAAATTATAAGCCACTTAGTCTAACCTCAGTGGCTGGGAAGATGTTGGAGTCAATTGATATAGATGTGGTTTTGGAGTACTTGGAAGCACAGGATAAAATAAGTTGAAGTCAGCATAGTTTCCTTAAAGGAAAATATTTCCTGATAAATCTTTTGGAATTCTTTGAAGAAATAAGCATGGAGAATTGGTGGATATTGTGAACTTGAATTGTCAGAAGGCCTTTGACAAGGTGCCACACATGAGGCTGCTTAACAAGTTGAGAGCCCATCATATTACAGGAAAGATTCTAGCATGGATAAAGCATTGGCTGATTGGCAGGAGGCAAAGAATGAGAATCGTATGGGTGGGATTGACGTCTTTCTTTCAACCACTTCAATGGTGTTCTGTACTTTATGGCTACCTGGAGAAGACAAATCTTCTTCAATAATAAATGAACCTTTGAACCTTTAAAAGGAGCCTTAACTGGCTGGCTGCCGGTGACTAGTGATGTTCCACAAGAGTCTGTTTTGGGACACCTTCTTCTTACATTATATGTCAATGACTGGATGATGGGATTGATGGCTTTGTGGCCAAGTTTGTGGATGACATGAAGGCAGTTAGTGTTGAGGAATCAGAGAGGCTATAGAAGGACTTAGACAGATTAGGAGAATGCACAAAAAAAGTAGTAGATGGAATACGGTGTCAGGAAGTGTATGGTCATGCACTTCAGTAGAAGAAATAAAAGCATACACAATTCTCTAAATGAAGAGAAATTCAAAAATCTGAGGTGCAAAGGGACTTGTGAGTCCTCATGCAGGATTCCCTAAAGGTTAATTTGTGGTTTGAGTCTGTGGTGAGGAAGGCAAATGCAATGTTAGCATTCATTTCAATAGGATTAGAATATGAAAGCAAGGATGTAATGTTGAGGCTTTATAAAGCACTGGTGAGGCCTCATTTGGAGTATTGTGAGTTGTTTTGGGTCCCTTATTTAAGAAAGGATGTGCTGAAACTGGAGAGGTTTCAAAGAAGGTTCTCAAAAATTATTCCAGGATTGAAAGGCTTATCATATGAGGAGCATTTAAATTCCTCTAGGCCTCTACTCGCTGGAATTCAGAAGAATGAAGGGGGATCTCATTAAAACCTATCAAATGTCGAAAGGCCCAGATAGAGTGGATGTGGAGAGCATGTTTCCTACGGTGGGGGAGCCTAAGACCAGAGGGCACAGCCTCAGAATAGAGAGATGTCCATTTAAAACAGAGGAGGAACTTATTTAGCAAGTGAGTGAGGAAGCTGTGGAATTTACTGTCACAGGTGGCCAAGGAGGCCAAGTCATTGGGCATATTTAATGCAGAGATTGATAGATTCTTGATTAGTCAGGGCACGAAGGGATACGGGAAGAAGACAGGAGATTGGGGCTGAAAGGGAAATGGATCAGCCATGATGAAATGGCGGAGCAGACTCGATGGGACGTATGGCCTGATCCTGCCCCGATATCTTATGGTCTTACGTTCTTTACCTCACTATTTTGCTCTCTTTTTATTTTTATATTTCTTATTTTAATCGATAGTAATTTTTAATGTTTTGCACTGTATAGCTACACAACGCAGCAAGTTTCATTGCATATGTCAGTGCTAATAAACCTGATTTGATTCTGAAATTCCTGAATGCTAGAGCTCGACTTAAATATTTTTGCACTGATCTGCCTTTCCAGATCAATCACCCGGATCTCTCAAACCTGTCAGTAAAACCAAAAGTGTGTGTGCGTTTGTAATGCTTCGCAGTAAGATTTTGCATTGTTACCAATTAAACAGTTTCTCTTGGGTCCCCTGCTGCTCATCCTGCAGTTTTGGGGTTGAAATCGCTTCTTTTCTTGCCATCCTTCACTGCCAATATTTTTTTCATTGCCTTGTTGGAATCCCATTTGATGTATCATATCTTTCTCAAGTAAATTATCACAGTCTGAGCCCTAAGAGTGAAAAAAGTTCAAAGTAAAACTTATTATCAGAGTACGTACATGTCACCATGTACAGCCTGCAGGCGTACTCAGCAACTGTACTGAACAGTAACTGTAAACAGGATAATTGTTGTGGGAACAGCACAAAAGATGAAAGTAGCTATCCCCTTTTGTTCAAGAGCCTGATGGTTGAGGGGTAGTAACTTTTCTTGCGAGTCCTGAGGCACTTGTACCTTCCATGTGATAGCAGCTCAGAGAAAGGAGCGCGGCCTGGGCGGTGAGGATATTTAATAATGGATGCTGCTTTTCTATGACAGCATTTCATGTAGATGTGCTCAATGGCTGAGAGGGCTTTACCCGTGACATACTAGGCCAAATCTATTACCTTTTGTAGGATTTTTCACTCAAAGGCATTGGTGTTCCTATACCAGATCGTATTGCAGCCGGTCAATACACTTTCCACTACACATCTATAGAAGTTTGTCTAGACCATTATTCATAGAAATATCAGTCTAATCCAATTCTATCAAGCATATTTATGTTCATCCTTGATAAGATTTGAAATATGACCAAGCATGGTTTTATTAAATTGATTGGCTTCCAGGCCAACATCTTACCTTTATGTCTCCTTGACGTAACACACTCATTACTGATGGCAGACCTGATGAGCTGTGAGGTGTTTCAGAAGGTAAAAACTGGACACCTAAACACAAGTGAGGAAAAGACAGTGCCTACATTTAATGAAAGCTGTTAAGATAGAGGCAAATGAGAAAATCTGCAGATGCTGGAAATCCAAGCAACACACACAGAATGCTGGAGGAGCTCAGCAGGCCGGGCAGCATCTGTGGAAAACACTGATGAAGGGTCTCGGACTGAAACATCGACTGTACTCTTTTCCAGCATTTTGTGTAAGATGGAGACAATTTTTAAAAATCTAACCAGCCTTATTGGTCAATGGATGGTGTATCCCAAAGTAGGGAACTGTTATCAAAGATAATGGTATTTTAATTGGGTTGTAGATTACACTAAAAAGATTTCATCGCAAGAAGTATGATGCAAGAAGCTTTACATCTATGTGACAAGGCTGATTTTAAAATGAATTGCTTCCACTGAATGGTAAAACTACGAATTGTTTCAAAATTCTCAACATCAGGTCATTTAAAATCCAAGCAGTGATGCTGTAAAGCAATAAATTGCTGCCATCAGAAAGGAGAAACAACATGATGAGGAGGGAACCTTCTATAAGAAACTTATAACCTTAAGGACTACAGGTTGTAAAGGAAGGTTTCTCTATATGAATGTCAGGCTGCTCTCTATATTTGTGCATTAGCTGTTCTTTTGAAGTTTATAAAACAAATTTGTTGAAAGGTCAGTTTTTTTTGTTATATCATACTATATGCTTCACAATTTTTCCCTAGGAAATCTTCAGTGATGTAGCATGGAAAATATACTGAACAGCACAGACATCAATAATGTACTTGATTACTTTCTCAGCTCTGTCTGAAGTGAAGTGACTACGGTAGGTTCCACACTAAGCTACATTGAAGTGAAGTTCTGCTTGAGTCTCGCTAGTTATCAAAGTTCTTGAGCAATTGTAGGTATTTGTGGTAAACTATGTATACCTGTCTGGATACGCCCCTCTGCTGACTGCTCCTGTGGCTCCTCTCACAGACCCCTGTATAAAGGTGATTGGGGCACTGCTCCTCCCTCAGTCTTCGAGATGTTGTGCTCCCTTTTGCTGTTAATAAAAGCCCAAGCCATGAAACATGAAATGAGGCTGGTGGAGGCACAGGGACAATGCAAAGGCAACAAGCTGAACCCCCACGGGGTCTCAATCATTAACGTCTTGTGATTCAGGAGGGTTGGGCACCAAACCTGGAGTGCTGAGATTCTAGATAGAATAGTGGGTAAGTGCCAGCAGTTCCAGATAAAACTGCCAGTCTGGCTTTAAAAGATTGAGCCCACTATTGGAATGCAATCAGTTGTGGGTAGTGATGAGAAGGATTCTGCAAATCTGATACCTATACTTCTTACTCTATCACATGTGAGCTTTTGTTGATAGGGCTGTTCAAAATTTCTGCCGTTGTACATTTAACTGGAATAGTTTTTTCAAAATGTATTTCTTGATTGATTGCAATATATCAACTACTTACTGTGAATGTAGCAGTAGATTATACTGCAGAATAACCATGGCAATATTCCTGTTCACATTTATTGAGGCACAAGACACCGCCTCTGCTGGAATTTGGAGCAACAATCCGCTGGAGGAACTCAGTGGGTCAAGCAGTATCTGTAGGGGTGGGAGGGGGAGGAATTGTCGGTGCTTCAAGACAAAACCTTGACAATGCTGACGATTCCTTCCCCACCCCCACCACAAAGATTGTGAGTTCCTTCAACAGATTGCTTCTTGCACCAAATGTTCAATTTCACAATTTGCCATGCTGGGATGTGAACGCTGAAGGTGTTATTTCAGTCGTGTCAAAACCAATAGGACATTATACCATTACACATCGCTGTTTCTTATATTCTGGTACAATATACTTTTTCAATTTATGAAAAGGACATTAAATATTGCTATTTAAAGTAAAGCAAAGTCAGTGGCTCTGCAAGAGACAAAGACGGTGAACCACACACACACACACACACACGTGTGTGTGTGTGTGTGTGTGTGTGTGTGTGTGTGTGTGTGTGTGTGTGTGTGTGTGTGTCTGTGTGTGTCTGTGTGTGTGTGTGTGTCTGTGTCTGTCTGTCTGTGTGTGTGTGTGTGTGTGTAACAAAAAGAAAAGGAAAATATTTTGATTTGATAAAGGAGGGAAGGAGCAGATAGAAGAGTCAGAGCTATCTGTCTCTCTTTGATTCATTCATTCTCAGACCATGATGCCTGTTGTTATGACACCATTATCAGTTTGGATAGCATTAGCTCTTCACAATTCACAACATGAGAGCTAATTTAATTCAAGGCACTGTCTTACATTGAGAAAGTTCTGAATAACAGGATCCTGGCACCATTGAGTATATTCTTGGCATTTTTCCACAGGTATCGGGGCTATGTTCTGCCTTGTCAGTGCATCATCTTTTGTTTTATAAAGCTCAAGATTTTCCATTCTTTTTTTTTTGCAACTTACCTTATATTATTTTAAATTAGGACAAGATGTGGTCTGATTTGATTTTAGATTCTCTTCTATTTTAGATTTCCGCAACCTTCCCTACAAACCTTCTGTGCAGCATTTCTAATGTTGCATGCTCTACATGAATTTGCACTGGCTCTGGGTTTATTTGCTGAATGCAGACATTGATGGAATGAAATTTGGAAAAAGTTCAAACTTGGAAAATGAAAACTCCTACCAATGAAGCAGTTATCATTCCAAATATGATGTCTCCAGTTCCACCTATTAAAATTTGTGTAAATAACAAAAGTGAAAACACTGAAATGTGAACAGATTGTGGAATTTTTCTATTCCCTTATTTAATTGGTTATTGCTTTGAAAGCCACTTGAGAGAAGTTCTTACCAGTTTTTATTCTAATTCATATAGAAAGCAATAGTCACTTAACCTCTTTAGCTTTGCCATAATTTGTTATTTGATTAAAATGTGATTTTATTAAAATCTTCCTAATTTTTTTCTCTATTATAAAGTATGCCTTGCTTCCAGTATGTTTATTAATGTGCACAATAAGTGGAACCTGGAAGCTGGCTTGTATTGACGTTGACCCTGGTCAATGGTCAATGGTCAATGGCTTCTTTTAACTTCAATGGAAGTAAGAAATCAGATGGGTTTATAATGACTGGCTGATCTGATTCAATTTGTTCCTTGTTAGTAAGCTGAATCCTGAGAGCCAAATTAATATCCAACAGTAATTTGAATGGGGTCTTCATCAGGCACTGACTGATGTCTGGGCTGGAGCTCAGTATAACGTGCCGATCAATAAGCCACCTTTTCTGGATATTACCAAGCAGCACCTGTGAGAATGAATCAATGAATGGATGTGTGTGCCACAAGAACTCCAGAGATGGGGAGGGAACAGGCGGGTATAGTAGATTCCTGCGGGGCCAAGAGATGCATTCCTGTACAATCCAGTCCCAACAGGGCCATTTTGTCTCTCACAGACATTATGACTGTTTTACCTAAGTAGGCGACTTAGCAAGGAATAAAATGGAAACACCTCTCAAAGGCAGCAAGCTTAGTTGCTTCGTTTAATAATTCTGTCTGCTTTGCCGTTAATTGACAAGCTGAGCATTTCTCTCTTATTTTTGTCTGTGAATTGATTAGCCTAAGCCAAGATGTGTTGCTTTAAGACATACTCTAGAACTTAATGATGGTTAAAACTACCACAATAAATCTCCATTAATTTGGACTTTGGTGGTACCAGACCAGCAGATGTTGGAGTATTTTCCAGGCTGCTGAATGTTATTTTAATTAATACTCCAACAGAATTTAAGTCCCACTCATGTTGAGATGTTGCAGTATAATTAGTTTTTCATCAAACCCAGTAAGTAAAGGGAGAGCAGAATCCAATGTGTTTCAATGGAGTGTGGAATTTGGTGCCTGGGCACTTTCTAGAAAACAAGGGAAACAGAACCTGATGCTTTTTTGGAGAGCATGGGAATTGAGGGCCCAGTGAGGCTGAATGGGATTTGAGAACTGTGGCCCTGCCCAGGAGTGTCAAAGGGAGCAGGGGATCCAGTGTGCTAAAGGGAGTAGGGGGACCAGGAACCTAGAGTGTGGAGAGAGGTCAAATGTAATGGTCTGGTCCTGGTGTATTGAAGGAAGCATGGGCATCAGTACCTGCATCGTTGGATTTCAAAGTTTTACTGTATCTGGATTATTAATGGAAAAAATGGTGCACAAGGAGTGGAAATCTTTTCGCGACATAGCATAAAGTATAATAACCAGCTTGTATGCAAATTTCTTTTGAATCATCAGTCGCTCTTCCAGCTTTATGATACAGAAGTAGATAGTTACTGGGATCCAGCTTCAGGCTTATTGACACACTTTGAGAGCCATGTCTCTATCTACGTACTTCGTTTAGAAAGTAACTGGAACAATAACTGTGATACAACTCGAATAATGGTAGAATCTGTCTTATGGTATGCTACAGCAAAGATCCATCATGGCTGTATAGCACAGAGAAGTGTCCAAATAGATCACGTCTATGTAACACATCAATAAACAGAGGAGTATGTTTATACCAGATTGAAGAAAATGTTCATGTTGTAGTCCTAGGAGGGGAATGGAAAAAGAAGGAAGAAATGAAAGAAAAAGGATAATTATTGGAATCAATATAATAGCTGCTTGAGCAACTTCCAGATCCATTACAGGCTTGAGTGTTGTTGCATCATTAACCAGTGCACATTGTCCTCAAAAATGTCAGTCTATAATTTGCACTTCTCTGCCTTTAACTACCATGTTCTGCTGCCCTGTCATTGTTTTGCTTGCTTTGAGTGGTCATTCCACACCATCCTCTCCCCTGTCCAAAAAAAAACATCTGAGAAGAAATAAAAAGATGTAAAAGTTTGAAAATACAAAAATAACTCAAATATAAAAAATGGTAAAGAAAATATTGGAAGTGCAAAATGGTCAGAAAATGGAGACAAAAAACAAGAGGCAAAGTGCTGAAGAGATGGGAAGGGGAACCAGTATAAAGTTTTATATGGAGACCTCTTGCATCTTCACCTTATTGACCATTTACGCAAATGTAGTGCCTTTGTACAAATTAGACTTTTGTAGTCATTCTGCTGCCTTCCAGGCAACTGTCAACCATCCCATCCCACAGATAGCTTATGTTCTTCTTTGTGCAAGTTCATCACTACAGCCTGTATAATCTTTCTCAAAGTTCAAAGTAAACTTAATACCAAAGTGTGTGTGTGTGTGTGTGTGTGTGTGTGTGTGTGTGTGTGTGTGTGTGTGTGTGTGTGTGTGTGTGTGTGTGTGTGTGTGTGTGTGTGTGTGTGTGTGTATAAATATATATTATGTATATATATATAAAATCAGAAACTATCTTGAGATTCATTTTCTTGGTGGGATTTACAGGGAAAGAATAAATACAATAGGATTTACAAAATATTCTACATGAACAGGCAAAAGCTGACAAATGACCAATGTGCAAAAGAAGGCAAACTGTAAAAAATACTGAGAACATGAGTGTAAAGAGTACTTGAAAGTGAATCTGTAGGGCGTAGAATCAATTCAGAGTTGTGATGAGTTAAGTTGGGCACTGTGGTTCAGAAGCCTGGTGGTTATAGAGTAATAACTATTCTTGAACCTGGTGCTGTGGGACCTAAGGCTTCTGTACTCCTGCCTGATGGTATTAGTGAGAAGCTGGTATAGCTTGGATGGTGGGTGTCTTTGATGATGGAAATGTTCCATGTAGATGTACTCAACGGTAGGGAGGGCTTTGCCTGTGATGTACTAGGCTGAATCCGCCACTTTCTGTAGTCTTTTCCATTCCTGGGCATTTGTGTAACCATACAAGGCCATGATACAACCAACTAGGATACTCTCCGCTGTACATCTATAGAAGTTTGTCAAAGTTTTGTGACATGCCAAATCTATGCAAACTTCTAAGAAATTAGAGGTGCTGTCATGCCTTCTTTGTGATGACACTTACATGATGATCTCAGGCAGATAGATAGATACTTTATTGATCCCAAAGGAAATCACAGTGTCACAGTAGCCTTACAAGTATACAGATATACAAATGTACAAATATTAGAAGAGAAGTAAGGAAAAAAATAAAAAACCAATTTACCTCAAAAGTCCAAACACGAGGAAATCTGCAGATGCTGGAAATTCAATCAACACACACAAAATTCTGGTGGAACACAGCAGGCCAGGCAGCATCTATAAGGAGAAGCACTGTCGGCGTTTCGGGCCGAGACCCTTCATCAAAAGTCCAATAGGAGGGGTTCATCACTTCCCTGGCTATAGGTTGACTCATTATAGAGCCTAATGGCCAAAGGCAAGAATGACCGTGCTCTTTAGAGCAGTGCAGTTGTCTCCGTCTATTTCTAAAAGTGCTCCTCTGTTCAGCTAAGGTGGTATGCAAAGGGTGAGATGCTGTGATACATTAATGCTAAGGAAGTTAAAACTACTCACCCTCCCCCACCTCCCATCCCCGACATGTTTGGCCCTTACTAATTTTATAACTTGTGTGCAAAACTTTAATGTTGACTTCTTGCTTTACAACTTGTTTCTTTTGCTGCATTGAGTAACTGTTTTCACTACCTGCTGCACACGTTATTGGTTAGTAACAGCAACAAGGGCACGCCTACATGCAGTGTCCGACAGCCATGAAGACTGGCCTTCTTTTTCCAATCCAATAACTTTCACAAGACTTTCTTCACAGATGAATATTTTGATGTATTGGCCTCCGGGGCATGCTCAAAGAAGTGTTGTAATCATTCTTATTTCAGAATGTAGTGCTTGGAACATTAGCAGTCCTCGATAGTAAAGGTTGTGGTGTGTAGACTTTAACTACATTAAGGGCGAGTAGCAAACCATTGTCAGTTTTCTTGACTTTCTATTGCCTCCCAGAAAATAAATTGAACAGTAATAGTTGAACAGCTTCTTCCCCTCTGCCATCTAATTTCTAAATGAACATTGAACACTACCTCACTATTTGTTTCATTTCTGTTGTTAATGTACTACTTATTTTAACTTAACTATTTAATAGACATGTATATATACTTTAATTCAGTTTTTTCTATATTTATTTATTATGTATTTCATTGTACTGCTGCTGTAAATTTAACTAATTTCACGGCATATGCTGGTGATATGAGCATTATCTGATTCTGGTTCTGATCCTGAATATCAAATGCAATATTTGGTTGCTACAGTGATCATTGCTACAGTACAGTGATCAATATGATGCTGGTCCACTGCAGGAGCATCTACAAACCATGTTACAGTGGACCAATGATGTACTGTACATTGCATTCCTGGTCCACTGAAATAAACCTTTCAAAACAAAAGGAAAGAAATTAACCTTGCAGCCAAGGGTTTTGATCACAAAATAATTCCTTTTTCTGGAAAAATGGTGTATTCAGGGGAATAAAGTTACCATTTCCATTTCTGAAGACTTGGAATTTATCCACTGTGAACATAGCTTGACTCACGCTAGCACAATTAACTTCACGCGTCGCTTTCTGTCGCACTCAAGAGCAATGTTGTGGTATCATTTTTGGACTGCTATCCAAGAACAGCTCGAGTAATAAACCTTGGATCAGCAGAGAAAGACAGCCATTATTAGAGAGTGTCAGACATATGCTGAGTTTCCTTGGCTTTAAGCTCTCATTTGGAAGCTACACAGCAGATCTGCGACTCCACATTTGACTTTGCAAGTTTCTGGCTCAGTCACGATAAAAGGTAAATTGAAGCATATCCTAAGGTTGCAGCGTCTCTGTACTTTCGAACTGTTTCTCGTTTATGGTACATTGGGAGGTACAGTATAACATGAACATGTGTGGATCCATTGGGGCTTCCACAATAATGGAGTATCAATGAGTTTATTCCCAATTGGATTGCGCTGTTGTCCCTTGTTTCATCTTTCTGAATTGTTTATAAGCCTCTCAGAGAGGGAAATAATTTACAGTCCTAAACAATGTGTTCTAATTTAATGGACCCATCTTCCAGTGATTTAAAACGAATGATGGCTAGAGCACAATGATTCTCCTCTTTTAATATTATACAGTCAGCTTCATTATGCAGTCCTTTCTTTCTCCTTGTTTGAAATAGATAGCAAAGCCCCACCTTGCAGGAGTCCTCTGTCTACCCTTAAGGACTCTGATAGCTGGAGAGCATTTCCCAATAAAAAACAAAACTTATTTTGCATGTCCTTATTTCTGTCTGCTGACTCTTCTGATAATCTTGAGGCTGACTCCAGCATTAGCTTTCAAACTATGTTTCAAGTGACCCACTTTAACTGAGTTCATCCACAGAAGGCAATGATAATGAGTTCCTTAGCTTGCAGGATGGTGCTTATTTAGAGTAGCAAAGATAATGGCTAAATGTTTTTGCATTCCACAATTCATCCAAGTGTCACAATCCTAGTGTGACACTGATGTGGAGGCCTCAGGTCAATTGTTGTCTCATTTAATTTAAGATCTGAAACCGACTAAATCATACCAAATGAATGAATGGAGGCTTTACACAGTTTACATATGGCTAGTTCAGACTAACTACGGTAGTTCTATTCTTTGCTGGAAATGGCTGCTGGCATTCACATCTCAGTTGAAGTTTCTCACCACCACAATAAGCAAGCAGAATCCCTCTCTTGCCAGCTGTTCCAAGACAGAATGTCATATCTAGAGAGATTCAAAAGCTGGTCTCTAATCTCAGTCCCTCCACTGATGTTTATCTGTTTTAAGACTCACCTCTGTCAAATTAGCCACCATGAATTAGTAATTCAATTCCATTCGGTTGAAAGCAGCGACAAATATATGTTTGCTTCTGAAAGACTCTTGCAACATTAGAAGTGCAAACAACTCTGCGATGTCAATGGCTTCTATTATTTCTAAAATGGATGTGTTATCTAAGTGTCCACATTCTTTCATGACTGATTTGATTGATATTCCATCCAGTTCGGCTGAAACAGCAATCCAGACAATTTGGATGTTTCTAGTATACCTGTATCTTCCCTTTGTGAATTGAATTTAAGTTTAGAACAATGTCTTGAATTCAAACAAAATGTGTTTCTTGGACCAAATTTGTAAAAACCTTAACACATGCAAAGGCGTGTTTAGAAAGTACTCAATGCTTTTAGCTTTGATGTGAACTTCAATATAATTGTATCGCGGGTTTATGTAATTTCCAAATCTTCAGTATACTTCTGTCAGAACTTCACTTTGTTACTGACTTCCCTGAGGCTTTGAGAAGGGCAGGAGTGCACTTGTAAGATTAGATCTGGCAGATATCTGATAGCCCGAGCGTGAGCCAACGTACTTGCCAACAGGATTAAAACTGAGGCCTGCTAAAGTATTCCAAAGATGCCTCTTCTCATTATCCTTATGAAGTGCACTTCAATACTCTTCTGACTAAAGGTGAGATTTACAGTCATGGCAAAGTTTGAAATTCTCTAGGTTTAGTAGTAGCTGTCCATCTGACAGTAAAGCTGATATGTTCAGTTTGTTTTGTGCTCTGAAGTCTACCGATTTTACTGGTTCTCCAGTGGCAGGCTTTCCTTCCTTATTTATATTAGGAAATACCTTTCAGTCCATCTTCAGTACCAGTGCTTACTAGCTAGTGCATCCAGGCGTTGACGCTAACGTTGAAGCAGAAAACTAGAGATGTTGGAAATTTGAAACCAAAAAACGCCTGAAATATTCACCAGGTCAAACACTATCTATACATAAATGAACATTAAAACCTTCATCAGATGAAGCATTAATTGTATTCTTCTTACCACAAATATTGTCCAATCTGCTTTATGTTTTTAAGTGAAGACGTTGGCTCTGTGGATAGAGTCGTAGAGAAGTACAGCACAGAAGCAAGCTATTTGGCCCATCTAGTCCATGCCAAAACCATTTAAACTGCCTAGTCCCATCACCCTGCACCGGGACCATAGCCTTCCATAACCATATATTTATCCAATATATTTATCCCATATATTTATCCAAACATTGAAATCAAACTCACATGCACCACTTGGCTGGCAGCTCATTCCACACTCTCACAGCCCTCTGAGTGAAGGTGCTTTCCCTCATATTCCCCTTAAACCTTTCAGCTTTCACACTCAACCCATGACCCCTGGTTGTAGTCCTACTCAACCTCAGTAGGAAAAGCCTGCTTGCATTTACCCTATCTATACCCCTATAATTTTGTATACCACTATCAAATCTCCCCTCAATCTTCTACATTCCTCACCTCCACCCCTCTGACTCTCAATACAGGTGCCCCTCAGGACTGTGTATTTAGTCCCCACCTTTACTCCCTGTATATCCATGACTGTGTCGCCACCCACAGCTCTAATCTGCTAATTAAGTTTGCCGATGACACTACATTGATTGGCCTAATCTCAAACAATAAGAAGATGGCCTACAGGGAAGAAGTCATCTCTATGAACAGGTGGTGTAAAGAAAACAACCTCTCACTCTATGTCGCAAAAACAAAAGAGCTGGTTGTGGATTGCAGGAGGAATGGAGATGGGCTAACACCTATTGACATCAATGGATCTGGGGTAAGAGAGTAAATAGCTTAAAGTTCCTCGGCATCCACATCACCGAGGACCTCACGTGGTCTGTACACATCAGCTGTGTGGTGAAAAAGGCACAACAGTGCCTCTTTCACCTCAGATGGTTGAAGAAGTTTGGTATGGGCTCCCAAATCCCAACAACTTTTTACAGGAGTTCAGTTGAGAGCATCCTGACTGGCTGCATCACTGCCTGGTATGGGAACTGTACTTCCCTTAACTGCAGGACTCTGCAGAGAGTGGTGTGGACAGCCAACGCATCTGTGGTTGTGAACTTCCCATGATTCAGGACATTTACAAAGACAGGTGTGGAAAAAAGGGACCAAAAAATCATTGGGGACCCAGGTCACCTCAACCACAATCTATTCCATCTGCTATCATCCAGGAAATGGTATTGCAGCATAAAAGCCAGGACCAACAGGCTTCGGGGACAGCTTCTTCCACCAGGCCAACAGACTGATCAACTCATACTCATCTGTGCATATTTCTTTGTTACATTGACTGTTCTATTTATTATAAATTACTATGATTGCACATGGCACACTTAGATGGAGACGTAATGTAAAATTTTCTACTCCTCATGTATGTGTTGTATGTAAGAAATAAAGTCAATTCAATTCACTTCTAAAGAATTCAGTACTAACCTATTCAATCTTTCCTTATAATTCATGTCCTCCAGACCTGGCAAAGTCCTTGTAAATTTTCTCTGCACTCTTTCAACCCTGTTTATATCTTTCCTCTAGGTAGGTGACCAAAACTGCACACAATACTCCAAATTAGGCAGCACAAATGTTTTATACAACTTCAACATAACATCCCATCTCCTGTACTCAATATATTGATTTTTAAAGGCAATGTGCCAAAGTTTTCTTTATGAACCTATCTACCCATGACACCACTCATTATGGACTTGTTCAACCACACTCCTCCATACCCTACAGTCACTGGTCTCACTGTGTAAGACCTACCCTGATTGGTCCTACTGAAGTGCAAAATCTCACACTTATTTGCATTAAATTCCATCTGCCATTTTTCAGCCCATTTTTCCAGCTGGTCCAGATCCTGCTGCAAGCTAGTGTAGCCTTCCTCGCTGTCCACTATACTGCTAATCTTGGCGTCATCCGCAAGTTTGTTGATCTAGTTTACCACATTATCATCCAGATCATTGATATAGATGACAGACAACAACAGACCCAGCACCAATCACTGTGGCACACCACTAGTCACAGGACTCCAGTCAGAGAGGAACGTATCTACTACCACTCTCTGGCTTCTCCCTCAAAGCCAATGTCTAATCCAGTTTATTACCTCATCTTGAATGCCGGCGACTGGACCCTCTTGACCAACCTCCCTTGCGGGACTTTGTCAAGTGCCTTACTGAAGTCCACATAGACAACAACCTCTGCTTTGCTTTCACCCATTTTCCTGGTAACTTCCTCAAAAAATTGCATAAGATTAGTTAAACAAGACCCACCATGCATGAAGCCATGCTGATTATCCTTAATCAGTCCAAATACTTAGATATCCGGTCCCTTAGAAAACCTTCCAATAACTTTCCCACAACTAAAGTCAAGCTCACCAGCCTATAATTTCCTGGTTTATGTTTAGAGCCTCTTTTAAACAGCGGAACAACATTGGCTATCTTCTAATTTGATGCCCACCCTCCTACACCAATTCCTTAGTCACATTTTAAACTTATAACTACTTCTGGCCTCACTAGCACGTGGCATGGGTAGCAATCTTGAGATCACAACCCTGGAGGTTCTGCCCTTTAATTTAGCACCTAACTCTGTGAACTCCTTTGAAAGAAGCTCATCTCTCATCCTACCCCTATCATTGATACCTACATGGACCACGGCTTCTGGCTGTTCACCCTCCCACTTAAGAATGTTGAGGGCTCATTTCAAGATGTCCCAGACCCTGGCACCCAGGAGGAAATATACCATCTGGGAATCTTGTTCTCACCCACAGAACCTCCTTTCTGTTCCCCTAACTAACGAATCCTCTATCACCACAGCTCACCTCTTCTCCCCAACCCACCTTCCCATCTAAGGCACAGAGCCAAACTCAGTGCCAGAGACCTGACCACTGTGATTTTCCTCTGCTATGTCATCCCCGCTAACAGCATCCAAAGTAATATACCTGTTGTTGAGGGGGATGGCCACGGGAGTATCCTGCACTGGCTCCTTAACTCCTTTCTCCTTCCTGACTGTCACTCAGTTTCCTGTATCTTGCACCTTGGGTGTAACTACCTCTCCGTATGTCCTATCTATCACCCTCTCAGCCTCTCGAATGATCTGGAATTCATTCAATTCCTGCTCCTACTCCTTAACATGGATTGTTGGAAGCTGCAGCTGGATGCAGCTCGCAGTTGTAGTCCTCAGGGACACTGGAGGTCTCCCTGCCTTCCCACATCCTATAAGAAGAGCATTCTGGTATCTGTTCCGTTCTAAGTGATCAAATGTAAAGTGCTGGTGGCAGAACCTTTACCTGCAGCTTTTTGTATTTGCTTTCTCTGACTAAAGCCTCACCTTGCTGAAATCTCAAAGAGCTAAATCTTCAAAGTTTTCACTCTAACTCCGTCCACTTCAACGATGGCCTGTGCGATGATAGCTTCTCCATTTGCCTCTGCCTTCCTTTAATTTGTTCTTGCAAATCAATCCCAAATGCTGTCTGGTCACTGGACAAAGCTCCAAAAAACTACTGTGATTTGCTGTCTTTTGTGCTTGGTTAGTGAACTTGAGTGAAATTTCATCCTCTCAAGCTTCTGATATCCCGACTAGTTGCTGGTCAAAGCTCCAAAAATTTGCCACGAGGGGCTGCCTTTTACATTCTGTAGCGAACCTGAATGAAATTCCGAGCTCCCAGGCTTCTGTTCTCCCGACTGGTCACTGGGCATAGCTTTGCCATCTTCCCCATTTTCACTAGCCTATAAACCCTCATTTTCTTTTGGAGGAATCTCTCTTCTGCAAATCTTTCTCTCATTTATGACAGCTCATACTAAAGGTTTTGGTATAGTCAATGATATGTGTGAATATTTACTTGGGCCATTGATTTCCAGCCTTCCTTAAACAGAACTTACAAGTCACCTCAATGCATTTTATACAATGAATTATATTTTTAGTTGTTGTGGCTGGTGTTATGTTGACAAACAATGGTATTGCTAGTCATATCCTAACTGAAATGTGCCTTGGAGATGAATGTATCTGGTAAATTTGTTCATTCCAAAAGTACTAGAGGAATGGAAAAAGACTGCTGATAGTACTAATACTAACCTTCTCTTTCCTGTTCTTTTGAGGTTTACTGTATTTTTCTTATTTTGTAATTTTCATTCTCTCTTTGCAATTCTAATGCTTCTTTTACGTCAAAAACATGAGAGAAATGTGAACATACAGTGTGGTGGTGGTGAACTTAAAAGAGTAGTACGGCTCCATTTAGGTTACTGAGTAAAATGAGGCGGATTGAAGAATTGCTACTAAAGACCATAAATACAATGACCCCTGGGCTGGTGGATATCCCATGGAAAATTTGAAAGTCAAGCTGGTTAAACAGTGAGACAAGCATCTTTAAGTTGGCTCAATAAATGCTGTGAGTTCTATTTTTTCCCAAAGACAAAGGGGGCATTGAAATGCTTTTAATCATTTGCACCATCAATTAGCTTAAGTGATTCCAGCTGTGATTTACTGTCAGCCCACATTGTCAAAATCTTTTTATTTGCCACTGTGGCAGATCATTATTAACTCACACTGAAGTCAGGCCATTTTAGTTCATATTGAAATAGCACTTATTTTGGCAACAAGCAAGTGATATAAAAAGAAAGCTTTGTAGTACAATTTGTAATTAGGAGAATGTTCTGCGACGTCATCATTGTCTAACAGGATTACTGATGCACCATTCATCCGTAGAAACAGCCTGGGGATACGTTCTGGAGTCATTGTCTACTGAAGTAAGTGCAGCTGACAGCTGCCCAGCGGTTCAGCAGGTCATCTTCTGAAGCCACAGCGATTTATTAGCTGGTGATGTTATGCAGTCTGCGGGAAAGGCATAACCTTTTGTTGCCCTCAGTGACGCTGGATGTATCATTTGTACCCATGCCAGCATTAGCCTAAAGCAGCTGATGATGGAAAGCAAGCACTGTGCTGACTTTGGTTCTTTTGCAGTTGTCCACTGTGGGTGCGCTGCATTCTGTACCGAGGCACCTGGCTCCTCATTTAAAACTTCTCTTAAAGAGGGATATGTAAGCCACGCGGTCACTGTGTTGTAATGTATAGGTTAATGTAGAGGAGGGTGCCTAGGGAGGGGGGGGGGGGGGCTGCCGTATCCTTTTTCAGGGCAGCTCGTCCACCTTTGCTCCCCACCTGGCGCTGAGCTCTCACCTGTGGCTCCAGATAGCTGTAACACGCACAGCGGCCACACCCCAGTAACAGTCTCGGCAGACGGGCCAAACCAGGTGAGGTAGGGGATCTGTCTGTCTCTGGCCCTGGCGGATCGAGCGGAGGAGACCGATTAATGGTCCAACGGTCAAGAAGGCAGGCCAGCAGGCGTTGGTGGAGCGCTAAGAGCACGACAAGGCACTTAGACGTCCTGGTCATCCACTGCAGCAGGAGAAGTCTCCAGCCATAACGGTTGCCCGTGCCACTGGATCAAGGTCTCTTCCACTGAGAGAGTGGGATTGCCCCTGTGCAACGGCTGGTCTGCTTAAAACTCCGTCACGCACAGGTTTCTGTTGTGCGATTTTCACAGATGAACTGCATTAGTCCGTGAGGTGGTAGGGTTGGTCGGTACCATCTGAGGGGAATAATGCTCACAGTGATATTTGGCAAGGTACACATCTCTAGAATTAGAAAATATGTGATAGCATTGCACCAGTGGTAGCTTTATGTGTGCTATCGTACATTTTATAACACTACCCTAAAATAAGCATTTCTGAAAAGTGGCTAATATAAAGCACAACGTATATATTCAGCCTAGTGGCATTTTGTCATCAGTGAACCCTCAACATTGAAATTTGTCACAGTGATAGCTGAGTTCAAGCACTTTTCATCAAATGTTGGTATAAAATTCTACATCGAAAACCATGTCATTGGTGGCACTCGCAGTACAGTGCCCAATTTCAGTAGAGTGAATCATTTCATTTTTAGAAAAAATATTTATCGATAAAAACCCTAGGACACATATATACACATAAATTGTAGAGAATTTATTCAGGAATTCAAGTAAGTAATCACTTTTTGTATACATTCCATATTAACATCAGTTAGTATGTTACTCCACCCCCCCCCCCCACCAAAAGGTAAAAAACCTCATTTGGAGAGATTTCTGTAGCTTTATCAATATCATGATATTTTCCATATTGTTGTATCAAATTAAAACAATCTTAATCTTTTGCAATAGCGTATAGAATTACAGTACAATAATTCAAATGTGGCATTCCACACGGCCATAACCTAGGCCCCATTTGGTTGTAAAATGAATATACAAACCCACGGAAGGCCGCTGGACCAGACAACATTCCTGGTAGAGTGCTCAGAGGATGTGCAGACCAGCTAGCATATGTTCTCACTGACATCTTCAACATCTCCCTGAGCAGCGCCATCGTTCTAACATGCTTCAAGGCCGCCACCATTGTCCCCGTGCCAAAGAAGTCTTCAGTGTCCTGCCTAAATGACTACCGTCCCGTTGCACTCACATCCATCATCATGAAGTGTTTCCAGAGGCTCATCACGAGGTACATTAAGACACTGCTGCCCCCCTCACTGGACCCCCTGCAGTTTGCGTACCATCCCAACCGCTCAACAGACGACACCATTGCCATCACCCTCCACCTGGCTCTAACCCGCCTGGACAAAAAACATACGTTCGAATGCTGTTCAAAGACTTCAGTTCAGCATTCAACACAACCATTCCTCAGAAACTGATTGGAAAGCTGAGCCTACTGGGCCTGATCACCTCCCTCTGCAACTGGATCCTAGACTTCCTGACTGGGAGACCTCAGTCAGTCTGGATCTGTGGTGAACTACATATACCTGTCTGGACATGCCCCTCTGCTGACTGCTCCTGTGGCTCCTCCCACAGACCCCTGTATAAAGGCGATTGGAGGCACTGCTCCTCCCTCAGTCTCCAGGATGTTGTGTGGTGGGCTTTTGCTGCTGATGGTGCTTTCTTCCAGCTAATAAAAGCCTTTCTTGACTCACGTCTCCGAGAGTTATTGATGGTGCATCAGGATTGGGAGCAGCATCTCCAACACCATCACACTGAGCACGGGGGCTCCCCAGGGTTGCGTGCTCAATCCACTGCTGTTCACTCTGCTGACCCTTGACTGTGCTGCAACACACAGCTCGAACCACATCATCAAGTTCGCCGATGACACGACCATGGTGGGTCTCATCAGCAAGAACGACGAGTCAGCTTACAGAGAGGAGGTGCAGTGGCTAACGGACTGGTGCAGAGCCAACAACCTGTCTCTGAATGTGAACAAAACAGAAGAGATGGTTGTTGACTTCAGGAGAGCACGGAGCGACCACTCCCTGCTGAACATCGACAGCTCCTCGGTAGAGATCGTTAAGAGCACCAAATTTCTTGGTGTTCATCTGGCAGAGAATCTCACCTGGTCCCTCAACACCAGCTCCATAGCAAAGAAAGCCCAGCAGTGTCTCTACTTTCTGCGAAGGCTGAGGAAAGTCCATCTCCCACCCCCATCCTCACCACATTCTACAGGGGTTGTATTAAGAGCATCCTGAGCAGCTGCATCACTGCCTGGTTCGGAAATTTCACCATCTCGGATCGCAAGAACCTGCAGCGGATAGTGAGGTCAGCTGAGAAGATCATCGGGGTCTCTCTTCCTGCCATCACGGACATTTACACTACATGTTGCATCCGCAAAGCAAACAGCATTATGAAGGACCCCACGCACCCTTCATACAAACTCTTCTCCCTCCTGCCATCTGGGAAAAGGCACCAAAGTATTCAGGCTCTCACGACCAGACTATGTAACAGTTTCTTCCCCCAAGCTATCAGACTCCTCAATACCCAGAACCTGGACTGACACCTTACTGCCCTATTGTCCTGTTTATTATTTATTGTAATGCCTGCACTGTTTTGTGCACTTTATGCTGTCCTGGGTAGGTCTGTAGTCTAGTTTTTTTTTTCTGTCAACACGAGTGAATCTGCAGATGCTGGAAATAAATAAAAAACACAAAATGCTGGCAGAACTCAGCAGGCCAGATAGCATCTATGAGAGGAGGTAATAATGACGTTTCGGGCCGAAACCCTTCATCAGGAGTGAAGTAACATGGGATGGTCGAGGGGGGATAAGAAGTGAGGGGAGGGATAAAGTAGAGAGCTGGGAAGTGATAGGCTGGAGGGAAAGGGGCTAGGGGGAAGGTGGAGAATTATGGGAAATAAAAGAGAAAGAAAGGTAGGGCTGGGGGGAGAGATTATAGTGAGGGGGGAAAAGAGAGAGAAAGAGAACCAGACTAAAATAATAGATAGGGATGGGGGTAAGGGTAGGGGAGGGGTATCAATGGAGGTCAGTGAGTTGGATGTTCATGCCGGCAGGAAGGAGGCTATCTAGGTGGGAGATAAGGTATTGCTCCATCGACCTGCGTGTGGCCTCATCTTGACGGTAGAGGAGGCCATGGACAGACATGTTGGAGTGGGAGTGGTCTGTGGAATTGAAGTGTGTGGCCACAGGGAGATCCCGCCTTTTTTTTCTGTGTTGTTTTTTATGTAGTTCTAGTTTTTGTACTGTCATGTAACACCATGGTCCTGAAAAATGTCTCATTTTTACTATGTACTGTACCAGCAGTTATGGTTGAAATGACAATAAAAGTGACTTGACTTTAATCAAAGACTGCTTTCCATACTTTGTTTTCCATACTTTCATAACCTATTAATAATCATAATAATTTCCAAGTCTTCCACATCTGCATCTGAACCTTCTACACTCTCTGAGGTGGATGTCTGGTTCTCACAGTCTGTCCGTCTACACATGTCAGTACACCTGAGGCCATTTGCAACACACATACATCTTGGGAGTGAACATTTTTTTGGACGGTTACTGGCCAGTGGATCCAGGACGGCATCGGGTGCTGGCTGGCCTTCCATCCGGTGCACCACCAACTGTTCAGCTTCCTCTTCTCTCTCCATCTTCCATCCTCTGCCAACAGAGCTTGGCACTTGTGGGTCCTTCTCCAAACACCTTCTCCATATACCAGCCTGGTAGCTGGCTTGTTGTGCATGTTTTGTTAAGCAGTCCCTGCGTGGTGGGAGTTGATGACTTTCGATTTCAGCTTTTTTGGCACAGAAAATGTGATACCTGAGCTCATTGACCTTGGTGGTCGATGCTTTTGGGGCATACAGGAGACATGTAAAATGCCTCCAGCTTGTCCATCAGTTCTGGGGAGAGATCCCATTCCTGATCCAACTCTAAGAATGTGTCCTGAGTTTCCCTGTTGCTGGTCAGAAGTTTTAGGGCACTTGTCTTCCCTTTGCCTGCAAAAGTGCTTATAGTGTCACATCCCGTATATGCGTGCAACCTGATGAGAGCCCTACAAACCTCTATGCCAACAGTGGCAGCAACCTTCCTGATGTCTACAAGCCTTGTACGGGTTCTAGTGCCACACTTCTGGAACAATGGGGCCTCAAACTTGTCACAAAATGCTAATGACATGATAAAGACATCTGTGTCTTCTGAGCAGATCACCACAGATTGGTATCCCTCTCTTGTGGCATGGGCAGCACGGAGAAGTAGGCGGCCATCGGCTTCTTCTTGTTGACACTGAAGAGCTGACACCTCCTCACTGTCTTGAGATGTGATTCTGTAACATTTGTCATTCACAAGTGCATACAGAATCTTCTCCTGTAGCTTTGCTCTGTACTCTGCCTTCCTCCATTCATGGACTATGAAGCTAATGAGACTATTTTTATTACTGACTTTGGTCAGGAAGCTCCTCCACTGCCTCACCATCTGTGTGCCTGTGATATCTTGCAACTCATGACCAGACTCTTCACTCCGTAGAGATCTTGCACTATTCTTGATAGAGTTCTCCTTGTATGTGTCGAACACAACATCTATTCTGCTACTCTGACTACCTTCCCTCAGAGCCATACTCAGAATTGTTGTGGCAACATCTCTGAAAGTAACTTCATCACCTTTCACTTTTTGGACCAAGTTCATTCCATCAACCACTGTAGCAGAGTTTCCTGGGAGTTGCTCTTCTACTGCACTGCTACATTTTTCCACAAGGCTGTGGCTAAAGTAGCTTTATTTGTCTTTCTCAGCAATCCTTCTGGTGTGGACAGGGCCCAGGGCAATGGTCCAAGGGAATGAGAAAGGATATCCTCCATACATAGATGCGTATACGTATACGTAGATGCCATCATTATGATGCGTCCAAACAAGGACCTGTCTGCTTTCAAGATGATTGCCCTCCCATTTGATTTCACTTCTCTCTTCTTACACATATCACTGAATGTTTTCAGCTTGTTGGTTTTCATTGGGTCATGGAATTTCTTTGCTGGTGGGTCTTCCTCTAGTCTCTCATCCTTGAAGGTTGCAAAGCATTGCTCACCAATCTCATATGCCTTCATCAGGTCGGAGGCAATGTCCTTGGGGGCTGCCTTTGCCGTAGAGATGCTAATGAGGTTGCTCTTCTCTGCAAATGGGTTGACCCATTCATGTTTGAGGCTAACCACTGCTGAAACTGCTTCCTCATCTTTCTGGATTCTTGTAGCTCCACATGACAAAGCTCAGATTTGTTGGATTGCACCATCTCCCTTAACTGTCCCAGGAATGCACTGCGGTGCTCAGCTGTTATATAGTAACGCTTGATAGCTCCAGCATTCAGGCTGAACTGTGATGTGCCTCCAGGAGTCTGTGTATCTTTGTTCACTGTGGCTTCAATAGCCTGGTCCACAGGGATCTGCACAAAGGAGTTGTTACTCTCAGCTGCACTGAGAATTGGTCTGTCTGGAAGGCCTCATACACAGAATGATTCTTCTCTGGGAGGTTCATCATCTGAGCAAAGTAAGGGGACAGGTACCTGGCATAATTCATCTTATCATAGGCAAAGCACCATGGGGTCATGGTTCTTATAGCATGGAGGTTACCATGCAAGCTACCACCGCTGCAATAGTATCACGTATTTTCTAGCACTAGGGGTGTACACCTTGCCAAAAATCACTATAAGAATTATTCTTCCCAGATGGTGCCGGTGGCCCAAATTTGGAGTCCTGGCTCACGGACTACGTGTCTTCTTCGAATCCGAAGGATTATTACCAATACCAATGTAGAGGTGATGTATGAATGGCATGTGGTGTGGCATGGTAGCACACCGCCGGCGACCCAGGTTCAGTTCCAACGCTGTCTGTAACCATGGCCACGTGGAATTCCTCTGAATGCTCCGGTTTCCTCCATATTCCAAAGATGTACGGGCTAGTCAGTTAACTGCTCACATGGGTGCAAAGGGGTGGCGCAAGCTTGTGGAGCTGGAATAGCCTGTTACTCTGCTGTATCCATCAATAAAATAAAAAATGATGTGTTGAGAGAATTTTAGCCCAGATTCTGTTGTTATGTCAGGAAATTTCCATGATGCTGGAAAAATACTGCAAAGCTGAGAACAAATTTGGAACTTCAGTGCAGTTCACAGCAGATAATATCAAAGTTGCTTTGAGCGATGCAGTGAATCACTTGCTGCTCTCCAGTCACTGCTGGTTCGACTTCACCAGCACAACGAAGAAAAATCAAAGTAACCCGACAAAGATGAGGTACTTACAATCTCATTCTCACTCTGTGCTCGTGCTCAGATTGAGAATCATTTGTTTCCACTCCAATTCTTAGGCCTCATTAGCCACTTAGGAATACATTATTACGTGTAGCTTCTCCCGCTGATGCTGCAGGATGCAACAGCCATGTGTCCACTTTGGGATATCACGTGCTGTTTCCACTGTTTCTGCTGGGTATCTTTTCCCTAAAAGGGACTTGAGGTTCCCAAGATCGTCTCAAGGGCACCATTTTCAGTGGTCAGGATTCCTGTGAGCTGGGCGGGGGGAAGGAGTACTATTGCATTGTTTAAAGCGTCTTTCAGAACATTTTTGAAATGGTTTCTATTGTCAACCTGGTCATCTCTTGCTGTGACCAAACAATGCAGCCTCTCCATCAGACCCAGCAGAGTATCATTACCGGTTGTGGTCTGTGAGAAAATGCTGTTCGCTATTGTACCAGTAGGTTTGAGACTGGCACTGGGTTTATCTTTCCAGTGCTTTGGGGTGCTTGATCTGACTGAGGGGCTGGAGGGCAGGGCCAGACACTGCAGGCTGATTCATTCATAGCTTGTCACACCAGACAGCCAGCCACTCTAGTGTTGTTAGGTTGACATTGAGCAGGTCAGTGTCAGCTAGACCAGGTGAGAGTGGGCAGTTGCGCAGAACGTGCTCGATGTTTTGCACCCTTTCGCCACACTCACAGGATTCGCTGGTCTTTAAACCTCACTTCACCATATTGTCTCCCGTCCTGCAAACTCCCGCTCTCACTCTGTTGAGAGTACACCACTTCCGTCTGTCAGGCAGTGCCCCTGGGGTCTGGCAACGTTTCTGTGGGGACTTGCACTGTGTTGTTTGCTGGGGTTGTGGCTTCTGTTTGTTGCCACAGGTCAATCCTGTATGTTTGGGGGGATGTTCCATGTGGTAGTTCCTCCACCGTAGCAAAGCTTTTCCTCGGTTTTAGGCAGTTGGAAACTGACACATGATGGTGTAGTGGGTGCCGTGGATCCGAGTTCTGTTTACCTTTTTCAATTTTTGTTGTAATGTGTCTTCGGATCTCTGGGGGAGCAATGCCTGTAAGTCTGTAAATGATGTTAGTGGTGTCATGTAGCCTGTGACCAGGTTACCGAACCAGCAGAAATGGAATACACGTTGGAGTCTTGTATTACTGTAACCAATAGTGTTTATTAGTAAACTAAGTGATAAAGTACAATAAAATGCAAATATATATAAAAACAGGTTAGCAATGATATATACAGAAGTGTGGAAATAGAAATCAAAACCAAGCTCTTTCAAAGTCTAGGGGTAAATGGATAGTCTTACGATGGTGAAGAGTTCAGTTCAGTTTAGTTCAGGTCGAGGTAGTTCTGGTGTAACATTGGAGAGAGAGAGGTGTTGCAGTTGCCATCGAACCTTCGGTTATCTTCCTGTCCTGTTATGGTCACTGATTGTGACCCCGTACGACCGTTCTTCAGTGGTAGACCTGACACCCAGGCGGGGGTGGACACACACACAAGCCCCCACCGGTCGCACCTTCTCACACGGTGAGCCACTGATCGATTCCCCGAATCGATCCTCCAAACCCCCACCTTCACGTGGGTGCACAACACTCTTTCAGTGTCCCGTGGCGTGTCTGCTGGTATCTTCGCGGACCTGCTTTTTATCTCCCCTGGTGGGGTACCAGCTGTCCATCAGGCTGTCCATCAGCTGGTCCCACCTTGCTTTCTCAGCAAGAATCTTACAAGCAGGCAAAGAGGGTGTCCTTGGAGCAAAGGTAAACAGTCAGCCAAAACCATAATATTAAATCATGTCTCTCTCTCTCTCTCATCTGCAGCAGGATGCCTCCCCCCTCTTCTTCTCTCTCTCTCTCATTAGCAGCATAGTTCACAGGGGGGGTCAACTCTGGACCCCATCTCAGCTTGGTTTACTCATCACAGTGGGTGTGGAGATGCAATGTGCACGTGATTATTCGGCAGGCTTCGTTACACAGCGGGTCCATTTTCTTCGCATGGGCTGATCTGCCCCACACAGGTGCACAGTATTCTGCAGGTGCATAGCAGAGTGCTAGAGCAGTTGATCTAAGTGTGTGAGCACTGGCTCCCCATTTCGTGCCTGCTAATTTTTTCAAGAGAGAATTGCGAGAGCCAACTTTCCCTCAGAGTTTTTGGATATGGGTGGCAAATGAGAGCGTCCTATCCAGTGTCACGTCCAGGTAGATTGGAGTCGAGTGGTGTTCGAGCTCCATCCCACACCAGAAGATCTTGAGTTTCCGAGCTGCTTCTCGATTCCTCAGGTGGAATGCACACACTTGAGTTTTTGATGGATTTGGGTTCAGAGAACATTTTTCATAATACTGCTTCATTGCTTTGAGGACTGCTGTAAGTCATACTTCAACTTCTTGGAAGGAGTTAGCTTGTGTTGCTATGCATAGGTCATCTGCATAGATAAACCTGTGTGTGTTAGGAAAGGTTGGTTGGTCATTTGTGTGAACATTAAGTAGTAGAGGCACCGAGACTGATCCCTGTAGTAGTCCGTTCTTTTGTGGATGCCTTCTACTCTGAATTCCATTCATTTCTACATAAAATCTATGATTTTCTAGGAGGCTTCTTATTACTTTGACTGTGGTTTAATTCGTTAACATTTTAGATAAGTTTAGTAGAAGGCCTCTGTGGCTACATCCACACTACACCGGATAAATCCGTAACTGAAGCTTTTTCTCTTCGTTTTTACCCTCTGTTTTGTCCCCCAAAACCAGAGCTTTTCAGAAACGCTTTCCAGGGTGGGTATTTTTGAAAACGCTGCTCGGACAGATCAGTGTGGACGGGGTAACCAGAGACTTCTGAAAACACTGTCAGACGGCAGCGCGCTATTTCATTGTTTTCTTGAACGCAACCTAACAATTTCAGAACAGACGGCAACGAGACTGAAGCCAGAAGAGTTAGAAATGTACTCACCAAATACTTTGACCCATAACTTACTGAATAAATAAGTATACTCACTTTGCCCTGTTTTCTGTCCTTGCTCGTATGAAGGTGGTTTACCTATTTATGCAAATACTTCTCTGACAATAGATGTGTAACAGCCTAATGTAACATTGTATGGAAATACAAGATAACACTGATGCAGACATGTCTTATACATTCAACAAGGGGCTTTATTAATGCAACAGAGTTAGTCAGTTTTTCAATGTTCGTTGTCAGCCGGGTCAATCTGTCCGTGAACTCCCTGTCGGTTGCCTCCGTACGCTCCAGTATTTGTTTTTTTTTTAGTTTTAAGTTCTCCTGCGCGAGAGCCAACAGCTACCCATCGTTTAAGTTTTTCTAGTCTGTAACTACACAAACGCGCACTTCTACGGCGAGATTCAACACCAAACACGTCGCTGGTTTTCGGTAGATGTGTCCTGTGCAAGCGCAGGAGGAGGAGATTCACCGAAATCTCCGTTTCAGTGTGGATAGAGATATTTTCAAAAACGCATAGTGTGGACGCCTATCGTTTTTACGCAAAACCAGCATTTTCAAAATTATCCGGTCTAGTGTGGATGTAGCCTGTGATTCACAGTGTCATATGCTGCTGTTAAGTCAATGAATACTGCCCCTGTAGTTTGTCGCATTTCAAAGCTATCCTCGATATACTGGGTTAAGTTCAGGTCTCGACCGCCAGCAAGAGTGGCCTGGCCTGAGCCCGGCTTGGTCTGGTGTTAGAAGATCTTCGACTAAGGGGGATTTTCTTTTTGTATGAGTCTCTTGTCGAGTTTATAGAGGGTGCAGAGCAAGGAAATCGGTCCGTAATTTTTTAGGAATATTGGGGTTTTCGTTGGGTCTTAGGAGAGCAACAGGCTGATAGACCATGAGGTTTGAGAACTTGCTTTTCACGCACTCTTCCTCAGACAATCGAAGGCTGTGCTGGTACTCTGAAGGTGATGGTTGACTCAGCATTGATATCCATCGGCAGTGGTTCCTGAGACGTGGAGTGTCCACATTTTCCAAGGCTTCATAGTGCACCTTGACCGTCAGAGTGAGAGGTAGTCGAAGGAGGGCAGGTCAGTAGGGGCCAATTTTGGATGTCAAGTGTACCAGTTATTTTCAGTGAATTAGTCAGTGATGGCTTGGAGCTTGATTCTGAGTGCACACATATTCAACTGCCATTTCTAAATTACAGTTTTAGAAATGGACTGAAATTGACCTTGGTTTGGAATGAAATAGTTTGAACAGTTTCCCACAGGTCCTGAAGATTAGCTGTTGGAGTTGAGGTGCAGGGTTGTGTGGAGAAAGACTGAAGAAGATGTCGGGGTAATGATGCAGCTGAACTTACATTGGTCTTTGCAGTGATCAGACTCATTGTAGATTCAATACTATTTTATAAAGTTCCATCCAGAGCACTAAATTCATTGGTGGCCATTCTAGAACTGCTTTTGGACTCCTGTTATAGACACAGATTTCTCGTAGATGGTTGATGACAGTGCTGAGTAAGAAGCACCTTCCTTGTTTAAGGCATGAAGTTACAAGGGAGGAAACTGTAAGGACTTGTCAATGCCGACCATCACCCCTCAGCTCTGAATATGAAAATCACATTACACAAAAAAAGTCTCCCCATAATGGCTAAACGTTTTCTGGCTTCAGTAGTACAGCAGTGAGCAGTAAAGTCCCTTGTGTGCATTTAGCAATAGAATTGGAATTGATTTATTATTGTCAAAAGTTGAGAGTAAATTTAGTATCGAAGTACATACGTGTCACTATATAGTACCCTGAGGTACACTTTCATGCGAGCATTCACAGTAAATAAAAAAAACAAGCAATAAAATAAATGAAAAATTACACACAAAGATGGACAACCAACCAATGAGCAAAAGAAGCATTGAAACGTACAAATACAAAAAGAGAAAAAAAAACAAAGTAATAACAATAAATAAATAAGCAACAAATTTCGAGAACACGAGTGGGAGAGTCTTTAAAAGTGAGTCCCTACATTGTGGAATCAGTTCAGTTTTGGAGTAAGGCAAGTTGAGTGAAGTTAGCCTCTGGTTCAAGAGCCCGATGGCTGAGGGGAAGTAACTGTACCTGAACCTGGTGCTGTGTGTCCTGGGGCTCCTGTACCTCCTTTCTGATGGCAGCCACAAGAAGAAAGCATGGCCTGGATGGTGGGGGTCCTTGAGGATGGAAACTGCTTTCCTGTGACTCCGTTCTTTATGGATGTAGCCAGTGGTGGGGAGGGTTTTATCTGTGATGGACTGGGCCGTATCCACTACTTTTTGTAGACTTTTCTGATTAAGGGTGTTGCTGTTTCCATACCAGGCCGTAAGGCAACCAGTCAATATACTTTGGCAAACTTGCAATCTACTTTTACTGGTTTACTTACTTGCATATATTTAGTGCACTAACAGCAAAAGGGTGCATGATAAATCTGAATGTGAAAGGACTGGGAAAGAAAGCCATTAGGATGGTAAAGAAGGACTGTGACATTACGTGTTTAATATAAAGCAAAATAGTGATTCATCTTACATCCACATTATTAAAGAAAGGAAGGAAGGCTGGATTGGGAAGAGGGCTGCTAAAGGATGATCAAAACAAGGCCACAGTAAACAGTAGGAAGGAGGCAGAAAGAGTAAATTATTCTTCAGTACTTACCAGAGGGCGGACAGGACGAAGATGGGTGAGGAATAATGAAATGTGAATTTATAATAGAAGAATGGGATTTTTTTCACAAACTGAAAGAGGACAAAACCGCTTACCCAGAGGGTCTGCATGCACATGAATCCCCGCTGGTTTCCTTTCCGCTGCGTAAATCTAGGGAATACACACTCCCATCCCACCAAACCCGTGAGATTGCGACGACTCTCCCACCTCAGACCCCGGTTTGTGTGGCTGCTGTGTAATTTGCCACCCTGTTACAACTCAGTACCAAGAACTAACAGAGAGCACACTGCATCTGGTGAAAGGAGTTATACTTTTTAATCTTAACTAAAGGGTTAGTAAAGAAAAGAAATAAACAAAAAAGGCCCATTATAATTAAAATATTTTCACTTGTAGAGGAAGTTTAGAGGCCATCATTATAAGTGTCATGAACTCCAATTTGTAGTTGAGAAAATAGTTTCAGTGGTAACTTCCTACCATGGAGTGTGGTTAAACCACATGACATGGATGTATTTAAAGTGAGGCTGGATAAGCCTTGGAGAGAGAAGGAAACAGTGTTGCAGATTTAGATGAGGAAAGACAGAGGATGCTTTAAAGGAGTACAAATACTAGTGTTATATACTGGGGCGGAGTGGTCTGTTTCAGAGTAATATACTGAATCTAAAGTATTAAAGATATTTGGAAGTGGAAATGATAAATGACGCGTTGAACCCCTCACGCGGTTATATAAACCCTCACTAATGAGAATCCCAGAACTGGACCTACCGCACAGAAAAACAAACAAAATAATTTCAGTTGTCTCTGATTTAGTTATAGCTAATAGTAAACACCTGGAAATACTTTAGCAACTGTGAATGTTTAAAGATGCCATGCATCCATGATGAGAGAGATGGAAGGGATTACTTTTCAACCCTTGCTAAGTTTCAACTGTGCCAAGTGTTTCAATCACTGATTTAATCTTTCTGCAAAGGTTAAAACTGACTAGTAATAATCATGTGACCAGATATCATATCGAGTAATGTGCAGGGAACAATCCACCTTGTGTTTGAGTGCCCCTTGGTTTGCATGCTCCATATACATTTTGTAGTTTCATACAGAAATAATATCACAGAAATCCTCTAAACACATAACAATGCTCTTTCACTTCCTTCTTTTGCAATGTGTTTTCTACACCAGTTTTATTTCCTATCATTTTTTCCCCTGAGAATATTGATTTCTCATCGTGGATTTGATGCCTTGGGCATTGAACTTCTTTCAACATGTTAACTAATAAGTCCTTTACATTTCATCATATTTTTTATTTCTCTTATGTTCTTATGACAGAAGGAGACCATTTGGTCCATTGAATCTCTGCCAGTTGTCAGAGTACTCTCATCGATTCCATTTCCTCACCTATTTTCCTGTAACTGTTTGAAGTGAGTACTCAGAATCAGAATCAGGTTTAATATCATTGGCATATGTTGTGAAATTTGTTAACTTTATGGCAGCAGTACAATGCATTGCATGATATTATGCAGAAAAAAACTGAATTACAGTAAGTATATAAGTATATTAAATAGTTAAATTAAATAAGTAGTGCAAAAACATGAAAAATTAAGTAGTGAGGTAGTCGAATAAACTCTCCTCGGGCTTCCAGCCAGCTACAGGTATCGATTATAATTGATGTTTCGCTGCCAACTCTGTCATCTTCATCAGGGATGATACCTGGGCATGTCTAGTTCAGTGGTATTTATACCCCCGTAGTCTGTCCCTCCTGAATGTTTAGTCCTTATCCAATCAGGTTTCCATCCCCCCAGTCTAATTCCAGTTCCTTTGAGGTGGTGTTCATGGGTTCTACGTCCATTCAGAAATCAGATTGTAGAGGGGAAGAAGTTGCAGACTGTGTGCGTTCAGGCTTCTGAATCTCCTTCCTAATGGTAACGATGAGAAGAGGGCATATCTTAGGTGATGGGGGTCCTTAATAATTGACGCTGCCTTTTTGAGGCACCGCTCCTTGAAGATCTCTTAGATACCACGGAGGCTGGTACCTGTGATGGAGCTGATTAATTTTACAGCTTACTTCAGTCCAGTTCTAGACAGTGATACAGTCAGTCAGAATGCTCTCCACGGTACATACGTAGAGATCTCAGACAATGACAGCCAGCAGACTAATTGGCCATAAAGGGAACTATGCTGGCGCTCAAAGTGTTCTCTGACAATCAGCGTATGCACAAATGTATTACTGTCTCTGACCACTATCTTACCTTCTGCTTGCTCAGATACACTAAGACCAATGGTATGGACACATTCCATCCATGGCAACTCATTGTAGACCAGTTACTAAAATAGTTGCTCACTGTTCAATTCAGCAGTTTTTCACTCAGTGGCCACATTATTAGGTACACCTGTACACCTGCTCATTAATGCAAATATCTAATCAGCCAATCATGTGGCAGCAACTCAGTGCATAAAAGCATGCAGACGTGGTCAAGAGGTTCTGTTGTTATTCAGATTAAACATCAGAACGTGGAAGAAATATGACCTAAGTGAAATGGACTGCGGAATGACTATTGGTGCCAGACGAGGTGGTTTGAGTATTTCAGAAACTGCTGATCTCGTGGGATTTTCATGCACAGCATCCCTACCTTCGGTCCACAGAAACTTTCCTTAATGGTATTGGTCCTTGGCCTGCCAAAGATTGGGCATCTTTTTCTAGAGTTTACACAGAATGAGTTGAGAAGCAAATGACATCTGGTGAGCACCAGTTTTATGGACAAAAATGCCTTGTTAGAAAGAGAGGTCAGAGGAGAATGGTCAGCCTGGTTCGAGCTGACAGGAAAGTGTCAGTAACTCAAATAACAATGCGTTACAACAGCAACGTGGCAAAGAGCATTTCTGAATGCACAGCATCTTGAACCTTGGATGGCTGGAGTAGCAAAAGACCGTGAATATTCTGAAAAACGCACAGTGACCACTTTATTAGGTACTCCTACAGTTAATAAATTAGACACTGAAAGTATACTGCAGCCCAAAAATATAATAAGCATCAGTCACTTCAATTATTCTGCTTTCCATATAAAGAAACTTATGGTCATTTAGACCTCTTTGTGTTCAAGAATTCACTCTAAGTTTGATGAGAGACCTAGGCGAGAATTGTAAGGATCCAAGTGCAGAAGTATCAGAGTCTAGAATCGAGACACTATTTTGAGACGGAGCCAAGGACAGGGTATTTGACTAGGTCCTAGACAAGAACATGATGAGACTAGATGAGAATCCAAATGACCCTAAACACAATCGCAGACTGAATCAAAAGTGAGCTGACAATTGAACCCTGAGCTTGAGCTCAAGTGCTCTTTAAATATCCAAATCTTAGCACCAAAACATGGCTGCCAATTAACAGTGAGGGCCAGAATATTTAAAGGGACCACACCAGCTGTCTGTACTCCAGAGAATCAGAGGGTCTAAACCCCAGAGGCCGGCACAGTTGGGAGTGTACCGTAACACTAAGTGAATTGCTGTAATGTATTTCTGGACAGAGTGGGTGGGAGGAGACATATGAACATAATAACTCAAAACATAAGCAGGTTATTCAGCCTTTGTGCTTGGTCTGCAATTCAACAAAAGGATCTTTGACATATTAACTGAATGCCTCCTTAAAAATCTATCTTCCTTGAACATACCATTCAACCGAGAGTCTTTGTACCAAATGTCTGTCGCCTATTTTGAGATTGTAATCCTAATTCTAGAGCAGGAGTGACAAATCTATGCCATGTGCAAATATTTTGTTGGCACGAGGCATGGAATGCCAATCCTTAATTCCATAAATCCCACCCATAATAAAAAGAGAGATCATCATTATTTGTACTGCCAAATGAAGCAGCAAGTGATGTTTAACAAAGCAAGTGAAGTGCGGTGCTTTCACAGGAAATGTCTCACTCACACTGGCTTGGCGCCAGTTAGACAATTGTGAGGACAAGTGACAGGGATGATATGCTTCAACGTCCTCGCAGATCCGATGTTCACATCAGTATTGGGGTGGGAAATGGTTGGGCCAGTTGCTTTTATTTTTTTGTTCTGTTTGTGAATGAACACTGGATAGTTGATGATAACACAATAAATACTGTATGTAGTTTAGTAAGCGTCTCCATTAATATTTACTTTTCACAAATTTTTTTGAAAAGGTTGCTTCCTCAAAGTTTTTCGGTTATGATAGATTACTTGAACCTGAACGCAAGTATAATTACCTGGACACGATAGAAAATTTATCAGCTTGCATTGTGAACAACATTTTAATTGAATTATGAATTGAAACAACAAATATAGGCAATTTCAAAAAAGTGGTGCATGATAGGGAAATTTCATGGTGATTTTCATTATCAGCAGCCCAAAATCCATAAGGTACACCCAGAAGTATTCAGGAAGCAATATTTTTGTTGTTCGGTGTTTTAGGAGAAGACTTGCTGGTGAAACTAGTGCTACCTGTGTGGTTCTCAAAGCAACAAAATACTAGCCAGTATAAATAGTACAGTATTAGTACTGTCAACATTAGTACAGTAGCAAAAGTCTCACTGAGTATAGAACGTGTTTATTTTCCTTTCCTTGATCTTTTATGAATATGCACCAAAGCTTATCATTTTGCTTTCAGATTCATATATACAGTACACACACACACACATAATTTGGGCACGTGCTCTATAAAGAACCCGTGTTCTAGAAACCCAGCCAGGGAAACATCCACCAGGAATTTATGTAAGTTTAAATGTGAGAATCTCTCATTGTTTAAATTCAAGTGAGTACCTGTACATGCCCTAGTCGTACTTCCACCTAACCTCCCTCAGAAGAGTAACTGAGCAATCAATTTTGTAAGCCTTCACTATATTCCCTCCATCACAAGTATAGAGTGACCAGATCTGTACATAGCATTCCAGATCCTATATAATTGGACTCACTATTCTGAATGCAAATCCTCTTGCAGTAAAGGCCATTTTTTAATGTTTTTCTAATTGTATGCTTTAAATATATGTTAACTACAGCTATTTGTGTACAACTTCTCTTTGAACACAACAACAAAAAAATTGTATTTAGAACTCTTTCGAAACCAGAAAGAGGTAATGAGCAAATTTCTGTTAACGAGCTAATCTAACCCTCTGCTCAAACGTTTTACAGTCAGTGTGATGACAAGACAAATCACGAGTTGTCGGCTCAGTCAAGATGGACATCTGCTGTGCAAAAAGAGATCTGTGACTAATGGTGTACCACAGAGATCAGGACTGGAACATTTGTTTTTCATAATTATAAATTAATAATTTAGACGCGACTGTTGGAGATATGATTAAGCTCGCAACTTATGCTGATGTTGTGGATTTTGAGATAGGCTACAGCAGGATATAGATCAGATGGAAAGTTGGTGGGTGGAATTTGATCATGACAAGTGTGAGGTTTTGCATTTTGGAAAGTCAGATGGGGTAGAATGTGTAAACTAAATAGAAGGTAGAGGATCCTTGGAATTCAAGTGCATAGAACAGTATGGGCCCTTCAGCCCCTAATGTTGTGCTGATGTAGTCAATATCTTTTCCCCTCGGTAGGTAGGACTATCATAAATGAGAGCATAGATTGAAGGAGTTTTAAAGGAAATCTGAAGAGAAATTTTCTGAAACAGAAAATGGTTGATACCTGGATCCTATAGTGAGAGATGATGGAATCAGATACAGTTGATTCAATTAAGAATGCATTCAGATAAGCACAAGAGGTTTTACAGATGCTGAAAACCCAGAGCAACATACACAAAATGCTGGAGGGATTCAGCAGGCCAGGCAGCATCTATGGAGATCAATCTATGAGACCCTTCAGCAGAATTGATTATCACTTGAATAAGCAAAGCATAGATGATACAGACCTAAATAGGCAACTGAGATTAATGTAGAAGGGCAAAAGCATTGGCCTGGATTGGGGTGGGGTTTGGTGAAGTGGCTGTCATGGTACTGTAGGAATTACTCAGGAAAAAATAATATCTTCACTGGTTTGCAGATTAAGAATTACTAAAATACAAAATGTATTGTCATCAAGAATTGGAAAATATCGCACAGCAAAACTGCTGCAAATTGCATTTATTTTGCACCCACATTCCAGTCCCTCACACAGTATTATCAAACACAATTTGGCAAGGAGCACTAGGGGGTGAATTTCAAATCTTCAGAGCCTGATCATTGAAAACATGGTTGCCAATGGTCTTGTGAGACTAAGATTAGGGGAGCACAAAGATCTCTGGTTGTAGGATGAGAACACTGCAGAGGTAGGAAGGGCCAAGCCAACGGAGCACAGACAGGCAGCAAATAGAGGGAATGACATGAATGCAGGAGTCTTAAAAGATCTCAATTGTGCTGAGGGCCGATTGAGGTGGGGCAATCAAGACTGAAGTGAAGTAGTCAAGTATGGACAAGGATCTGAGCAGTATGAAGAAAGCCACAGGCACAGTAGGAAATTTTACAATGGCATGATTATCGGATGTACGTGACATGATGCCATTGACAAGTACTTCATTGGTAACCGAAGACAGGAATTTAATTGCCATGGGCATTTTCGTGCATTGAAATGTAAATTGATTTAGTTAAAAAGATTTCACTTTTTTCCCCTCTGATAATTGTCTTCCTGTCACTACAGTTTATTTGCATTACAAAGTTTTCTGCTCTCTGGAAGGCTGCTGAACCCTGCTGTGGTACAGCTCCGTAAGGCCAGATGCCCACAGGTGTCTCACCAAATTGGTCATTAATTAATGTATGAGGTTAAACAGTGGGGCATCAAGAAAGTTATTTAATCATAATAAGCCTAATCCTCTGCTCACCCAGGTCTACACAGATAAACTGTGGACCAGAAGTGACTGGGTAGTAATTAGCAGGAAGAACCAAAGAAGACTTTGATTCTATCGTGGCAAGGGATAATAAATCCAGTTATTCTTGTAAATCAGTTATAGTAACCTGGGATTCAGTGTTACTGCTAATGAGTATTTCAATACGTCCTACTTTTACAGTCATACAGTAAATCATGTGATGGCATTCATTATCTCACGAGACCATGGATCTGCGCTGGAAAGTCTTGCTTCATTCTCCAGGGCGCAGGCCTGGGCAAGGTTGTATGGGAGACTGGCAGTTGCCCAAGCAGCAAGTCTCCCCTCTCCATGCCACCGATGTTGTCCAAGGGAAGGGCAAGGGCTGGTACAGCTTGGCATCTGTGACATTGCTGGAGTTGCCAGAGCGAGATTGAAGGCAACGTCGGACTGCCTTAGGGACTCCAGGGTTTACTCACGAAGCCTTTCCCATGAGTGGATATGGCCGCAAGGCAGCGAAGGTTTGAAATCAGAGTTTTCCCTCTCTTAGATGGACTGTCTTCTCAGGCTGACAAGCTCCATCTACCCGAAGCACAGGTTTTAAGGTGCCAGGACCCGCCTTCGCCCTTTTTCCTGTCGGTAGAAACAGTTCCGCTGGGCTTAGAGGCTAAGCCACACGAGAAGGCCAGGAGTTGGACTTGGCTGTCAGAGGCTATTTAAGGCACATGCCATGAGAGGAGCACTTTTAGGTAGTGGGACCTTGTCCCCCCCTACCACTCTTCGGCTTGACAACCTTGGAACCAACAGTAAATCTTACATGTGAAAACAAAGAACAGTTCCTTAAACACTGGAGATTCTGTAGATGCTGAGCAACCCACAAACTGCTGGAGGAACTCAGCAATAATTATAAACTACTATAAATTGCACATTGTGCATTTGGATGGAGATGTAATGTAAAGATTTTTACTCCTCATGTAAATGAAGGATGTAAGTAATAAAGTCAATTCCATTCAATTCAGGTCCAACAGCATCTATGGAACTGCATTAACAGTTGACAATTCGGGACACAACCCTTCATTGAAACTGGAAAGGAAGGATGAAGATGCCAGAATTTTTTAAAAAAGTGTGTAAAGAGGAAGGAGGACAAGCTAGAAGGTAATAGGTGAAGCCAGTGGGGTGGGGGAGGGGTATGAAGTGTGAAGCTGGGAGGTGATAGGTGGAATAGGTAAAGGGCTGAAGAACAAGGAATCTGACAGGAGAGGAGGGTGGACCATCGAGAAATGTAAGGACGAGGGGCACCAGGGCCGGTGAGGAGAAGGGGCAAGAGGCCAGAGTTTGGAATAGAAGAAGAGGGAAGGTGGAGGGGAAAATCACAAAGGAGAAATTGATGTTCATGCCATCAGGTTGGAGGCTACCTTGATGGAATATGAGGTGTTGCTCCTCCACACTGAGCGTGGCCTCACTGTGGCAGAGAGGAGGGCATGAACCACAATGTTGAAACGGTACAGGGGATAGAAATTGAAATGGTTAGCCACCAGGAAATTCTGCTTTATGCAGATGGAGCAGAGATGCTTGACAAAGCTGTCCCCCAGTTTACATTGAGTTTCACCATTGCAGAGGAGACAGCATTGGGAACACCAGATATGGTAGACGATCCCACAACCAATTAGCAGATGAAGTGTTGCTTCACCTGGAAGGACTGTTTGAGGCCCTGAATGAAGGTGAGGGAGGAAGGGAATGGGCAGGTTTAACGTACCCGTTGTTTGCAGGGAAACATGCCAGGAGGGAGATTAGAGGGGAGGGACGAATGGACAAGGGAGTCACGGAGGGAGCGATTCCTGCAGAGAGTGGGAGAGAAGTAAAGATATATTTGGTGGAAGGATCCTGTTGAAGATTGCAGAAGTTGTGGATGATGTGTTGGATACGAAGGTTCATGTGGTGAGGACAGGAGAAACTCCATCCCTGTTAAGGCGGTGGGAAGATTGGGTAAGCACAGATGTTTGGGAAATGGAGGAGATGTGGGTGAGGGCAGCATCAATGGTAGAGGAAGGGAGGCAGGATTCTTGGAAGAAGGAGGACACATCTGATACCTTGGAGAGGAAAGCCTCATCCTGGGAACAGATGCGGCAGAGTTGAAGGAACTGAGAAAGGAAATAGGGTGGGAATAGGTATAGTCAAGGTAGCTGTGGGAATCGGTAGGTTTGTAAAAGATGTCAGTACACAGTTTGCCTTCAAAGATGGAGACAGTAAGATTGCGAAAGGGGAGAGAGGATTTAGTGTGTGCAGTTTTGGTCACCTATGTACAGGAAAGATGTAAATAAAGTTGAAAGGATGCAGAGAAAATTTACAAGAATGTTGCCAGGTCTGAGTTATAAGGAAAAATTGAATAGGTTAGGACTTTATTCCTTGGAACACAGAAGACTGAGAGGAGATTTGATAGAGGTATACAAAATTATGAGGGGTGTAGATAGGGTAAAGGCAAGCAGACTTTTCCACTGAGGTGGGTTGGGATCACAACCAGAGGTCATAGGTTAAGGGTGAAACATGAAAAGTTTAAGAGGGGAAACATGAGGGGAAACTTCTTCACATAAATGGTCGTGAGAGTGTGAAATGAGCTGGCAGCACATGTGGTGCATGCAAGCTCAATTTCAATGTTTAAGAGAAGTTTGGATAGGTACATGGATGGGAGGGGTTTGGTCTGGGTGCAGGTAAATGTGAGTAGGTAGTTTAAATGGTTTGGCATAGACTCAATGGGCTGAACGACCTGTTTCTATGCTATACTTCTCTATGATTCTATGCCTCTAAATGGACCAAGTGAATTTAAGGGCAGAGAGGCAAAGTTGAAGAAATTGAAGAGCTCAGTGTGGGTGCATGAAGCAGCAGTGATACAGTTCCTTAACTCACCAGAATATTTCCTCCAACATTGCTACCAAGGGTCCAGTTTATTCTGGGACATTATTCCTATCACTGTGATAGCTAGCTGAGGACTATCCACATTAAAAATATATAGACAATATTAGGTACATAAAATAAAATCTGAACTTTTTGCATGCAAGGTATCTGTTCTCCTCAACGATACTTAAATTATTCTGTGGGTTTTCAGCATGTGTTCTTTTTGTTTGCGATCTTATTCCTAACTAATATCTACACATGTTCAGCACGGTCACTGCTAGAGAGAATCTGGCTGATCTACCTAACTTGACATGGGATCCAATCTTATTGCCATGGTAGCGTAGTGGACAGCATCAGTGATCCAGGTTCAATTCCCAGCACTGTCTGTAAGGAGTTTGTATGTTCTTCCCATGGCCGCACGAGTTCCCTCCAAGTGTTCCAGTTTCCTCCCACCTTCCAGAAATGTAAAAGTTACTGGATTAATTAGTCACATGTGTACAATTGGGCATCAGGGGCTTGTTTGATCAGAATGGCCCTTTATGGTGCTGAATTTCTGAATACTAAACTAAATTAAATTAAGATTAGCTAATATAATCTATCTCTGAAACATACAAGCATATAAATTAAGAATAAGGTGGTCACCCAGCCCGTCTGTCTTTTCCTGCTAGAGTTGACTGATCTGTTCACAAACTTGATCATGTATTTGAATATACCACGTCTATTACCTTTTAAGAAAGAGGGCTACAAATACTGAAGACCTTCTGAGTGCTAACTAAATTGCTTCATCTGTCTTAAATTATTATGAAACAGTGACTCCTTGTTCAAGGTTCTTTCTTAATAGGAATCATTGTCTCCATCTCCATGCTGTTGAGACCCTGAGGATTTTGGGACAGTTGTAAAATGGAGCTTGGATATTCCTAATAAATACAGTATAATTCAGAAAGCACCTGTCGGAATACATAACACTGAACAACAGAGTTAATTAGAATTAAGTTTAAAATATTAAAGGAGGTGGCGCAGTAGTGTAGTGGTTAGCACAATGCTTTATAGTACCAGCAACCTGGGATTCAATTCACACCACTGCCTTGTACTTTTTCCCCGTGATCGTGTGGGTTCCCTCAGGAGGCTCCAGCTTCCTTGCAGTCCGAAGACGTGTTTAGTAGGTTAATTGGTCATTGTAAATTGTCCCGTGATTAGATCAGGATTAAATCAGGGGATTGCTCTCTGGCACAACTCAACGGGCCGGCAGGGCCTATTCTGTGCTGTATCTCAATAAATTCCCAAAAAAAAAAATTGAGGCAGAAAAAGTCACTGCATTAATATTATTCACAGCTTTTTTGTTCATTTTTACATGTTGAGTCAGTATCAGATCTGGGTTTAAAAAACTGCCCCATTTTAAAATTTGACCCTGATATTACAGTATGTACCACGTCATTACTTGATATCTTAGACAATGTATCATTTATTTAAAAATGAAACAAAACAAGGACAATTAAAGTGATTGAACTTCCACGTACAGTATTAAAGTGATAAGAGCTAAAATGACTAGCTACAAATTAGCAAACTATTTACTTTCCACACAACCAGTGCACAATATTTTCAAAGGAAAGTTATACTTCACATAGAATTGACAGTGGTGAGAGTGTGTGTGTGTGTTGGTGTGGGATGGGGGTGATTAGAAGCAGTTCCTCACAATTCTCCTTACAGTTTTGTTCCTTGTCCCTGCCTCACCAAATACAGTGACAGCAGGGTGAGATTAAATGCAGACACAGGCAATACGGTAGAATGCCTCATTCTGTTTCCTGTCATTTTATGATCCCTATCTCTCAATTTACTAACCAAACAAGCATAAAATCTGGCCAATAGATATTTATTATTAACTCAGTCACATTGAAACCATGGTGGAAATGCAATCTGGTATGAAGGAAGCTGGCAATGAAAATCTGAAACCTATCTCCAAACTGCCGTCTGGTTTTAATAGAGGCCAGATGTGATTGGGCAGCGACTGGCTTGCTTCCAGGAGGCAGATTTTCATTTGATGTATTGTGAGGGGTGTTGGGCTTCATATTTAACTCTGATTTTAAATGTAACTCTGACCAGATGTTTTCCAGGTCTTGGAAAGTTGAACATTTACCCAGGAAGGATAATACAAAAGCAGTATATTTCCATGTTGGGATAACATGCAGCCTGGAAGGAAATCTGAACCTGGTGGCAATCCAGAACTCCTGTTGCCCTTTCTTCCCTGATCACAGAGGGTGCAGGTACCAACGGTGCTGTCCGAGTAGCCTGTAGTATAAATAACTCAGTGCACTTTGTGAATGACTTGCCATAGTGCAGGAGGAAGTAAGCCTCCTAATCAGGTGAGTTAATAATGTTGTTAAAGTTCCTCTTGTCAGGAAGTGGAGAATATATGAAGTGTTCCTGATCTGAGTTTTACACATGGTATAAAGAGCTTGGGGTAACAGGAATGATGCATTTATGTGGGTGCTGCAACTGAGATCATATTTTCCCTGACTTTTAGGAAATATCTTGGCAATTTTCCTCATTATCAGATGGATGATAGCGTTACATCTATATTGGAGCAGTTTATAAATAGGACATGTCTCGGCAATTTTCCTCATTATCAGTTGGGTGATAGTGTTGGAGCAGTTTACCTGATGAGCAGCTAGTTCAGGAACTCAGATATTCAGCACCTGGGATGCTGTGAGGACCTATGTTTTTGTGGTATCCTGTGTTCTTGATGAGTTCACCCAGGTGGCAATCGGCCTAAGACTGGCTTCTGTGATGGCAGGAACTCAGGAGGAAGTTGAGAGTAATCATCCACAATGTACTTCTAGCTAAACTTATTGTAAATGTTTTAGCCCTCAGCCTTTAGAACCGTATAGTAGACCTTGCTTATCATGGAGGCTGAAGATTTTACTGAAGCCTCCTCCTTCTCCTGGAAGGCCATAATTTATGACTATGCTGTGCAAGATTCAGAGCAATGATCTGTATGGTCACCTATTACCTGCCGGCCTGTATTCCTTCTCCCCACCCCCCTTCCCCACACCACCTTATTCTTGCTTCTTCACCATTCCTTTTGGAAAGGGTGGGGGAGCAAGCCAGAATAAAGAGGTGGGAGGGAAAGGAGTCCAAGCTAGAGGTGATGTGTGAAGTTAAGTGGGTGGTAAGGGGGATGAAGTAAGAAACTGGGAGGTGATGGGTAGAAAAGGTAACAGAGAAGAAGGAATCTGATAGGAGAGCAGAGTGGGCCAGGGGAGAAAGGGAAGGAAGAGGGGCACCAGGGAGAGGTGAAATGTAGGTGAGGAGAAGAGAAAAGGTAATGGGGGGGGGAGAAGAAGAAGAGTGGAGAATTGAAGAAGGGGAAAGGGAGGCGGGATTTACCAGAAGTTGGAGAAATCAATGTTCATGCCATCAGGTTGGAGGCCTCCCAAACAGAGCGTGAGGTGCTGCTCCTCAACCCTGAGACTGGCTTCATCGTGGCAGTAGAGAAGGCCATGGACTGACATATCAGGATGGGAACGGGGAAATTCATGACGTGTCAGTGATCATAAACCTGCTTCTGATTCAAGTCTGTTGTGAAAGATTAGAATCACACAGGATACAAATATGCTCTGCAGCCTACAACATCCAGGATGCTGCAATCAGTGATTCCTCTCAGACCTCAGTCATCGCGAGAGGTCGTGTATCGGTGGGCTGCAAGCATCATGAGAGATTGTTCATTGCTGAAGCAGCACAGGGTTTAAAAAGAGCCTGGGGCCCTTCAGTAAGAGAATATCCTTTGGATACTACTGGGGCAGGGAGCAGGGCGCATCACCAGCAGCCAAGACAGTGGCACTGTGGCCAACCTTGAGGCTCATCAGGGAAGGGAAAAGTCAGGCAGGGCAACGGTGATAGCAGAATCAATAGTTAGGGGGACAAACAGCAGGTTGTGTGGCCGTGAAAGAGAAGCCAGGGCGACGTGTTGCCTCCCGGGTGCTCGGATCCAGAACGTCTCAGAGCAGCTGCAGATGATTCTCAAGAGGGAACGTGATCAGCCAAAGGCACCAACGGCATACAGTATTTGGGTATGCACAGTATACGGAATAAGGTAGATGATCTTGTAGCTCAGTTAGAGATTAGCAGGTGTGATGTTGTAGGCATCACTGAGTAGTGGCCCAGAAGATCAGAGCTGGGAGCTTAGCATCCAAGGATACATGTTGTATAGAAAGGATAGGCAGGTAGGCAAAGGGAGTGGGGTAGTAGTGTTGGTAAAAAAATTATATCAAATCATTAGAAAGAGGTGACATAGATTCTGAGATGTAGAATCCTTGTGGGTAGAGTTGAGAAACAGCAAAGGCAAAAGGACCCTGATGGGAATACTGTACTTTGAACAATGGGTACAAGTTACAATTAAAGTCAAAGTCTGTCCCGAGCCTTATGGGCTCATCAGGTTGGTGCTTATGCCGGTTTCCGTGGCGTGAAGCGACTGAGAGTACGAGACTCCCCCCCGGATAGGACGCCGGTCTATCGCGAGGTTAACAACCAGCATTTTCAGCTGGGTGGACTGGAGTGATGTGTGGTTAAGTGCCTCGCTCAAGGGCAAGTTACAGTGGGAGGCAGAAAAGGCATGTAATATGGGCAATGTCATGGGGGATTTCAAATGCAGGGAACCAGTTAACCTACAACCAGCACCTCCCTAAGATGTGGGAGAACATCCATGTGTTCACAGGGAGAATACGTAAATTCCACACGGCTGGTGCCCGGGGGCAGGATTGACCCCTGTCACTGGAGTTGTATGCAGGAGTACTAGCTGCTGAGGTCCCACACAGCTAATAACAACCCCAGAATAAAATTTATTGAATTTCTTAAGGAAGGCCATCAGGAAAGCTCATTAGTAAACCTTGCAAGTCCGTGTCGGGGTACCACAGTCTGCATCAGCTCAGCACTAACGGCAATCTTCCAGCAGGCTAACGTTCTGTTATGCAGAACAGTGTCACAAAAACAGCTGTTAGCAAAGCTCCTGTAAGTCAAGTTATTAAGTGTTTGACGTGTTTATAATTGCATGGAAACTCTAATTATCCTTTCATGAAAATAGGCAATAAGCTACCTAAGTTCACAATAATCATACCATTCATTGAATCTCTAATAAAGAGTAAATTGTTTTACGAAAGGAAATAGATGTGCAACAACTAATGACCTATTTTTAATGTAGCAGAATGTCCCAAGGTGCTTTAGAGGAACATTCTCAAATAAAGTCCACGCTGGCCAGATTGAAACAAAACTTGATCAAAAGATTGCTGGAAGAAATAGGTTTCAGAGGTTTGAGCCTTTAATATTTTAACCTTATCCCTGTAATAGTTGTCAAAGTTCTACTCAACCAGACAGTTTCTGTCCTTTTTGAAGCAATGTTTGTGATAGATTTTTCAGAAATGTCAGATCTGAAAGATGTAGAGTTGACAAAGGCCCCTTGGTCGCTTCCTGTGCAGATGCTTGATGTTCTAATGAATGTGTGTGAGAGGTAATTACAGAGGAGACTCTGACGTTCTTTAAAAACAGCTGTTTTCAATTGAATCAAAAACCATAACGAATAGTCTTGGAAACATTGTCAGGTGTGGGAATCTCAAACCTGGGAACTTGTGCATTTTCCTGAGCCCAAATCTCTTCAGGCCCCACGGTCTGGCTGTGATCTCTATTCCTATACGTGTTACAATTTGTTCCAGGAGATTTCATGGAACCTTACTAATGGGAATGGAGACAAATAGGATAATGGGGTAGAAGTCAGTTTTAGAGAGGGGGAAAAGGTTTTGGGAGAGAACTCCAGCACTAACTAAAGAGATGGACACAACAGGGGAGGTAGTCACATTTTTTAAACCATTTTTTAAGATTAGTAAGAACTCCTAAAAGCTTAATGTTCTATAAATTATATCCCAAGTTACTGATTCAGATTTATTTATCAGACGTTGTCGAAACAAAGTGTGAATTGTGTCATTTGTGTTAACACCCAAAATACCCAAATTTGTGCTGGGGGCAGCCTGCAAGTATGGGCACACATTCCAGTACCAACATAGCATTCCACAGAACAATACAAGTGGCAGCAACAACAAACCAAAACTACAGCCTCAAAACCGATCCCTATTCCATCCCTCCCACCCCCTACCTACCCCCTCACACACCCAGACTGCTGTCGTATCTCCTGTTACTTGATCGCTGAGTGTACCAAATGCAGTTGTGACTTGGGTCCAGTGATCACATCTGGTCAGCAGTTTGTCTTACAATGTTATTGTGTGAAACTTTAACATAGAGCAGTGCATGGATCTGGGAGGTTAAATGGAGTTAGATTCCTGGTGAATTTGACTGTGCTTGGGAAAATGGGCACCAATGTCCTAACTTACAGCATTCAGTACAGTGCCTTAGGCAGTGTTCTCATAATATCCTCTGAAGATGCTGAAATGTTAGCATCGCTTTTTAATTGTTATGAATAATCTCCTGAGATACCTTGGACTTTCTGAACATTGTCAGTAAAAATAAAAGCAGCAGTAATTAAGTAGACAGCTTGTCGTAGAGTTTTAGTCATGTAGCAGAGGAATTTGAAACCGTGCTGACCATCATCCAACATTTACACTAAATTGGTAAATTGGCTTATTATCATGTCAGTGAAAAACTTGTCTTTCACACCATTCATGCAGATCAGATCATTACGACAGCACGTTGAGGTTGTACAAGGTAAAACAATAACAATAGAGAATAAAGTGTAACAGTTACAGAGAAACTGCACTGCTGGTAAATCGTAACAGCAGGATAGAAGCTCTCCTTGAGCCTGCTGGTATGTGCTTTCAGGCTTCAGTATCTTTTGCCCGATGGAGAATATGTGGGGTGTGAGGGGTCTTTGATTATGCCGGCAGCTTTACTGAGGCACTGAGAAATACAGAGTCCATGGAGGGGAGGCTGGTTCCTGTGATGTGCTGAGCTGTGTCCACAACTCTGCAGTTTTGTGCAGTCAAAGGCCCAGTAGTTGCCATACCAAACTCTGATGCATCCAGATAGGATGCTTTCAATGACACATTGATAGCAATGGGTGAGGGTCAAAGGGCACAGGTCAAATTTCTTTAGCCTCTGAAGACATAGAGGTGCTGGAAAGCTTTCTTGGCTGCGATGTCGACATGTTTGATGCAGGAGGCGCTATTGAATCCTACACTAATCCGTTAATTCTTCCAAATAAGGCAGGAGGAGAAGTTGAAATGGAAGAAATTTTAGCAACCCAATATTCGATAATATCTGAGCACAAATGCTCTTTACCTGTACAGTGAATGACCCACTTACTTCCTTCGTAATCAGATTATAGGCTGTCACATGGTTGGCCTCCCAAAACAGAATTAGGTACTTTCATGGCAGGTGGGTAAGTGGGAAGGGTTTTGCTTCACATTTGTCAGCTCCATTTCCCCTTGTTCCAGGAACATAGAACATTACAGCACAGTGCAGGCCTTCTGTCCCATGCTGACCTTTTAAACTACTCCAAGATCAATCTACCCCTTCCCTCCTACGCTACCCTCCATTTTTCTACCATCCATGTTCAATATCCTATGTTCTAGAAAGTTCAATTTTTAAAAAACGAAGCAAAAGACTACTGTTCTGATGAATGGGGTACATTAGACAAGTAGCGGAGATGTAACATCAGAATTCTTTCTATCGAGACTTGTGGAGCAAGCTTGACTCCCTTGGAACAGTGGGGAAATGGAGTTCCAACTAGACCACTTACCATGAAAGTACCTAATTCTGCTTTGGCAGGGCAGACATGGTGACAGTCTAATATTCTGCTTAGAAGGGAAGCAAGTGGGTCATTAACACTACAGTTAGACCATTTATACTCAGATATTTCTGCCTCCAAATCCCACGCTTCTGCGGGGAGAAGGGACTGTTGGCATTTCAGGTTGAAATCCTGCATCAGGACTAAGAGTAGGGAAGGGAGGTGGCCAGTAAGAAGAGGAGAGGCAGAGTGGTGAGGAACGTGCCAGAAGTGAGTTGTGGACCAAGTTGGGATGAAGCTGATGGGCAGATAAATCCCAGTAGGAGAGAAGGAGCAGCAGACCTGGGAGACAGATGCAAGTGGACAATAGAGGGAGGAAGAACAAAAGAAGGCAGGTGGAGACAAGTTGGGGGAGGAATGGTGCAGGAGGGTGAATGTGCAAACATTAAGAGGGTGATAATCAGGAAAACAAAACCTACCAGTGGTTGAATTTGATAAGGGAAGGGAGGCGATTTAGGAAAGGGACAAAATGGGAGGGTCAGAGGAGGAGCGGAATGAGAGAGGAAATGCAGCAAAGGGGAAACCAACACACTGGAGGGAAGGGTTATCTGAGACTGAAAAATTCAATGTTCATACCATTGACTACCCAGTTGGAATATGAAGAATGCTGAGGATGGACAGGTTGGTATTGAAATGGGAGGGGAAATGAAATGTCATGAGCTTGAGTTGCCCATTGCATTTGATTGCATATACCCTGCAAGTTGATCACCTTGTCTGTACTTGGTCTTTGTTTCACCTGGAAGGGGTATCTAGGTCCCTGGTTGGTGGTGAGAGAGGAGATACAAGAGGAAATGTTGCACCATCTACAGTTGCAGGGTTCCTTCCCTTCACAGATGCTGCCTGACCTGCTGTGTACATCCCGCAGATTGTTTGTTGTGTCAGATTCCATCTGTAATCAGCCGCTTATGCCTCCAACATCATTAAACTGTCACTACACGTTGCTAACATCATTCAACTATCACTTGCAGACCCCGTCAGCAACAATCGCCATCAGCACAGATGCACCAATGAACCTCTTTTCACTGCTGCCATTGGGAAGGAGGTACAGGAGCCTTGGGTCCCACACCATCATTTAACCTTCAACCATCAGGCTCCTGAACCAGTGTGGATAACTTCACTGAACTTATTCTACAATCTTCTGTACTGACTCAGTTTCAAGGGCACTTGTTCCCAGTAATATTTATTTACTTATTTTCTACCTGCACAGTTTGCTTTTTACACATTGTTTTTTTTTGTCAGACGTTGTGTGTAGTTCTTCATTATGTTGTATTTCTTTGTTCTACTTGTTCTACTGTGCAAGAAAACAAATCTCAGTTAGTATTTGGTGACATACGTGTACTTTGAGAATACACTTATTTTGAACTTTGAACTTCTGACTGTTCGCTAATATAATACAGTCGGCCCTCCTTATCCGCAGATTCTGCATGCGCGGATTCAACCAACCACGGACCGGGGAAACCCGGAAGTCCTCTCCCCAGCACTCGTTGTTTGAGCATGTACAGACTATTTTTTCTTGTCATTATTCCCTAAACAATACAGTATAACAACTATTTATACAGCATTTACATTGTATTAGGTATTATAAGCAATCTAGAGATGATTTAAAAGTACAGGCAGTCCCCGGGTTATGAACGAGTTCCGTTCCTGAGTCCGTCTTTAAGTCGGAACAGGTACATCCGGTATTATTTAGCGTCAGTTAGTCAAACGTTTGTCTTATTATATAGTATATATTTTACATTTCTATGCATATAAAACACTTAAGAAACGTATGTACTTCAATAATTAAACCACTGCATTGCTTAGTAATAATTGTTGCTTTCATCGGGGCAGGGCCTTTCATATGCTCCATTAAAATTGTTCCGATCATTGACTGACGTAGCCTAACACTTTTCCAATGACCGATGGCGTTTCACCTCTTTCCGATTGCTTTATTACTTCCACCTTATTTTCAATTGTGATTGTGATTAAACACTGCGGATTCAGAGCTCCGGCGCCAGGTCCTAATGTCCACCGCATTGAGACAGGTTAAATAAGGGACTTGAGCATCTGCGTTTTTGGTATCCGCGGGGGGGTTATGGTTGCCACATAATCTACTTCCTTTATTTAATTACTCTACAGGACATAAAGATATATTTCACCCTTTTCTATTTGCCATTATCTACATAAAACAGAAATGCCCAAACCTCAGGTTATCCTAAAGATTACTGGGCGTGCAGGGAATTTGCTTTCACCTTTGCTAGGGGTACAGGAGAATTCTTAGATGCCTCTCTTTACCATCCCCTCCATCTCCAAGTTGCCTGTCGATGGTGTAGTGGCATCAGCATCGGACATCGAGGTGAGTTGTTCTGGGTTTGAATCTGGCCAGGTCCTTGCACGCTTTCCATCCATGCTGGGTTGAGCATCGAGCTAGCAACTCGGCCTCATAAAAAACAGACGAAAATGCTAAAGAAGCGGCAAGGTTGCTGCCCGATGCACCACAAGGCACAGAGAGAAATAGTAACAACATCCCTGAGGTACTGAAATCACACTCTCAACACGACCTCTCTCAGTCTCTTCTGTATCTAAACTGATGGACTGATTTCTGTCTAAATATTAGAAAAGCCCGTCTCTTTCCTACTCTACAAATTCTGCTCCCTTGCCACTGACTGCTGAGCTCACCTTGACAAACTGCTTGAGTTCATAGCCTGGTTGCTGTACAAAATGAGCCTGGGGCCATTTATTCATTCTGACTGCCTCCTACCGACTTCAATAACATTGTTCACTTTGTCCAGTCTCAGCTCGCGTGTTATTGAAGCCATTATCCAGAATCAGAATCAGATGTATTATCACTTACATGTGTTGCAAAATTTGTTACATTGCGGCAGCCATACAGTGCAATTAGAATTATAAGTTACAATCAGAAATATGTATAAAATAATAAATAATTGATGCAAAAACAGAGCAACAATAGTGAGGTAGTATTCATGGGTTCAGTAATGTAGAAATCTGATGGTGGATGGGAAGAAACTATTCCTAAAACGAGGCTCCTGAATCTCCTCCATGATGGTAGTAATGAGAAGACAGCATGTCCTGAGCAGTTGAAGCCCTTAACGATGGACACCACCTTTTTGAGGTATCGTCTTTTGAAGGTAGACTCATAAAGTCGTAGAACACTATAACAGACCCTTCAGCCCATCTAGTCCATGCTGAACCATTAACCTGCCCAGTACCATCAACCTGCACCTGGACTGTAGAACTCCATATGCCTCCCAACCATGTAACTATGCAAATTTCTCTTGAATGTTGAAATCGAACTTGCATATAACACGTTCGCTGGCAGCTCGTTCTATACTCTCTGAATGAAGGTGCTCCCCCTCATGCTCCCCTTAAACATTTCACCTTTCACCCTTAACCCATGACATCTAGTCTCACCCTACCTATGCCCCTCATAATTTTGTATGCCTCTATCAAATCTCCCCTCAATCTTCTACACTCTAGGGAATGAAGTCCTAACCTATTCAACCTTTCCCTGTAACTCAGCTCCTCAAGTCCCAGTAACATCCTTGTAAATTTTTTCTGCATTTCTTCAATCTTATTTCCATCCTTCCTGTAGGCAGGTGACCAAAACTGCACACAATACTCCAAATTTTGCTTCATATACATCTTATACAATTTCAACATAACATCCCGACTCTTGCACACTTAATTTATAAAGACCAATGTGCCACTTCATGACCCTATCTACCAATGATACCTCTTCCAAAGAATAATGGATCTGTTTTCCCAGATCTCTCTGTTCTACCGCATTCCTCAGTGCTCTACCGCTCACCTACACTGGCTGGTCTCCCAAAATGCAACACCTCACACTTATCTGCATAAGTTCCATCTGCTATTTTTCAGCCCATTTTTCCAGTAACTTTCCCACTACTGATGTCAGGCTCACTAGCCTATAATTTTCTGGCATATTCTTAGAGCTTTTCTTAAACAAAATCAGCTTTTCTCCAATCCTCCAGCAGCTCACCTGTGGCTAAGGATGTTTTAAATATCTCTGCTAGGGCCCCTGGGCCCCTGCAATTTCTGCATTAGCCTTCCACAGGGTCCAAGGGAACACCTCATCAGGTCCTGGGGATTTATCCATCCTAATTTGCCCCAAGTCAGCAAATATCTCCTCCTTTAATCTGTATAGGGTCCACGACCCACTGCTGCTTTGCCTCACTTCTACCGACTCTGTGCAGTGCCTGCATAAATACAGATGCAAAAAATCCATTTAAGATCTCCCCTATCTCTTTTGGCTCCATACATAAATGACCACTCTGATCTTCCAGAGGATCTATTTAGTCCCTTGCAAGTCTTCTGCTCTTAAAAATCTGTAGAAGCTCTTAGGAACCTCTTTCACCTTGCCTGCTAGAGCAACCTCGTGCCTTCTTTTAGCCCTCCTGATTTCCTTCCTAAGCGTTCTCTTGAATTTCTTATACTCCTCAAGTACCTCATTTGTTCCTACTTTCCTATAACACCTATGCACCACCATTTTCCTAAACAGGGCCTTAATATCTTTCGAAAATCAAGATTCCATAAAACAGTTATCCTTGCCTTTCATTCTTACAGAAACATACCTACTCTGTACTTTCAGAAATTCACGTTTGTGGCCAGCCCACTTACCAAGTATACCTTTGCCTGAAAACAACTTGTCCTGATCCACACTTGCCAGCTCCTTTCTCAAACCATCAGAATTAGCCTTTCCTCAATTTAGAATCTCAACCCAAGGACCAGATCTGTCCTTTTCCATAACTACCTTGAAACTAGTGGCATTGTGGTCACTAGATACGAAGTGTTCCCCCAAACAAACTTCTGTCACCTGCCCTGTCTCATTCTCTAATAGGAGATCCAGTATCACAACCTCTCTCATTGGGACTTTCCTGAACACATTTGATAAACTCAATGATCCACAAATCTGAAGCCTTCCCACCTGCACCATCTCCTTAGCCACGTGTTAAACTGTATGGTTTTCCAGTTTCTGGCCTCACTACCGTACAAGTGGCACATGTAGCAATTCTGAGATCACAACCCTGGAGGTCCTGTCCTCTAACTCAACATCTAACTCCATAAGCTCACATTGTAGGACCTCACCACCCTTCCTACCCACGACATTGGTACCAACGTGGACCACAACCTCTGCCTGGTCACCCTCCCACTTACAAATCCTGTCGACTTGATCCAAGATGTCCCTGACCCCGAACCTGGGGGGCAACATGTCATCCAGGAATCACAGTCTCATCAGCAGAGCCTCCTTTCTATTCCACTAACCAACAAACCACCTATCACTACAGCTCACCTCTTCTCTCTACCCCCTTCCCTTCTGAGCCAGAGATCAGCTCAGTGCCAGAGACCTGACCACTGTGGCTTTCCTCTGCTAGCTCACCTCCTTCAGCAGTTTCCAAAGAGGTATACCGTTGGTTTTGGAGAATGGACACAGAATACTCTGCACTTTCTGCCTATCCCTTTCCCCCTCCTGGCAGTCTCCCAGTTTCCTACATCCTGTACCTTGGGTGTAACCACCTCCCTGTATGTCCTGTCTATCAATCGTTCAGCCTCCAGAATGATCTGGAGTTCATCCAGTTCCAGCTCCAACTCCTTAATACAGGCTGTTAGAAGTTCAGCTGGATGCAGTTCTTATATATGGGACATTGGCGGTCTTCCTGCCTTCCCACATCCACAAGAGGACCATTCCACTAACTAGTTTGGCATCCCCACTGCTCTAAAGGTGCAATAAGATAGAAAGAAAGAATAAATAATGAAACAAATCTACTTATGGCCTACGCCTCTCCTCGCAAAGCCTCAACTCACTACTCTAATACTGTCCTATTCCCATAGTGGTTGCTCTGCTTAAACCTAACTTCTTTTTATTGGACTTTGCCAAGTGCCTAATTACATTCAATCCAATGTCTCCATGGAAAAAACTGTGGTGCACAAAATGAGCTGACTGCCCCACTTGCTTCTCTTAAACTTTCTCTCCCTCTATGTAATCCAATGTCTCCTCAGGAAATGTGGCACACAAAATGTGTCAAATGTCTCCACTCACCTCGTTTAAACCCTCTCTCTCCCTCTACGCAATCCAATGTCTCCTAGAAACTGTGGTGTGCAATGGTCTTCAATGATGAGGAGAATAGTTTCCATTCTGGAGCTGGCTGAGTTTACAACCCTCTGCGGCTTTTCTTGATCCTGTGCATTGGCCCCTCTTTAGCAGATGGTGATGCAACTAGTTATAATGCTCTCCACTGTATATCTGTAAAATTTGGTGATGGACCAAAACTCTTCAAACACCTGATGAAATATGGCCACTGGTGTGCCTTCTTTATAATTGCATCAATATGTTGGATTCAGGATAGATCTTCAGAGATATTTACTTATTTAGAGATGCAACATGGAATAGGCCCCACCGACCTTCAAGCCCACACTGCCCAGCAACCCCTGAAATTGCCCCCAATTTAACCCTAGCCTAATCACAGGACAATTTACAATGACCAATTAACCTACCCAGTAGGTCTTTGGACTGTGGGAGGGATGGGAGGACGTGGGGAAAACCCAGGCATTCCGAGGGGAGGACAGACAGCCTGCCTGCAGATGATGTCAGAATTGAACTCTGAAATGCAACACCCTGAGCTGTAATAGCTTTGCACTAACCACCTTAATGTTGGCACCCAGGAACTTGAAATTGCTCGCTCTTCCCACTGCTGACCCCTTGACTGGTGTGTGTTCCCTCGACTTCCCCTTCCTGAAGTTCACCATCAATTCATTGGTTTTACTGACGTTAAGTGCAAGGTTGTTGTTATGGCACCACTCTACCAGCTGCTCGATCTCACTCCTGCACGCCTCCTTGTCACCATCTGAGATTCTGCGAACAACAATACAGACAACAGTGAATTTATAGATGAACCTTGAGCTGTGCCTTGTCGCACAGTCATGGGTGAAGAGAGGATAGATTTGCAAGCTAAGCATGCATCCTTGGGCTGCACCTGTGTTGGTTGTCAGCAAGGAGGAGACGTCATGCCCAATCGTACTGACTATAGTCTGCTGATGAGGAAATGAAGGATGCAGAGGCCCAGGTTTTGAAGCTTGTTGGTTAGTTCTGAGGGAATAATGGTGTTGAATGCTGAGCTGTAATCAATAAACAGCAGCCTGATGTAGGTATTGCTGTTGTCTAGGGCCAGGTGGAGAGCCTGTGAGATTGCATCCACTGTAGAACTAATGTGGTGGTGGGCAAACTGCGGCAGGTTCAGGTCATTTAGATAGATAGATAGATAGATAGATACTTTATTCATCCCCATGGGGAAATTCACCTTTTTTTTCCCAATGTCCCATACACTTGTTGTAGCAAAACTAATAACATACAATACTTAACTCAGTGAAAAATATGATATGCATCTAAATCACTATCTCAAAAAGCATTAATAATAGCTTTTAAAAAGTTCTTAAGTCCTGGCGGTTGAATTGTAAAGCCTAATGGCATTGGGGAGTATTGACCTCTTCATCCTGTCTGAGGAGCATTGCATCGATAGTAACCTGTCGCTGAAACTGCTTCTCTGTCTCTGGATGGTGCTATGTAGAGGATGTTCAGAGTTTTCCATAATTGACCGTAGCCTACTCAGCGCCCTTCGCTCAGCTACCGATGTTAAACTCTCCAGTACTTTGCCCACGACAGAGCCCGCCTTCATAACCAGCTTATTAAGACGTGAGGCGTCCCTCTTCTTAATGCTTCCTCCCCAACACGCCACCACAAAGAAGAGGGCGCTCTCCACAACTGACCTATAGAACATCTTCAGCATCTCACTACAGACATTGAATGACGCCAACCTTCTAAGGAAGTACAGTCGACTCTGTGCCTTCCTGCACAAGGCATCTGTGTTGGCAGTCCAGTCTAGCTTCTCGTCTAACTGTACTCCCGGATACTTGTAGGTCTTAACCTGCTCCACACATTCTCCATTAATGATCACTGGCTCCATATGAGGCCTAGATCTCCTAAAGTCCACCACCATCTCCTTGGTCTTGGTGATATTGAGACGCAGGTAGTTTGAGTTGCACCATATCACAAAGTCCTGTATCAGTTTCCTATACTCCTCCTCCTGTCCATTCCTGACACACCCCACTATGGCCGTGTCATCAGCGAACTTCTGCACATGGCAGGACTCTGAGTTATATTGGAAGTCTGATGTGTACAGGGTGAACAGGACCGGAGAGAGTACGGTTCCCTGCGGCGCTCCTGTGCTGCTGACCACCGTGTCAGACCTACAGTCTCCCAACCGCACATACTGAGGTCTATCTGTCAAGTAGTCCACTATCCAATCCACCATGTGAGAGTCTACTCCCATCTCCGTTAGTTTGTGCCTTAAGATCTTGGGCTGGATGGTGTTAAAGGCACTAGAGAAGTCAAGGAATGTAATCCTCACAGCACAACTGGCCCCATCTAGGTTTTTAGTAGGCAGTTAGTAGGCCCCATTTAGTAGGCAGGAGTTAATTCTAGCAATGACCAACCTCTGAAAGCACTTCATTACAGAAGATTGGAGTGCCACAGGGAGACAGTGACTGAGGCAGGTCACCTTGCCTTCTTGGACTCCAATATAATTCATGCCCTTTAGAAGCAGGCGGGTACCTCTGACTGCCACTGTGAAAGACTGAATGTGAAGATGTACTTGAACGCTCCAGCCAGTTAGTTGTCACAGGTTTTCAGTGTCCTACCAGGTACACCATAGCTCCAGCCATAACTCATTTGCATTCTGAATGTACTTTGGAACTTTTGCTGGCTGACAAGTATGACCTATCTTATTTTGTTTTGTTATAGAAGTCATCCAAAGACTTGATTATTCCGGTGCATTCCTGGCCACTCTCCATCTTCAACCTGCCTAAAACTTCGTTGCTACTGCCCGTATTTTGACTAGTTCTTTCTACCCAGCACTCCTTCACTTTCTGAACTACATTGGTTCCTCATTGATCAATATTTTGTCACTTTTGTCTTCAAGAGCAAGCTTACAAAAGCTCATAAAATAACATGGAATTCTTACCCCAAAAAAGGAATTCAATTGTTAGAAAAGTAGAAGGTAAATATTTATACGGCGATTAAGAATGAAAGAAATGGAGACAAGATAGAAAATTGAGTCGTCTATCACTTGCCAGCTTTTACTCCTTCTGCTCCCCCCACCTTATTCTGGCCTCTTTCCCCTTCCTTTCCAGTCCTGATGAAGGTTATCAGTCTGAAATGTCAACTGTTTATTCCCCTCCATAGTTACTGCATGACCCTCTGAGTTTCTCCAGCACTTTGTTTGCCCCTCTGCATTTCCAACATCTGCTGAATCTCTTGTGTTAGAGAATTGAATTTAAAAGGTGGAACACTCTTGTCTAGAAATATTGATCAGTTACTGTAAATCTATGTATCCTCTTAACCATAAGGGTTAATTGAAGCCAAACTGATCACCATCACATAAGATGGGCCATTGAACTACTGAGGTTATCTGAAATGTATGAACAATGAATTATCAACACTGCCTTGAGGACATCCTAATGTCACATTACAGTGTAACAAGATATGTGTCACTGTTGGAGGTACTCAAGAGGACAAATAGCATCTGTGGAGAGGGAAAAAGTGTTATCAATCAGTTTGTGCTAAACAGGAAAACTAATTACCTGAAGCTGTTTCTCTAAACATTGCAAAATGCATAGATGGAAAGTGAAGTGATGCTCCTTAAGCCAATAATGGGCTTCATTGGGACACTGAGAGTGGGATGGATACTTAAAGTGATGTGTAATTAGAAACACAAGGTTACTCCAGTGAATGATATGAAGTGATTACCCAATCTACATTTGGTTTTTCCAAAGTAGAGGAGGTCACATCATAAGCATTGAATACAACAAGAAACACATGTGGATGAGTTTTTGGCTCCCTGGATGGTGTGAAGTGAAGAGGTGACAGAGGTCTTGTTTCTCCCGCAGTTGCATTAGGCAATTATCATTCAAGAGTGTTTAATGTAATTTCCCGTACTCAAGTGTAAAGGAGATCTAAACAGTCGTTACTCCAAATTTGATGCAACACAAAAAAAAACACACAATAAACCAAAGAACACAATAATAAAAAACACAGTAAGCATAAATACATGAGATAGCTTATAACATAGATTGTATGTCGATAAAGTGGCACTAGGCACAGGAGTGTCTGTGCATGAGGTGACTGACAGGAAATGATAAAGCAGCGATGGTGGGGGGGTATGGAGGGGTGGATTAGTGGGTGGAGGTATTCAACCTTGCTACTCGGAGAAAAGTAACTGCATTAGAGTCTGGTGAACCTGGCATGGATGCTACATAGTCTCCTCCCTGATGGGAGTGGGACAAGCATCCATGAGCAGGGTGGTGGGTCATGGAGTGAAATGCAGAAAGAGAAGAGGATATGAAATGGGCCCACAGAAGAATCACAATAAAGTGATAATATGAGGGCTTATGAGTGGAAGACGAGCTGTCTTTGCTCTGGCTGGCAGGAGAGTGGGTTACAGCAGAAGAGAGAGAAGCCAGTGTGTAGTGCCCTCCTATTTCAATTCGTCCTTCATTGTCCCTGTACCTAAGAAAACCAAGGTAGCATGCCTGAACGAGTGGTGCCCTGTCACACTCACCTCAATTATAATCAAATGCTTTGAGAGGTTGACTAAAGACTACATTTTCAGCATGCTACCACCCACACTGGACCCCCTACAATTTGTCTACCGATGGGACCTATCTACCAATGATGCCACAGCCACAGCACGACCCACCATCCTCACTCACCTGGAGAAGAGGGATGTTCCTGGACTACAGTTCAGCATTCAACACCATAATTCCCTCAGACTTGACAGGAATCTCAGAGACCCTGGCCTACACCCCACCTTGTGCAGCTGGATCCTAGACTTCCTATCGGATCGCCGACAGGTGGTAAGGATGGGCTCCCTCAACTCTGCCCGTCTGACCCTCAACACTGGTGCCCTCCAGGGTTGAGTTCTGAGTCCCCTCCTCTACTCCCTTTACACCCACAACTATGCTGCCGCACACAGCTCCAATCTGCTGATCAAATTCACAGATGACTCGACTTTGATCGGCCTTATTTCTAGCAGTGATGAGACAGCCTACAGAGGAGAGGTTGACACCCTGACACAGTGGTGCCAGGATAACAACCTCTCCCTCAATGTCCAAGAAACACAAGAGCTGATCGTGGACTACAGGAGGAATGGAGACAGGTTCACCCTGATCAACATCAGTGGGTCTGCAGTTGAGAGGGTGAGTAGTTTCAAGTTTCTCGTATACACATCACCAAAGATCTCTCCTGTACTGTACTCACCAGCTGGGTGGCAAAAAAGGTACAAAAATATCTCTTCCACCTCAGGCGACTGAAGAAGCTCGACATGAGCTCCCAAATCCTCAAGACCTTCTACAGGGACACCATTGAGAGCATCCTGACTGACTGTATCACCGCCTGGAATGGGAACTGTACCAACCTTGATCGCTGGGCACTGCAGAGAGTGGTATGGACAGCCCAGCACATCTGTGGACGTGAACTTCCCTCTATTGGGGACATTTACAGCAACAGGTGCTGAAAGAAGATCTGGAAGGTCGTTGGGGACACCAGTCATCCCAACCATAAACTGTTTCAGTTGCTTCCGTCTGGTAAATGCTACCACAGCATTAACGCCAGGACCAACAGGCTACGGGACAGCTTCTTTCTACAAGCCATCAGACTTTTACATTCACATGTCTGTTCATTGCAACTGAGTCATAGCACAAAGATTTTTACTCCCTCACACTGTAGGAGGGATGTAAGATTTATATAAATAAATTCAAATTGACTGTGGATTGGTTCAGAGTCCAATCAACTAAGTAGGAAGGAAGTAAAGAGAGAAAGATCAAGAAAGTGAAAGGAAGAGTTGCGTATATACCATGTGGAAGTCAGAGCAGAGTGAAAACAGGCAGGAAATGGAATGAAATTTTTGTTTTCCATGCAAGTGCAGAAAACAACACCAATTCAGTCATCAATGTACCAGGAAAAGCAATGAGTAGGACTGAAATAAGGACTGTGCCATATGCCTCGCAAAGAGATGAGCACTGTTTGGACTCATGTGAGCCTCCATTACCATGCTTTTTTGATTTGGAAGGAGTGGAGAGGAAGAGGCAGTTATATAATGTGGGAATGAGTTCAGCCAGATGAATGTGGTTGATAGTGGAAGGAACTGGTTGGATGTTCATGATGAGGAAGAGTTCGCTGGCATCACAAAACTGGAACCTGTCAGAAATGTCAGAGAACACTGGAGTGCTTCAAGTGTCACAATGTAAGCGTGAAGGAATTGGAAAGGGGAGAAAGTAGAGCGTCAAAGTAGGAAGACATAAATGATTTGAGAGAAAAATAGAAGACCTATCATAACAATACTGCTTGTGGGTCTTGAGCAGAAGGTAACAGTGGGCTGTGCAAGGTTGGAGACAGTGGAGGAAAGATCGTCCAAGGAAATGAGGTCAGTATTTTTCTGGGAGATGATAGTTTCAGTGCTGCGTCTCCTCACTGCTCTGCTGCCAGGGGCTGTCTTGGATTCAAAGGTTGGCACAATGTCGCCAAACAATGACTGTCAGCATGATCTACTCAGCATAAAATCAATTCCTAAACATGTAATGCCTTAAAAAGAAATCTGCGCAGTAAACTCAATTTCTAGGCACCAATGTTCACAGATAAATCCAGACAAAAGTGACAAAGCCAGATTCATTTAACATCTATTAAAATCACTCACAATTTTTCCTAGCCAGTAAAGCAAACTGTTGGAGTTATCCAGGCACTCTCAGGGTAAGGTTTCCCTCTACAGCACAGAGTGCTATCCCAATGTCTAAGTCAATCTGCTGGAGTCTGGGAAGCAAGATTGGTCCATAGTATCTGGACCAAGTAAGTATGAATGTGGGCTGATCATAGGCAGGCCTTCAAAAAGGGGAGGGAGAAATCATGTCAGCAAGATCTGGTCCAGTACATCTGTGCCACTGGGCCTGTGGCTGCAGGTGAGTTGGTGCATTTGTTTCTGCCGAAGAGAAATGTTTGTGCCTTCATCTGTAGACTTAAGTGTGAACTTCCTGCCACGAGGTCACAGTGTACCTGGTGAACTTTGAGTTGCATGGTTGATATTCTTCAAAACACCCACATTCCAAAGCAATTGCATTAGTAGAACCTCAGGAAGTTTTGAAGGAAGAATATAAACAATGCGGCTATCACAAAGCCTCACAAAAGCTTAATTGGCAGTTTAGAGAAGAGTGAGGACAAAACCAAGAAAGGAAAACTCAGTACATTTGTACTGGAATGGCCCAAATCTAGTAATTGATTTATTTTTCTGTGATACTCTTTAAATAATGTTCTGCCAGAAGTTTGCTTAGCAACCCTGGTCACCCATTATACATTAACAAGATTCGGAAATAGTGTAATGGCTATAAACCACCTGGAAAGTGTTTGCATCACATTATAAAGCTCGGTCCTGTCTCAGACAGACTTCCTCTCATTTGGTCCCTGCGCCATCAGAAGTGCACGTGACGTGTAAAAGAGAAACAGAGTAACTATTCATCAATTTTCCAGAACATAACCGCTAATGAACGAATGCATGGCAGACAAAAAAATGACCTCCTTTCCACCAATGCTTATTTATAACAATCCATTGATTTCTTTCAAGCATCTTTCAAACTATTGGTTTTAAGCTATTTGTCCTTAATTACCAGGGTCTCACCTTTTGAATGCTTTAATGAAGCATTTCCTTTCCTCATCTTAAATAAAATTCCTAATGTAATTTTTCTTCCGAAATGTTATATTAACTTGTTTTATTCACATCTGTGATTTCAAGTTTTTTATGGTTTCATTAGTCTCTGACCCTGAAGTCTCCTCCAGCTGTCTAAACCTCCGAAATGTATTCACTTCTGCATCCTGATGTTTTGATTATACCCACAATTAATGATTAACAGAACATAGAATAGTACAGCACAGAAACAGACTCTTCGGCACCCCCGCCCATGTCTGCACTAGCTATTATGTCAATCAAACTAATTTGCTTGTATCCCTCTTCCTGTTCACACGTCTGCCTAAATGTTTCTTAAAACTTGCTTTTGTAACTCCCTGGTAGCATATTCCAGGCACCTACCACACTCTGACTTGCCTCCTGCTTTATTCCTGTGGCCACCTTATTTTTTTATAGTTCAAAAGTCTGCCAGACATCACCCTAAATTAGAGGAAGAGCACTATGAAATGAATTCTCAAACGTCTGGTAACCACTCCCCCCAATGCCCCTTTTCCCTTTTCTCTCTCCTTCTCTTCTACTTGGTGCCCATCACCCTAACTCCTTACCTTCTCCAACCACCAACTCACTCCTCCTACTACTTCCCCTCTCTCTCCACCTCACGCCCTTTATTCCATCATCTTCTCCCCCTTTGTCACTTTCACCTATAACCTCCCAGCTTTGGACAACATTACTATCCACCCACTTCACCTGCCTATCACACCCTTCACCTGTAACCACCTATCACCGCCAGATACTGTCCCAAACCTCCCTTCACTGTTCTGTGCTGCCCATATCACCTCTGTCAATCCAGATGATGGGTCTCATCCCAAAATGTCGGCTGTCCACTTCTCTCCATAGATGCTGCCTGACCTGCTAATTTCCTACAGCACGTTGTGTGTTGACCCAGATCCCAACATCTGTGCTACAATGTCACCATCTTCTCTCTGTTGCTGTCAACTGCCAAACCCCTAAGCTTCTAAACTAAACTTCTTCAATCCAAAACACTTTTTAAAACCTACCCCCTTATTAAGCTACTGGTTATTACAAGCAAATTTTGATTGATAATCTTTCTACAAAATGCGCTGATTGCACAATATAAACAGTTGCTGTTGACTTGAAATAGCAACTCTATTTTTCTCTTCACTGACACCCCTTAAACTGCAGAATATTTCAGGACTGTCTGTTTTTATTTCAGATTTCCAGCATATTTTTATTTGCAAACTGTTGATATTACTGTCAATTAATTATTCAAAAGAGTCTACTTGTAGCAGGAGACCTTCTCTTACAATGTACGTATTATTTTCAGCCGTGTCATTCACAGCAATATCACATTTAACAATGCAGGAGCAGATTGTGCTGGATCTGACTTGCCTCCTGCATTAGTCCCGTGGCCAACTTGTTCTTTATAGCCGCATGAGTTCAAACATTCTCCAGCTATGACCTTCACAGTTGTCCTGTAAAGAGGTGGGGCACGTGCATCAAATGACAGGTCTTGAATCTCTACCCCAAAACACCTTGATGATCTTTTGCTCTTCATTCCTGTCAAATGTCTTTAAACCATTTCTAAATGTCTTATACATTTAACATCAATTCAAAGGAATCTAAATCATTAAAAAACATAAAAGTTACTTCAGCAAATTCACTTAAAAACAAACTTATGACAGAATGATTAAGATTAGTAAAATAAAAAATTAGATGTATAAACAAGAGAAAATCTGCAGATGCTGGAAATCCAAGCAACACGCACAAAATGCTGGGGGAACTCAGCAGGCCAGGCAGCATCTATGGAAAAGAGTACGGTCCACGTTTCAGGACGAGACCCTTCAGTCCTCTGTGACCCTCCACAAATAAATGGGACTGCTTTGCGTAAAGAATAGAATATATCTAGTCCCTTAGCTCATCGGCCTTGGACTTAACTCTGTATTACAAAAAAATACTATTATATTCATGACTGCCATTCAGGGAGGCAAAATTAACTGCAAAGAGCTGAGTCCAAGGGAGATTTCAGAGATACCACTTCCTACATGGACCTCTCTGAGAAATATTATGTTTTCTAGTCAAAGCTGTCATTACCCAAAAGATATAACATTCTGCAAGAAGAATATTGATCATGTCATGACTGGACTGCTTTAACTGTGGAGGTCAAGGTTCTGGAAGCAAATTGGAAGACACAGGATATATATATCACAAAGAGGAAGAAGTATTCTAAAGACAAGATGGCGCAACTGTGGCTAACAAGAGAAGTCAAAGAAAACATCAAAGCCAGAGTGAGGCATATAATGGAGTAAACATTAGTGGGACGTGAGAGGATTGGAAAGCTTTTAGAAACCAAAAGCAGGCAACGAAAAAGTAATTAAGAAGGTAAAGATAGAATATGAAAGTAAGCTATTTAATAATACAAAAGAGGATACCAAAAGTTTCTTCAGATATATAAAGAGTAAAAGAGAGGTGTGAGTGGATAACGGACAACTGGAAAACAATGCTGGAGACGTAGTACTGGGGATCAAGGAAGTGGCAGATGAACTGATTAAGTATTTTGCTTCAGTCTGCACTGTGGAAGACGTGCAGTATGGTGGAAGTTCCAGGTGTTAGGGGTCACAAAGTATGTGAAATTACCTTTATTAGAGAGAAGGTTCTTTGGAAACTGAAAGGTCTGATGGTAGATAAGTCAGCTGGACCAGATGGTGTACACTCTAGGGTTCTGAAAAATGTGGCTGAAGAGATTATGGAGGCAATAGTAATGATCTTTAAAGAATCACTAGATTCTGGAATGGTTCAGGAAAGTTGGAAAATTGCAAACATCTGCCCACTCTTCAAGAAATGAGAGAGGTAGAAGAAAGGAAATATTAGCCAGTTAGTCTGACCTCAGTGGTTTGGAGGATGTTGGAGTCGATTATTAAGGATGAGGTCTCAGGGTACTTGAGGGCACATGATAAAATACGTCGTAGTGAGCATGGTTTCCACGGGGGGAAATCTTGCCCGACAAATCTTTTGGAATTTTTTGAAGAAATATCAAGCAGGATAGACAAAGGAAAATTTGTTGATGTTGTGTACTTAGATATTCAGAAGACCTTTAAAAAAGGTGTCACACATGAGGCTGCTTAACAAGCTACAAGCCCATGATATTACAGGAAAGATTCTAACTGTGGCTGATTGGCAGGAGGCAAAGAGTGGGAATAAAGGGAGCCTTTTCTAGTTGGCAGCCGGTGACTAGTGTTGTTTCACGGGGGTCTGTGTTGTGACCGATTTTTTTAATGTTATATGTCAATGATTTAAATGATGGAATTGATGGCTTTGTTGCAAAGTTTGCAGACGATCTGAAAATAGATGGAGGGGCATGCAGTTTTGAGGAAGAAGAGGGGCTACAGAAGGACTTGGACAGATTAGGAAAATGGGCAAAGAAATGGCAGATGGAATACAGTATGAGGAAGTGTATGGTCAGGCACTTCAGTAGAAGAAATGAAAGAGTTTACTACTTTCTAAATGGAGAGAAAGTACAGTGAAAGTGTACTTGGGAGTACAAGTACTCCCAAGTACAAGGGGACTTGGGAGTCCTTGTGCAGGTTTCCCTAATTTGCAGTTTGAGTCTGTGGTGGGGAAGGCAAATGCAATGTTAGCATTCATTTCAAGAAGACTAGAATATAAAAGTAAGGATGTAATGCTGAGACTTTATAAAACACAGGCAAGGCCTCACAGAGTATAGTGAGAGGTTTTGGGCCCCTTATCTTAGAAAGGATGTGGTGAAAATGGAGAGGGTTCAAAGGAGGTTCATGAAAATGATTCCAGGATTGAATGGCTTGTCATATGGAGAGTGTTTGTTGGCTCTGGGGCTACGTTGAAACCTATTGAAAGGCCTTGATAGAGTGGATGTGGAGCAGATGTTTCCTATGATGGGAGAGTCTAAGATCAGAGGACACAGCCTCAGAATACAGAGGCATCCTTTTAGAATTGAATAAAAACACAAAATGCTGGCAGAACTCAGCAGGCCAGACAGCATCTATGGGAGGAGGTAGTGATGATGTTTCAGGCCGAAACGTCGTCACTACCTCCTCCCATAGATGTTGTCTGGCCTGCTGAGTTCTGCCAGCATTTTGTGTTTTTATTTATCTCCAGCATTTGCAGATTCACTCGTGTTGCTTTTAGAATTGAATTGACTTTATTTTAACATCCTTCACATACATGAGGAGTAAAAATCTTTACATTACATCTCCATCTAAATGTGCAATCATAGTAATTTATAATAATTTATAATAAACAGAACAGTCAATGTAACAAAGAAATACGCACAGATGAGTGTGAGTTAGTCAGTCTGTTGGCCTGGTGGAAGAAGCTGTCCCGGAGTCTGTTGGTCCTGGCTTTTATGCTGTGGTACCATTTCCCAGATGGCAGCAGCTGGAATAGATTTTGGTTGGGGTGACTCAGGTCCCCAATGATCCTTTGGGCCCTTTTTTCACACCTGTATTTGTAAACGTCCTGAACAATGGGAAGTTCACAACTACAGATGCGCTGGGTTGTCCGCACCACTCTCTGCAGAGTCCTGCGATTGAGGGAAGTACAGTTCCCATACCAGGCAGTGATGCAGCCAGTCAGGATGCTCTCAATTGTGCCCCTGTAGAAAGTTCTTAGGATCTGGGGGCCCATACCAAACTTTCTCAACCGTCTGAGGTGGAAGAGTTGCTGTTGTGCCTTTCTCACCACACAGCTGGTGTGTGCAGATCACGTGAGGTCCTCAGTGATGTGGATGTCGAGGAACTTAAAGCTGTTTACCCTCTGAACCCCAGATACATTGATGTCAATAGGGGTTAGCCCATCTCCATTCCTCCTGATATCCATAACCAGCTCCTTTGATTTTGCGACATTGAGGGAGACGTTGTTTTCTTGATACCACTGTGTCAGAGTGATGACTTCTTCCCTGTAGACCACCTCATTATTGTCTGTGATTAGGCCAATCAATGTAGTGTCATCGGCAAATTTAATTAGCAGATTAGAGCTGTGGGTGGCGACACAGTCATGGGTATACAGGGAGTAAAGGAGGGGACTCAGTACACAGCCCTGAGGGGCTCCTGTGTTGAGAGTCACAGGGTTGGAGGTGATGAGGAGGAACTTCTTTAGCCAGAGAGTGGTGACTCTGTGGGATTTTTTGCCACAGGCAGTTGTGGAGACCAAATTTTTATTGTATATTTAAGGCAGAGGCTGATAGATTTTTGATTGGTCAGGGCATGAAAGGATATAGGGAGAAGACACGGGATTGGGGCTGAGAGAAAAATTAGATCAGCCATGATGAAATGGCGAAGCAGACTCGATGAGCCAAATGGCCTGATTCTGCTCCCATAGCTTATGGTCTTATGGAATTATATTGACCATGAATTTTCTCACCATAGGGCATTCCATGTGGCTGCTGTCAATCTCTGTCATATCTACCAATCTGCTGCTCACAGTGGCATCAGAGAGATGAATCAGGATCTGCATTCACAAGATCTTTTCATTTACTTTGGTTTTAATGGTAAGCAGAGGGCACCTCGAGCAGTGGCTACCTGAGGGCAAGCACACTTTGATTGTCATGGATAGTGTTGCTACTTGACTGTTCCAGTGATCTGGTTGTAATCTTGTCTTACGTTGTTGTCCATGTTGAGGTTGTGCATTGTTCCCATGGTCAGGTGTTCCTGTTCCCTTCCACATCCCAAATCCGTGCTCTTTGATAAGCCCATAAGACATAGGAGCCGAATTAGGCCATTTGACCCATTGAATCTGCACCACTATTCCATCATGGCTGATTATTAACTCTCTCAACCCCATTCTCCTGCCTTCACCCCTTAACTTCTGACACCCTTTCTGTCATGGACTTGAAGCTGTCACAGGGTTTTGATTGGAATGTGTGACTGTCCTAGTGTGCTAGGTTAATTGGATGCTATAAAGCAAAAGTACTACTAGTGTAGAAGGATGGTTGGAGAATGAGGGGGTAGTTTTTGGGTATGTGGGAGAGAAGCGGCTACAGTGAAATTAGTAGGGTTCAAGATTGTCTTGAGTGTCACATTAACTTGATAGACCTAATGACCTCCTCCTATGTTATAAGAACATATACATCCAAATGGGTGTTATGGTAGTGTAGAAGTTTGCCATCTGAAAGATTGAGGATTGGTTCCTGCTGCTGTCTGTAAGGAGTTGTATGTTCTTCCCATGACCAGATGGGTTTTTCTCCAGGTGCTCCAGTTTCTCCCCACATCCCAAAGGCATACAGTTAGGGTGAGTGAGTTGTGGGCATGTTATGCTGGTGCCTGGAGAATGCAGAGACTTACTGGCTGCTCAGCACAGTCCTCACTAATTTGATTTGATGCAAAAGACGCATTTCACTGTATGTTTCGATGCACATGTGACAAATAGAGCTCATCTCCATCTCTTTATCCTTCAAAATGATTCCATTTAATAAACCAAACATTTAGATACCAGACAGACTTCCATTCCCTTGGTATGCAGGTTGTTAATCATGAGAAGAATTTCCAAATGGGTGAAATGCCCTTTTCTGGTAACCATGCATGAATCCTTCATCCTGAGGATACCTATGCTACCAACTAGCTTTAGCAGTCATTTCTGTCCAAATCGATAGATTCTGGGGGGAGAAATGTTATTCTCCACTTCCCTCCTTTCTCACATAGATATTCTGTCTAACGATACTGGGCAGGGTCAGACGTTGGAAGAATCAGGAAAAGAAAGAAGTTGTTCAAAGTTCAACGTAAATTATTATCAAATTATGTATATGTCACCATATACCACCCTGAGATTCATTTTCTTGCAGGCATTCACAATGGAGCAAATCAATACAACAGCATCAATGAAAAAATACACATATACAGCACTATGCAAAAGTCTTAGGACATATATATAGCCAGGGTGCCGAAGACTTTCGCACAGTACTGTAGTAATTTATGTATTGCACTGTACTGCTGCAAAATATAACAAAGTTCATGACATATATGAGTGATGATAAACCTGATTCTGGTATGTATCTCTTGTGGACTAAGAGTGGCAAAGAGGCAGAGAGAGGGAAATCATGGTTGAGAAAAGGAGAAGGGAGAGAGGAGCGAGTGGGAGGCACCAGAGAGATATTCTGTAATGATCAATAAATCAATTGTTTGGAATTAAATGACCTTGTCTGGTGTCTCAGGGTTGGATATGTCTGCACCCACACCACCCCGCCCCGGCACTCTTTCTCTGCCACCTGCTCCACACCCCTCCCACAGCAATTCACCCTCCTCATTCCCAAAATCCTTTGATCCCGCCAGATTTACAAACTCGCTCTCTGCTCCATGTTGACAAACGCAGTACTGTTCAAAGGTTTTTGGCAACCTAGCTATAGTTATATGTGCCTAATACTGTACAAAGACTGACAAACAATCAATGTGCAAAAGAAGACAAACTGTGCAAATACAAAAAAAGCATTTATTTATTATTTTTTTATTTGTTCATTGGAAGTCATTGATCTCCTGAAGATGAGACTTTGTTGCTGATGTAGGATCTGGTGATCCTTGCCAAACATGACAAGCAGTTGCTGCCTCTACAATCCCCTTGTGTTAAACTTGTTTTAGTCAAAAAGTTCCTGCTGCTGCCTTAAGTCTACCGGCTGCCATCATCCATCCATCCGGTAATGGACAAAATTCCTCGGAACTTCTCTCTGCCATTTACTGTCAAATTGTCATTTTGCGAACCAAGTTAAATGTAAGCTTCTGTGTGCCCAGTGAGTTGCATTGAATCCATTTGTTGGTTAAGCACCTTGTTTAAGGTTTCAGCTAAGTTGTAATGTCAGGATAAATCTTTTAATGTCACAATATAACGTTGATTGTTTCTCCTATTCTTGAATGCTTTGAGTTAAACCTGTAACTCTCAGCTTTTTCAAATAGCGGAGGATTACAATAAGCCTGCAATTTCTGCAGGGTTTTTGTCAATGGAACACTTTTGGCTTTCTGTAGGTCTACAAGATTAGTGATCATGTCCTAGGTCTTACAGCCAGTCTCTGTCACGGCCAGTTTATGCAATCTGAAAGTATTATTTGCTATCTGCACGTTTTCAACTCTACTTAGTCATCAAAAAATCTGTATCTTATCAATTTACAGTGAGGAAGATTCAAATGCTTGATTTTATACATATAGGTGCTTGTATAACCTATGCTAAGAAATCATATCATTCTCCTTCTGTCCTAAATAATCAGACTGCAAAACCTGGTGCGAACCTGGTGTCCATGGACCCCTCAGTTAATGGTAAAGGTCTATGGCATAAAAGAAGATTGGGAAACCCTGCATTAGACATACCTAGCTATGCTCACTTTGGGGTTCCATTCTTTTGTTATCAACATCTCTCTCTGGTCTGCAGATAACTGATGTCTGTCTTTTTATTTTAATTTAAATTATATACAAATGATGTGAAATCAAAGTTCAAAGAAAATTTATTATCAAGCTACATATACATCACCATATACTACCCAGAGATTTGTTTCCTTGCAGGCATTCACAGCAAGACTTACAAGCAACCAATGCAAAAGACGACAAACTGTGACAGCTTAGAGATAGTTTGACCACCAAAGTCACTTTCTTCTCCCCACTTTGGAGTCTGAGTTCCTGTGGCCAGTACCGTTTCTCCAAACTCTTCTTCGGTCTACTATTTTATCGCCAAGCTGATACTGATTAATTTGCTGCCAGTCGAGGCGTAATAAAAGTTAGTCTTACTTTGGTGTTGTAATGCTTGTAAGATGCATCTATAATTATCTGATTAAGGAGTTGGAGCTGGAGCTGGATGAACTCCAGATCATTCAGGAGGCTGAGTGGTTGGATGACAGGAGATACAGGAAGGTAATTAAACCCAAGGTGCAGGGCACCGGGTGATCGTCAGGAGAGGTAAAGGGAATAGGCGCCGCAGGGAACCGTACTCTCTCCGGTCCTGTTCACCCTGTACACATCAGACTTCCAATATGACTCAGAGTCCTGCCATGTGCAGAAGTTCGCTGATGACACGGCCATAGTGGGGTGTGTCAGGAATGGACAGGAGGAGGAGTATAGGAAACTGATACAGGACTTTGTGATATGGTGCAACTCAAACTACCTGCGTCTCAATATCACCAAGACCAAGGAGATGGTGGTGGACTTTAGGAGGTCTAGGCCTCATATGGAGCCAGTGATCATTAATGGAGAACGTGTGGAGCAGGTTAAGACCCACAAGTATCTGGGAGTACAGTTAGACGAGAAGCTTGACTGGACTGCCAACACAGATGCCTTGTGCAGGAAGGCACAGAGTCGAATGTACTTCCTAAGAAGGTTGGCGTCATTCAATGTCTGCAGTGAGATGCTGAAGATGTTCTATAGGTCAGTTGTGGAGAGCGCCCTCTTCTTTGTGGTGGCGTGTTGGGGAGGAAGCATTAAGAAGAGGGACGCCTCACGTCTTAATAAGCTGGTAAGGAAGGCGGGCTCTGTCGTGGGCAAAGGACTGGAGAGTTTAACATCGGTAGCTGAGCGAAGGGCGCTGAGTAGGCTACGGTCAATTATGGATAACTCTGAACATCCTCTACATAGCACCATCCAGAGACAGAGAAGCAGTTTCAGTGACAGGTTACTATCAATGAAATGCTCCTCAGACAGGATGAAGAGGTCAATACTCCCCAATGCCATTAGGCTTTACAATTCTACCTCCAGGACTTAAGAACTTTTTAAAAGCTATTAATGCTTTTTGAGACGGTGATTTAGATGTATATCATATTTTTTTTTACTGAGTTAAGTATTGTATGTAATTAGTTTTGCTACAGCAAGTGTATGGGACATTGGAAAAAAAGTTGAATTTCCCCATGGGGATGAATAAAGTATCTATCTATCTATCTATCTATCTATCTAGGCAGTATCCCTGTGGCCATTCCCTGCAACAACACATATACCCCTTTGGATACTATTTGGGGGATGACCTAGCAGAGGAGAGCCAGAGCAGTCACGTCTCTGGCACCGAATCCGGCTCTGTGGCTCAGAAAACGTGGAGGGAAAAGAGGCGAGCTGTAGTGATAGGGGATTCAATAGTTAGGGGAACAGACAGGAGGTTCTGTGAACGAGGACAAGATTCCAGGGTGGTATGTCGCCACCCGGGTGCCATGGCCAGAATCATCTCAGATTGAGTCCACGGCATTCTTAAGTGGGAGGGTGAGCAACTAACGTTTGTGGTTCATATCTGTACCAATGACATGGGTAGTGTTACGTACCCCGTAACTGGGTCACTTACCTGCAAAGATAGAGAGGTCCGTTGAAGTCTGACAGTACTATTTTTAACAGTATTTATTGATAAAAATACACAAAAATAATATCAATGCAAACATACAGATAATATACGTCGTCAATACTAAATCTAAAAGCGCGGGTATAATAATAATCAATAAGAAATAGCTCTATCGTTGTCTAGGGGATAGTGTATTGTCCGATGGAAATATAAAAGTCACTCAAGTTCATTCAGGCTGCAGCTTTTGGTTGGAGAGAGAGACGGATTTTTAGAACTTGCCCGTTTTCCTTTTTATGATGTCGATCCTTCGAAATGTCGTCGGTGGTGATCTCTTCTTTAGCTAAGGCGTCTTCCGTGGTAAGGCCCCAATCCCAGGCAACGGGAAAGGACACACGTGGGCCCTCCACCGGCTGTCGCTATTAAACGCTGTCACGGGATTTCTAGCATTTCTCCTGGTGCGTCTAAAGGGGTTGTTCCCCAGACCTTCTTTTATCCTTACTCACGGGGTCTCAGATGTTAATCAGGTTGGAATGATGCCACCCCTCAACCAGCCCACTTTTGGTCATTCCCTGAGGGCTTCAAATAAATAGTACAGTACTCAATACACAATTCCGTCTCCAAGAGACAATGGCCATTTCCCGTGGCTTTGTATCGCTGAGGGGCCAGGACATTTCAAACCCCTTGTGGATTCTGCGTCTCTCTCTCATTTCCTGGGTCTCCTGACCTGAATTAATAGCGATCTTGTGATTCTCAAAAAGGAGGGGGCTACTTTGTACCCTTTGGCCCCTCAGAGTTGGGGCACAGGCGTAACACCCCCTTTCTTCAACACGTTTTTACCATCGGTAAAAACAAAGTAATACAGAGTCTTACAGGATTTTAGAATCTAACACAATACAAAAGTTTTTTTTTCTACAGAGTAATACAGTTATACATTCAATTCAGCATCTAAACAGTTACCGATTACATTGTCACTTCCTTTAATATCTTAACATCTTGTACCTTACTAAAGTCTTGTAGCAACAGACTCCAGTTTAATAACCACCTATTTTTATTTCTTATTTTCTTTAGCAAACAAAAACTAAAGAGTTGTGATCTTAGCTTACGGGTATACTACAAAAGTTCATGCAAATACTAATCTTTATGTTACTTTCAAACTTAACAGTCAAGCTTCCGTGGGGGTTGTCTTTATTATTCACAGGCTTTGTCGAAATCCCGTAAAACCGGCTTCTGCTATTTAAAAATGGCGTCCCATTAACCCTTGCCTCTTTTCCAGTTAATTCCCATGTGGGGAGCTTGTGCACCCTGGCGAAATAGGCTTTCGCCCGCTCCTTTCATAGGAGTTATTTTATCAACAATGTGTTCCAAACTTAGACCATTTTCCGAATTTCCACACAATTCTTTAATTTTACGCAAGTTGCTAGTTTTCTCTTCAGGACCCTTCAGGCGATTAGGTCTCAATGCCAGCGATCCCTCTTTGTTCAAACAGCCTTTCGAGTTCTGCGGTTTCCAACCACACCCTGGAATAACAATAGCGTGTGGCGCCCCTTTAACTTCCAACTCAATCTGTAATTGATTCACAGGCACCGTGTTACCAAGCCATTGTCTCTGTAGCCTGGTTGCTGCGTCTGACATCAATTCAGACTTTAAATTTTCTTCATTCGATTTGGAAACTACACTTTTCCCTTTTCCTTCAATAATAATATTCACCTCACCACCTTTTATCTCCTCACTAACTTTTAACACACCTTCGAACACCAACAACTGGGAATTCTCACTTCCCACTATTACCAAGGTTAACCCTTTCTTCACTGAACCAAGTCCATCTGACCCACAAGGACTGCATTCCTATTTAACTGAATCAAATACCTCAGACTTTTCCTGAGTTTCATTACTAGGTTCAGTAACACGTGCATCCACTTCTTGAACACACTCAAACGGGACATTTGCCTCTTCCAGGCTTTCAATACCCGTCCCCTTTTCAAATTCTAAGTTCCCCTGATCCTCCCAGTTACTCTCTGGGCAACTCCCTTCCGGAGTAAACTCAACCCCGCGGGCTGAAACAACCTCATCTGCCAACCCAGCAGACTCCTTCAAGGTAATGGCATCCTTTTCATCTAGGACTGCCCTCATTTCATTATCGGGAACACCTTTAGAATTTTCAACTTCTTCAAACAGTTCTGCCAAACCAGACAGATCATCCATGTCCAACTCTGGACCGTTTAACAGCTTTATCTGTTTCTCATCTTTATTTCGTGCCTCTATAAATTTTCTCCTTGCTAAGGGAAGGTCTACCTCCTCTCCCTTACTCTCTTTCACTTTACTACTCTTCGTTTTACCACCCTCTAACTCCTCTTGGTACAGGGTCAGTAAAAACGTCTCGTGCAATTCGATACTAGCCGGATTTAAACTGCTCTCATTCTCAGCTGCCTTTCTTAACATGCTGCGAGTGATCGCGCATGCGGGATAGATCTTGGAATCTAGGGGCGGGACCTCCACCGGCTGTCTCGTTAGCTTCATTGCTGACCAAACCTTACCACCGGCTAAATCATTACCCAGAAGGACGTCCGCGTCAGTTCTCGGGAATTCAGATCGCACCCCTATTTCAACTGGTCCAGATGCCAGCTCACAATTCATAATGATCCTATGCAAGGGCACCGTTTCTGTCCCTTTTCCTATTCCTTTCACAGCTACCATTCCCGTCTTGTGACCAAAATCCAGTACCTTACTGCTAATCAATGACAGTTCAGCTCCCGTGTCTCTCCAGATCCGCACGGGAACTGGTGGGTCTCCCTCTCTCACAGACACGGTTCTGTTTGACATACAAGTCTCAGACCCTTCTCGTACTCTGTCTACCTGGGGCTCTCTTGTCGATTTACTGATTACCACGGCACATCCTATAGGGACAGCTGCTTTCCATTTTCCTGTCTCCTTCCTCAGAGCAAAGCAACTAGATGCAATATGTCCCCCCTTTCCACAATTAAAACAGGTCAAGCCCGGAAATCCCTTTCCGTCTTGCCTCTCCTCAATCTTACCACTAGCTCCCGGCAGGACCTCTGCCTCAGCCGGCGGGCTTTCTCTATCGTTCCCATGGTCTCTCTGGTAACTTTTATTCGAGGAAAACTTTGTCTTGTGGGTTAGGGCATATTCATCTGCGAACCTAGCAAATTCGGAGATGGACTTATTCGGCTTCTCATTCAAATACATCCGGATATCATCCAAAACACAACCTTTAAATTCCTCAATCATTATTAACTCCCTGAGATGCCAAAAATCTTCTTCCACTATTTCTGCTGTACACCAACGATCCAAGAGCACACCCTTCTCATAGGCAAACTCGGTATACGTCTGATTCCACCCTTTCTTTAAATTTCTGAACTTTTGTCTATACGCTTCAGGTACCAATTTGTAAGTCCGGAGAATGGCCTCCTTTACTTTCTCATAATTCTCAGACTCCTCCTCCATGGACAACGCCGCATATGCCCATTGTGCCTTCCCTTTTAACACACTTTGTAACAGCGCCACCCACTGCTCTTTGGGCCACTTCTGATTCACTGCCACCTTTTCAAGAAGCAAGAAATAACTATCAATATCCGTCTCCTCAAACGGAGGTACTACCCTCAATTCCCAACTAATATTAAACTGCTCCTCTTGGTCTGACCCTTGAGCTCTTCGCTCTTGCCTTAACTTCTCCAAATCCAAGTCATGTTGCCTCTGTTTCTCTGCCTCCCTTTCCTTCTCGGCTCTTTCCCTCTCTTTTTCAGCTGCTTCCAGCTGTTTTAACTGAATTTCATGCTCTCTTTTTTTCTCAGCCCTGTCCTGCTCTTTTTCAGCTCTTTCCTACTCCCTTTTCACCTCCAACTCCTTTAGCTGGAGCGCATGCTCCCTTTGCTTGTCAGCCCGTTCTTTTTCTCTCTCGGCCCTTTCTTTCTCTTTCTCAGCTCTTTCCTTTTCTTTTTCAGCTGCTTCCAGCTGCTTTAATTTAATTTCATGTTCCAACCTTAATTTCTCCAACTCTAACTGAGCCGTCCCACTAGCTGGTACCTTTTCAGGGATATTTTCCAATACCTCAGCTGCAAACACATTCTTCCCAATATAATACTGAGTTATGGCCCTCCGCACCTCCCGCTTTTTCATCGACAACCTCACGTCTGCGAGATTTAGTCCCTTCGCAATATTTATCAAGTCCGATTTGGTGGCCGCCTCTAGCGCCTCCACAGTCGGGTTTTCTATAAAATCACCCACGTCCATCTTTGCTGGTTTCCCGTCTGGCTACCCGCGTAACCAGATCCAAGTTTGGACTTACAAGCCCGATTCACTGGCTCCCCAATTTGGTATCAAATCCCGAGACGAGAACCCCAAGTTGTTACGTACCCCGTAACTGGGTCACTTACCAGCAAAGATAGAGAGGTCCGTTGAAGTCTGATGGTACTATTTTTAACAGTATTTATTGATAAAAATACACAAAAATAATATCAATGCAAACATACAGATAATATACGTCGTCAATACTAAATCTAAAAGCGATGGTATAATAATAATCAATAAGAAATAGCTCTATCGTTGTCTAGGGGATAGTGTATTGTCCGATGGAAATATAAAAGTCACTCAAGTTCATTCAGGCTGCAGCTTTTGGTTGGAGAGAGAGACGGATTTTTAGAACTTGCCCGTTTTTCCTTTTTATGATGTCAATCCTTCGAAATGTCGTCGGTGGTGATCTCTTCTTTAGCTAAGGCGTCTTCCGTGGTAAGGCCCCAATCCCGGGCAATGGGAAAGGACACACGTGGGCCCTCCACCGGCTGTCACTATTAAACGCTGTCACGGGATTTCTAGCGTTTCTCCTGGTGCGTCTAAAGGGGTTGTTCCCCAGACCTTCTTTTATCCTTACTCACGGGGTCTCAGATGTCAATCAGGTTGGAATGATGCCACCCCTCAACCAGCCCACTTTTGGTCATTCCCTGAGGGCTTCAAATAAATAGTACAGTACTCAATACACAATTCCCTCTCCAAGACCAAGGAGATGGTGGTGGACTTTAGGAGGTCTAGGCCTCATATGGAGCCAGTGATCATTAATGGAGAACGTGTGGAGCAGGTTAAGACCTACAAGTATCTGGGAGTACAGTTAGACGAGAAGCTTGACTGGACTGCCAACACAGATGCCTTGTGCAGGAAGGCACAGAGTCGAATGTACTTCCTAAGAAGGTTGGCGTCATTCAATGTCTGTAGTGAGATGCTGAAGATGTTCTATAGGTCAGTTGTGGAGAGCGCCCTCTTCTTTGTGGTGGCGTGTTGGGGAGGAAGCATTAAGAAGAGGGACGCCTCACGTCTTAATAAGCTGGTAAGGAAGGCGGGCTCTGTCGTGGGCAAAGGACTGGAGAGTTTAACATCGGTAGCTGAGTGAAGGGCGCTGAGTAGGCTACGGTCAATTATGGATAACTCTGAACATCCTCTACATAGCACCATCCAGAGACAGAGAAGCAGTTTCAGTGACAGGTTACTATCAATGCAATGCTCCTCAGACAGGATGAAGAGGTCAATACTCCCCAATGCCATTAGGCTTTACAATTCTACCTCCAGGACTTAAGAACTTTTTAAAAGCTATTAATGCTTTTTGAGACGGTGATTTAGATGCATATCATATTTTTTTTTTACTGAGTTAAGTATTGTATGTAATTAGTTTTGCTACAGCAAGTGTATGGGACATTGGAAAAAAAAAGTTGAATTTCCCCATGGGGATGAATAAAGTATCTATCTATCTATCTATCTATCTATCTAAGAGACAATGGCCATTTCCCGTGGCTTTGTATCGCTGAGGGGCCAGGACATTCCAAACCCCTTGTGGATTCTGCGTCTCTTTCTCATTTCCTGGGTCTCCTGACCTGAATTAATAGCTATCTTGCGATTCTCAAAAAGGAGGGGGCTACTTTGTACCCTTCGGCCCCTCAGAGTTGGGGCACAGGCATAACAGTAGCAAGGGTGCCAAGGTCCTGCAAAGTGAGTTTAGGGCGTTCAGTGCTAAGTTTAAGGATAGGACCTTCAGAGCTGTGATCTCAGGATTGCTCCCCGTGCCACGTGTGTGGTAGTGAGGCGAGAAACAGGAAGACCATACAAGTTAATATGTGGCTAAGGATATAGTGCAAGATGGAGAACTTCATATAATTAGATCTTTGGGCTCTCTTCCAGGGAAGGTGGGACCAATACAGGAGGGACGGATTACACCTGAACTGGAGGGGACTATTATCCTTGTGGGAAGGTTTACAAGTGCCGCTTGGGGTATTAAATTAGAATTGCAGGGGTGTGGGAAGCAGACCACCAGAGCAGATAGTGGAGAGGTTGTGGGGAAAGGTGTTGTTAAGTCTTCATACAAAGTCAGTAGTTGAAAGGTTGAGCATGGTGGCACTAATGTTTTGAGTTGTGAATATTTCAATGCAAAGAGTATTTTAGGAAAGACAGATGAGTTTAGGGCATGGATCAGCGTGTGGAATTATGACATTGTAGTGATTAGTGAGACTGGGTTGCAGGGGTGCTTAAAGGGGAAAGGGTCACATTACCAGTTAGGAAAATAGACCTTCCCAATAGTCAACAGGATTTATAGGAGCAAATTTATAGAGAGATTGCAGACTGTTGAAGGAAAGGTGACTTTCCACATATTGACTCGCACTCCCAAACTGTAAAAGGGCTGGATGAAAATGAGTTGGTCAAATGGGTTCAGAGAAGTTTCCTTAATCAATACTATGAGCTTCAAAACATGGGTCTACAATTTATTGCTGATTAACACAACTAACTTGAATGTTTAGGTCGCACGTTTAATGATTTACATTAACAACATGTGCTGATGATATTAAACCTGATTTTGAACGCTTGTACACTTCCCATTTTCAAATTTACACGCAGATTTGAAACACTAGAGTCCAGATGATACCTAATATTCTTCACAGGCCCTGTTTTGAAAATTTCCCAGCATGGATTAAACACAAGAAGTCATGATGAATGACTTAATAAAACGTTTTTGTACTTCCACTTAAAAGACAGTTTATTAAAATTATTATTTCAACACAAAATGCACTCTCCTCAGATCAGCTCCATTCTTCAGGTCTAAATATCAGTAAAAGCTTAAGCTCGTTAGGCTGAGTGCAATGGTATATAATGGGAAGGGAGATACATTGAAGAGCCAGCATTTCAAAGCTATGAAGTGCACAACCATTAAGTGATGAGAAATGGCCTAGGAGAATCTGGTTGAGCTCTTTCTCTTGGGAGTGAAGGAGGTTGGGAGATGACTTGATAGAGGTGTATGAGAGGAATAGATTGAGAGGGAAGCCAGAGGCATTTTCCCAGACAAAAGTACAAGGGGGCATAATTTTGAGGTGATTGGAGAAAAGTATAGTGGGGATGTCAGAGATAAGTGCTTTGCAGAGTGGTGATTGCATGGAATGAGCTGCCGGGGGTGCTGGTAGAGGCTGATACATTAGGGCTTTTAAGAGACCCTTGGAGAGGTATATTGATGATAGAAAATGGAAGGCCACGTGGGAGGGAAGGGTTAGATTGATCTTAGAGTGGGTTAATAGGTCAGTACAATATCATGGGCTGAAGGGCCTGTATTGTGCTGTAATGTTCCATGTTCTTGTTATGCCATTGTGTAAACTGAACTTTTGAAGGTGCACAGATGTACACACCTGATGAAATATCAGCAGCAGAAGAACTGTTCATTTATCTTTCAACAGCTGGGCAATTTGGTGTCTCTCTTCCCTGTGCCAGCAGTCACATTTCATTAATGCTCTCAACTAATACTATCTCTTTTAATTTCTCATCTAAAAGGGGCTCTCAGAGAAGGGACAACTCAGCTCATCGCACAGCTTTCCTCTTATTTCTCTGTCTCTTTAAGGAGGTAGCCATGATCATTGCGGTTGGAGAAAAGCAGGGGATAAGATTCATGAGTATCATAATCAACCACACTTTGGAGCTGATGCAAACATTGCCAGAAAAAAACATGATGCCTACAGCATGAATCTAATTATTTTCTCAATCACCTGATCCACTGCAGTGAGTCAATCATTTTCCTGGGGTAGCTCCATTCAGTATTACTTGGCAAACATGCTTTTGTGCAAGTCTGTTCATGTTTTTTTAGATTAGCTTTATCTGTTACATATGGCACACACACACATTATCAAAAGTTTTAGGTGAAAGATCACAAACTTTTCAGTAGTGCCAGCAAATGCCAGAGGTGTGTGCGCGTTATATTTGCACGACGAAGTATATTACTTACCCCGCTGCTCCAGGCAGTGCAATCCCAGTTCCTCTCCAATTTCCCCATGTCATGTGGGCCCCACCACCGACTCACCCTGCCTTGCGCAGCTGGATCCTGGACTTCCTGTTGGGTTGCCGGAAGGTGACTTCTGCTCATCTGACCCTCAACACAAGAGCCCCCTCTTTTACTCTGTGTACACCCATGACTGTGTCACCATCCACAGCTCCAAAATGCTAATTAAATTTGCAGATGATACTATATTGATTGGCCTTGTCTCAAATAATAATGAGCCAGCCTTTAGAGAAGAAGTCATAACCCTGACACAGTGGTGTCAAGAAAACAACTTTTCCCTCAAAGTTGCAAAAACAAAGGAGCTGGTTGTGGATTACAGGAGGAATGGAGACAGGCTCACCCCATTGACATCAACGGATCTGGGGTTGAAGGTGAACAGCTTCAAGTTCCTTGGCATACACGTCACTGAGGATCTCACTTGATCTGTACATACCGGTGTGTGGTGAAAAAAGCACAGCAGCGAATCTTTCACCTCAGACGGTTGAAGAAGTTTGGCATGAGTCCTCAAATCCAAAGGACTTTCTACAGGGGCACAATTGAGAGCATCCTGACTGGCTGTACCACTGCCTGGTATGGTAACTGTACCTCCCTCAATTGCAGGACTCTGCAGAGAGTGGCGCAGACAGCCCATGTATCTGTAGATGTGAACTTCCCATGATTCAGGACATTTACAGTGACAGGTATGTAAAAAAGGGCCTGAAGGATTATTGGGGACCCAAGTCACCCCAGCCACAAATTGTTCCAGCTGCTACCATCCAGGAAATGATACCACAACATAAAAGCAGGACCAACAGGCTCTGGGACAGCTTCTTCCACCAGGCCATCAGAATGATTAATTCACACTGATACAATTGTATTTCTATGCTATATTGACTGTTCCGTTGTATATCTTGCTGTACATACTATTTATTACAAATTACTATATTTGCACATTGCAAATTCAGATGGAGACATAAAGTAAAGATTTTTACTCCTCACGCATGTGAAGGATGTAAGAAATAAAGTCAATTGAATTCAATTCATTTCAGCCACCTACACTAACTTACAGTCATTGATTAATATACCAGCCTATCAATGACATGAGTAAGAGGATGAGCTCAGGGAGTTAGGCGCTAAGTTAAAGGACAGAACCTCCAGGGTTGTGATCTCAGGATTGCTACCTATGCCAAGTGCTAGTAAGATCAGAAGTAGGAAAATCATTGAGCTTAACATGTGGCTAAGGAGTTGGTGCAGGATGGAAGGTATAAGAGTTTTGGATCATCGCTCTCTTCTAGGGAAAGTGGGATCTGCACATGGGATGGTTTACACCTGAACTGGATATCCTAGCAGGAAGGTTTGCTACTGCTGTGGGGGGGGGGGGGGGGGGGGTGTTTAAATTAGAGTTGCAGGGAGGTGGGAACCAGAGAGCCAGAACAGATAGGGGAATGGTTGTGGAAGAAGATGTCAAGCCTGCAAACAAAGTTAGGAATCAAAAGATTGAGGATGGTGGACTGATGTTCTGTGTATATTTCAATGCAAGGAGTATTGTAGGAAAGGCGAACGAGCTTGAGGCATGGGTTAGCACAGGGAATTATGACATCGTAACCATTGGTGAGACTTGGTTGCAGGAGGCGCAGAACTGGCAGCTCGATGTTCCAGAGATCCGATGCTTTAGACGTGATAGGGTGCGAGGGATTAAAGGAGGAAGGGTGGTACTACTAGTCAGGGAAAATGTCATGGCAGTGCTCAGTCAGGACAGAGCGGAGTGTTCACTTAATCAGAATCAGAACCAGGTTTAATACCACTGGCATATGTCACGAAATTTGATTAGTGAAGATTTATGGGTGGAACTGAGGAATAAGAAAGGTATGACCATGTTAATGGGATAATATTGTAGTCCATGGGGGGAAGCTGGAGCACCCGGAGGAAACGGGGAGAATGTACAAACTCCTTACAGGCAGTGGTAGGAATTGAACCAGGGTTGCCTGTACTGTACGCTGTTCTACTAACCACTATTCTGCAGTGCCATTGCAGCAGAAATATTTGTACAGAGATCACAAACTGTTGCAAGAAACATAAGATTATAACTTCCACATATTGACTGGGATTCTCATACTCTAAAAGAGCTGGATAGGAAAGAGTTTGTCAACCGTGTTCAGGAAAGTTTCCTTAATCAGCACATAGAAGTCCCAGTGAAAGAGGATGTGATACCAGATCTCCTGTTAGGGAATGAGACAGGGCAGATGGTTGAAGTTTGTGTAGGGGAATACTTTGCATCTAGTGATCTCAATGCCATTAGTTTCAAAGCAAGTATGCAAAAAGATAGGTCTGATCCATGGGTTGAAATTCTAAATTGGAGAAAGGCGATTTTTGATAGTATCAGAAAGGATCTGACAAGTATGGACTGGGACAGGCTATTTTCTGGCAAAAGTGTACTTGGTAAGTGGGAGGCCTTCAAAAGTGAAAATTTAAGAGTACAAAGCTGTATGTGCTGTCAGAATAAAAGGTAAAAGTAGCATGTGTAGAGAACCTTGATTGTCAAGAAATATTGAGGCCCTGGTTAAGAAAAAAAAGGTGGTACATGGCAGGTAGGAACAAATAGGGTGCCAATGGAGCATAAGGAATAGAACATAGAACGTAGAACAGTACAGCACATTAAATGCAAGAGGACACTGAAGAAAGCAATCAGGAGGGCTAAAAAAAAGGCATGAGATTGCCCTAGCAGTCAAGATGAAGGAGAATCCTGCCAATATATTAAAAGCAAAAGGATTGCAAGGGACAAAATTGGTCCTCTGGAAGATCAGAATGGTAATCCACGTGTGGAACCAAAAGAGATGGGGGAGATCTTAAATGGGTTTTTTGCATCTGTATTTACTCATTTGATGGAAGTGAGGAAAAGCAGCAAGGTCACGGACCCTATACAGATTACAGAGGAGGAGCTGTTTGCTGCCTTGCGGCAAAGTAAGGTAAATAAATTCCCAGGGTCTGACAAGATGTTTCCTCGGACCCAGTGGAGGCTTGTGCAGAAATTGCAGGGGCCCTAGAAAAGATATTTAAAATGCTCTTAACCATGGCTGAGGTACCAGAGGGATAGCTAATGTTGTTCTGTTGTTTAAGAAAGGCTCTAAGAATTAGCTAGGAAATTGTAGGTCAGTGAGCCTATCATAAGTAGTGGGAAAGTTATTGGAAGATACTCTAAGGAAACAGATATGTAAGTATGTATGCATGGTAGATCATGTCTAGCCAATCTTATAGGGTGTTTCAAGGAAGTTACCAGGATTAATGATGAAGGCAAGGCAGTGGATGTTGTCTGCATGGACTTTAATAAGGCCTTTGACAAGGTCCCACATAGGAAGTTGGTCAATAAAGTTCAGTTGCTAGGCGTTCAAGATGAGATAGTAAATTATATTAGACATGGGCTTCACAGGAGAAACCAAAGAGGGGTAGTAAATAGATACCTTTCTGACTGGACTAATGGTGTGTTGTAGGGATCGGTGCTGGGTCCATTGTTGTTTGTCATCTATATCAACTATGTGGCTGATAATGTGGTAAACTAGATCAGCAAATTTGTGGATAACACCAAGAGTGGGAAATTAGTGGACAGCTAGAAGACCATCAAGGCTTGCAGAGGGATCTGGACCAGCTGGAAAAATGCACTGAAAAATGGCAGATGGAGTTTAATGCAGACAAGTGTGAGCTATTGCACTTTGGATGGACCATCCAGGGTAGGCGTTACACCGTGAGTGGCAGGGTACTGAGGAGTGTGGTCGAACAGAGCAATCTGGGAAAACAGATCCATAATTCCTTGAAAGTGGTGTCACAGGTAGATAGCGTCATAAAGAAATCTTCTGGTACATTACCCTTCATAAATCAAAGTATTGAATACAAGAGATCGGATGTTCTGTTGAAATTATATAAGATGTTGGTGAGGCCTAATTTGGAATATTGTGTGCAGTTTTGGTCACCTACCTACAGGAAGGGTGGAAATAAGATTTAAAGAGTTCAGAAAAAATTTACAATGATGTTGCCGGGGCTTGAGGATCTGAGTTATAGGGAAAGATTAAATAGGTTCGGACTTTATTCCCTAGAGCATAGAAGATTTGATAGAGGTATACAAAATTATGATAGGTATAGACAGGGTAAATACAAGCAGGCTTTTTCCACTGGGGTTGGGTGAGACATACTAGGAATCATGAGTTAAGGGTGAAAGGTGAATTGTTTAAGGGAATCATGAGGGGGAACTTCTTCACTCAGAGGGTGAACAAGCTGCCAGTGGAAGTGGTGGATGCAGGGTCAATTTCAACATTTAAGGGAAATCTGGATAGGTACATGGCTGGGAGGGATATGGTCCGGGTGCGTGTTGATGGGTCCAGTCAGATTAATGGTTTTGCCGCAGACTAGATGGGCCAAGGGGTCTGTTTCTGTGCTGTAGGATGTAGAGGACACAGTTGAACCCCATGCATTAACATGGAGATCATGTGCATAAACTGCACACAGACAGCAGCTGAACCGGGATCAGACCTGCGAGGAAAGAGCACAACTGCTGAGCCACTATGTTAATGTCCAAAGATACTTTGAATTGAGATTGGTCTTCTTGAAAACATCACAGATCCCTTTTCAGTATTTCGGTCTGGAAATTAACTGCCCCAATACTTCTTTAAAAACTTTTCGATCAACTCTGAGATACTAAATTTCCTTGAGAGGAGGATCTTATTTGGCTTTAGCACTAAATGGATCAATGTTGAAATCTAATTTCTAAGCAAAGGTTCCTTCCCTTGGGTTTCCTGTCACTTACAGTTCTTTTCCACATGCTAATACCTTCCAATGGCTCATTGCCTGATGAGACATTTAAAGGTGTAAACCATCCCCATCCCTCACCACTTTCTGCCGTTTTTCTTATTTGTTCAAAGTCCCTTTAGATTTTTGTCTCATTATGAATATTCCCACCTTACCCTAATCCAAATATTCTAATTCATGACCCACAGACAACATTCTCATGAAACTGGGGATTTGTTTATTTTCAGATTAAACTGCAATTCCCAATTCAGAATTTTAAAAATACCTTGAGAAAAATAAGAAAACTTAACAAAGATGTTCTGGTCTAGAATAAATATTACCATTTCATTTTATTCCTTCTTTAGTCAGTTTTATCTGATCATAAATTATTGGATTTGCAATTTGCTGCAGGTAACTGTAAATTGTTGCCGAAATTACACTTCTTATGTTATCAGAAACAACATGAACATGTAGATAACGAAACTCTGTGTGTGTGTGTGCAAGCGTGAGCATGTGTCTGTGTGTGTGTGTGTGTGTGTGTGTGTGTGTGTGTGTGTGTGTGTGTGTGTGTGTGTGTGTGTGTGTGTGCGTGAGTGTGAGCATGTGTGTCTGTGCATGTGTGTGTGATTCATTTATGCTGTTTAAGTGCAGAAGTTGGCTTCTGTAGGAGCTGGGGAGCAAAAGAAAGAAGTAGTCTGTTTTTTTCCGATTAGCATTGAACTATTTTTGTGTGAGAGCAGTGGGGGTTTGCTTCGTCTGTGCCAGCACGTAAAATGATATTCCTCTGCCTTCTGTTCTGCTATGATTGACATTCTTTTCAAACTCCACATCACTGCTTTGCCTCATCTTATCATTTATCTCTCTTGTACCTTGAGCTAATATCAGAAATATAACGTTGACCTTTATCTGAGCATGACGATGCTCATCATAGGTCACATGACTCTATTCTTGCCTCTGTGAGAGGATGTTGGGTCTAGACCCACTTTGGTGATTTTTTTTCATTTTAAATTTTATTTGTAAAGAGATAGCAAGAAATACAAAAACAAACCACAGTGAACGGCTTCCTTTGCATTGGTAGGGTCATTCAGTCTATACATTCATAGTTTCCAGTTCTGTATATTTGTGATGTGAGCACGTTTTGTGTACAGGGAGCACAATTGCCATCCTCTGTGCCACCCCCACCCCCCATATGCTACAAAACATCTTGTGTTTAAGAGGCTTTTACACTGGGCTTAACATCTTAGTGCCTAGTGGTACAGGGGCCTTAGGCTGCAGTCCTTCCCCTCCTTTGTGTTGGCTGCACCAGTGTATCCCTCAGTATGAACTCCTGCACTCTGGCATTCCCTTATGGATGTCTTGATTTAATGAGAAATTAAGTTTCAGGAAGACCAAAGTGTGTCTCTCACCATGTTGGTGATCTTCCAGCACCCCTGGATATCGATCTCTGTAGGTATCCCTGGGAAAAGTCTGCAGAATACAAAATCCTCTGTCATGCAGCTGCTCAGGATAAGCCCCACGAAGGTACCTTACATCTCTTTCCAGACCTTTGCAAATGCACAGTTCACAAAAAGGTCTCTCTCAGCAGCCATTCCAGGGGCAGGGTCCATTGGGACTGAGACTCCAACCATGCAGGAAGGATCTGATGAGTGGAGTTCCTCTCACTGCCAGGAAGCAAAGACTTATTGCTTATTGGTGAGTTCTGCTCGTGCGGCATTATGCCAAATGGCTTTGACTGTCTACTTGGGGCATAAAACCTCATGGAATCTACCACATCCTTCTCCCGCCGTGCTTATAGGACGTTCAGTGCTAACCTCTGCCTGATGGACTTGTGGGGAGTCCGCATTTTCTTAATTCCCAAAATAAACTTTGTTCATAATAAAATATACATTTGAAAAGAAACACGGTGCAAGTCTTTATGATCTTAGTGTCATTTGATCAATGCATTCAGTAGTATTAGCACTTGTTTTAATCATTTGACCATTATTACACTTATGTATGGCTCTCTGGGGAGATACATACTTTCACTGGCCTTTTCTCCTTGGAGCGATGGAGGATGAGAGGTGACCTGATAGAAGTGCATATGATGATGCGAGGCATTGATCATGTGCATAGTCAGAGGCTTTTTCCCAGGGCACAAATGGCTAACACGAGACTGCACAGTTTTAAGGAGCTTGGAAACAGGTACAGAGGAGATGTCAGCGGTGAGTTTTTTACACAGAGTGATGAGTGCGTGGAATGGGTTGCTGGCGATGGTGTTGGAGGCGGATATGATAGGGTCTTTTAAGAGACTCCTGGATAGGTACGGTACATGGAATTTAGAAAAATGGACGGCTATGAATAACCCTAGGTAATTTCTAAAGTAAGTACATGTTCGGCACAGATTTGTGGGCAGTAGGGCCTGTATTTTGCTGTAGGTTTTCTATGTTTCTATTATTTAAGAGCCTTCCCCACCAGACTCAACCCCTCAATGTCCATTAGCAGAAGATCCCTAGACTTTAGGCCTTCCCCACAGGGCATTAGCTGAACCAAGCCTCTGTGCATCTTTTAACACCTGTTGCTGCAGCCTGGACTGTGGCAGTTGACAGCATTCCCTGGCGGACATTTTGCTATGCTGGAAGACCAATGAGTTTTGGGCAGGTTAAAGAGTGTCTTTCACTGAGTTAATAATCTTCCAGCCGGGGGCGGGGGGGGGGGGGGGGGGTGTGTGTGTGTGTGTGTGTGTGTGTGTGTGTGTGTGTGTGTGTGTGTGTGTGTGTGTGTGTGTGTGTGTGTGTGTGTGTGTGTGTGTGTGTGTGTGTGTGTCTGTCCCTGGCAATATCCCGTAGATCAGAGAGCCATCTGTACACACCTGCTTGAGATGAACTGAGCCGAAACCCCCTGCATCCTTTTCCAGACTCTCACAGCAAATCCACAGTCGGCAAAGAGGTGGGTGACTATCTCCTCCTGAGTACAGTATATGTTGGACATTATATTTCGACCATAAAGGAAGGGTCTGACTAGGACGTCCCTTAGCATTGCCGACAAAGCAAGTTGACGGTGCTTGTTGGTCAGTTCAGGTGACGAGGAATTCGGACAGATGATCTGGACGGTACACTATCCACTGGGTCGTTGTCCCACAGTACCTGCAAGACATCAGCACAAAGATCTAAGATGTTTTTTTACTTCAAAATTAAATTTTACTCATAATGAAAAAGAACAAACAGTGTAAAACATTTTACATTCATGGTCAATATATTCAGAACTGTAACTTACTTTAAAAAAACACGGAACCATTGCCATTCATGTGGCCCTCTGGTGACACACCATTGCAATGTATTGAGACAAGGACTCTTCATGCATCCTAGATAATCCGCAGGGACTTGCCCACAGATCTACGTGTGAAACCTGGCCATTCTTTGCTCTGCAGTACAGACTGAATGCTGCACTGCTAAAGGTGCCACGTTATGCCATGCTTCCTCTTTCAGACCACGCGGCACTAGTCTGAACGGGAAAAGGTGGTTGCCTCCTACCTACTGGCAAATATCTTTTCTTCCTGTCATCTATCACTGAGACTAATTATCTGAATATTATCACACTTTTGCTGTGGAAAATTGCAATATGCAGTTTGGCCCCCTCATTTTCCACGTTACATCATCGGTTGCATATTAATAGCAGCTTGATGATAGTATAGTACTTCAACGGGACTTCAGACTATGACACATTCTGCAGACACAAGAGAATGCAATTGCTGGAATCTTAGAAACCAACTGCTGGAAGAACTCAGGGAGTCAAGGAAAATCTGTGAAAGCAAAGAGATGGTTTGATATTTCAGGATGAGGGGGATTCTGATACAGGGGTGAGAGAGATTGGCTGGTTGAATGGTGTTGCAACAGCAACCTTGCACTCAGTGTCAACAAGACCAAGGAATTAATTGTGGACTTCAGGAAAGAGAAGTCAGGAGAACAATACATTAGTCTGAATTGACGGCTCTGTGATTGGGAAGGTGAGGAGCTTCAAGTTCCTGGGTATCTACATCTCAGAGGATCTGTCCTGGCCCAACGCACTTATGTAATCACAAAGAAGGCACGCCACCAGCTCTACTACACTCGGAGTTTGAGGAGATTTCTTATGTCACCAAAGGCTCTTGCAAATTTCTGTAGATATACAGTGGAGAGCATTTTGACTCGTAATGCCGCGGCTAGGTATGGAACCCCCAACGCAGAGGATTGCAAGAGGCGGTAGAGGATTGGAGACTCAGGTATCTCCATGACAGGTATAGGAGGAAGCTTGAGTGGGAACTCCAGCAGAACAACATGAGAGAGGACTGGAATGGGATGAGGACCATCACTGGGTTCTGGCAAACTAGCAACAGAGGAGCTGAAGGCAGTGTGGACAGGGCCAATGAACTTAACCTGTTCTTCAACAGATTTGACACTGTGGCCCCTGCCCATCCCCCACATGATTCATCTGTTGTCGGCCCCCAACCAACACATACTCCACTCTCCCCTCCTACCCCTCCTCACAGCCCCCCACCCTGCTCTCATGACTACACCCCTCCCCCACCTGAAACCACCACGGTGGGCTTCACAGCTGAACAGGTGAGAAGACAGCTGAAACGTCTCCACCCAGGTAAGGCTGCAGGCCCAGATGGTGTCAGCCCCAGGGTGCTCAAAGCCTGTGCCCCCCAGCTATGTGGATACTTCACCATGTCTTCAACCTGAGCCTGAGTCTCCAGAGGGTTCCTGTGCTGTGGAAGATGTCCTGCCTCGTTCCTGTACCGAAGACGCCGCGCCCCAATGGCTCCAATGACTACAGACCGGTGGCATTGACCTTCCACATCATGAAGACCCTGGAGATACTTGTTCTAGAGCAGCTTCGGCCTATGGTTAGGCCACACTTAGACCCCCACCAGTTCGCCTACCAGCCCCGACTAGGAGTTGAGGATGCCATCGTCTACTTGCTGAACCATGTCTACGCCCGCCTGGACAAGCCGGCGAGCACTGTGAGGGTCATGTTTTTTGACTTCTCCAGTGCGTTCAACACCATCCACCCTGCTCTGCTGGGTGAGAAGCTGACAGTGATGCAGGTGGATGCTTCCCTGGTGTCATGGATTATTGATTACCTGACTGGCAGACCACAGTACGTGTGCTTGCAACACTGTGTGTCAGACAGAGTGGTCAGCAGCACTGGGGCTCCACAGGGGACTGTCCTGTCTCCCTTTCTCTTCACCATCTACACCTCGGACTTCAACTACTGCACAGAGTCTTGCCATCTTCAGAAGTTTTCTGATGACTCTGCCATAGTTGGATGCATCAGCAAGGGAGATGAGGCTGAGTACAGGGCTACGGTGGGAAACTTTGTCACATGGTGCGAGCAGAATCATCTGCAGCTTAATGTGAAAAAGACTAAGGAGCTGGTGGTGGACCTGAGGAGGGCTAAGGCACTGGTGACCCCTGTTTCCATCCAAGGGGTCAGTGTAGACATGGTGGAGGATTACAAATCCCTGGGGATACGAATTGACAATAAATTGGACTGGTCAAAGAACACTGAGGCTGTCTACAAGAAGGGTCAGAGCCGTCTCTACTTCCTGAGGAGAATGAGGTCCTTTAACATCTGCCAGACGATGCTGAGGATATTCTACGAGTCTGTGGTGGCCAGTGCTATCATGTTTGCTGTTGTGTGCTGGGGCAGCAGGCTGAGAGTAGCAGACACCAACAGAATCAACAAATTCATTTGTAAGGCCAGTGATGTTGTGGGGGTGGAACTGAACTCTCTGACGGTGGTGTCTGAAAAGAGGATGCTGTCCAAGTTGGACAATGTCTCCCATCCACTCCATAATGTACTGGTTAGGCACAGGAGTATGTTCAGCCAGAGACTCATTCCACCGAGATGCAACACTGAGCGTCATAGGAAGTCATTCCTGCCTGTGGCCATCAAACTTTACAACTCCTCCCTCAGCGTGTCAGACACCCTGAGCCAATAGGCTGGTCCTGGACTTATTTCCACTTGGAATAATTTACTTATTATTATTTAATTATTTATGGTTTTATATTGCTATATTTCTACACTATTCTTGGTTGGTGCGACTGTAATGAAACCCAATTTCCCTCGGGATCAATAAAGTATGTCTATCTGTCTGTCTGATAGGCACAATCCTCTCTGCCATTGAGGACATCGACAAGATGTGGTGCTTCAAGAAGGCACCATTAAAGATCCTCACCATCCAAGACATGCTCTCTTCACATTACTACCATGGTGGGGGGTGTGAAGACCCACACTCAAAGTTTTAAGAACTGTCTTCTCCCTCTGCAATTGGATTTCTTAACGGTTTTCATGAACACTACCTTGTTATTTGTCTTTTGTACTATTTATAACATTGTAATTTTTATGTATTATGCTACACTGCTGCTGCAAAGCTACAAATTTCATGACCTCTGTCAGTGATAATAAACTGATTCTGATTCAGCCTCTGTCACACCACTCCCTCAATCCTATATACACTGGCACTTTTCCTTTTACACTCAGTCCTGATTCTGTGCCTTGACCTGACACATTTGCCATTCCTTTGCCTTTTCAGATGGTGCATGACCTGCTAGGTTCTTCCAGCAGTTTATTTTTTGCTGGTGAAAGATTCTTTCAGATGATCTCACTTTAAAAATAATCCTGCCAATTTATTTTGTGTACTTTGTGCTCCGTAGGCTGACTAACACAGCATGGATACAGGCAGAGGTATACATTCTCAGCGTGTTTTCGGTTTGACCCTAATTATTCTTCCAGCATTCATTAACAATTCACACGTGGCATCTTTGCACCTCATCCAGGCACGCGCCAAGGTAATTGCAATCAAGTAAAAGACCAAAAGGTTGAAATTAAGCTTCAATAAAAGTGGGGATCTTAAGGATGATCTTATAAATGTGGCAAATAAATAATCAGAATTCTACACAGTGAAACCAGAGGAGTGCAGTATAACTTTACAATATTTGTATAAAACTTCCATAGCTTTATGTAACTTTGGATGTAAGGTCACTGCTGTCACCTTCTTCTTAGTCAGGCCCTCGGGGCTGAGGATGATCCGCTTCCACCCCAATTTCATTTATTCTGAGGTAGTTCATCCTCTGCAGGGCAGACTCAATGGGCCAAATGGCCTAATTCTGCTCCTATGTCTTATAGTCTTAATGAGACTAATGTGGAAGTGCTGACTCTTCCATAGATGGAGCCTGACAGACGGCCAGGTGGTTAGTGTGTGAGTTCAGGTGCTCCTTTTGGTGTTTTTCCCATCCTTCCATGTACTCCTGATGCATACTCTCAACGTTACCCGGAACGTTCTTTCTCCACCTTGAGCAGTCAAGGACAAGGAATTCCTAACGGTTAATAATGATTTTGCATCGTTGCACCGTTTCCTTGGTTCATTGGGAATATGCTTCCTGTGAAAGGGCTTGGAGTAGACAGTCTGTTGTGAGACTCTGGCATTGTACTGACTGGGTGTAATTTGGGCCTCAGTTCTGGGAATATTGGCCTGGGGGAGGATACTGATGTTGGGTTGCTTACCTGCCAGTGAATCTGGAGGATTTTGCAAGGAATGCACAGGTGGCATCTTTCCATTGTCTTGAGGATTCTGCTGCAGGTTTGCATATCTCAGAGGTAGATATGACAGATCTCTACTGCCCGTTGACCATGAGCTATGCTCCAGGCCTTAGGTCTTGACTTTCAAGTATCCATTTCCTCAATTGGCCAAAGCTCCACCTGGCACATTTTGCATGATCAATGTCCGACATTTTCTGCGTGTCCTGAGATAAGTGGGGCACACTTTGCAAGTTCGTACCTTGAACCTTCATCGTTGCAGTGCAGTGAAATGCAGCAGGGGCAGGTTAGTGAGGAGCCTTCTCGTGTGATTGTTGAGTCTAAGATAAACAATGGCCTGGTGCTTGGATGAACAGAAGAAAGACAGCAGCAAATTATTATCCACAACATACCAGTGAAACCCACTCCTGCGAGCTACTACTCAGTCACTCTATTCTCAATACTCTTAGCCATTAGCTAGGTGATGAAATGTGTCAACAACAGTATTGTCACCTTAAAATACATCTCCACACTGATCTCCCCCTGGTGCTCCCCTCCCCCTTTCTTTCTCCCTAGGCCTCCCATCCAATGATCCTTTCCCTTCTCCAGCTCTGTATCCCTTTTTCCAATCACCTTTCCGGCTCTCAGCTTCACCCCACCCCCTCCGGTCTTCTCTTAACATTTTGCATTTCCCTCTCCCCCTCCTACTTTCAAATCTCTTACTATCTTTCCTTTCAGTTAGTTCTGACGAGGGGTGTCGGCCCGAAACGTCGACAGCGCTTCTCCCTATAGATGCTGCCTGGCCTGCTGTGTTCCACCAGCATTTTGTGTGTGTGGCTCTCCACACTAATGTTCATTTTGGGTTCTGATGAAGTCGCACAGTTCCAGATTGCATTCTATATTTATCTAAATATGGGCAAAGGCACCTGATGTAAAGATGGTCGCTAAGTATCTGATCAACAGGAAGCCACAATAAAAACAAAATCAAAAGAGAAAACTAGTCAGGCTGCCATCGTGCCAGTTGTGAGCTGATCACCTCAACTCTAGAACACCACCACAGCAATTCCTTAGGCCAGACTAAACTATCTTCAGGTCTCTTTCCTTAGTATGTCAGAAATAAGAACATCATTGATGGTTGCATAATGTAAATTTAATTTACGATTGCTGATGTAACGAACTAGCTATGTCCATATTTAGATGTGGGAATAGTTTGTTAAACAGTAAATAATATTTGGGCCGACAAGTGCCAGGCAATCTCCATCAACACAGGGTTGAGCCACTAGCTTTTACATTAAATGGCGATCCAGTGTTGGTCCTTCAGTATTGACGTGCTGGTCGCCGTCACTGCCTGAAACAATAGGACCAGCCGGAAATATAAACTGTGGTTGGAAAAGCAGGTCTGGAGCTTATCTGAGGAAATGTGCTTGCCTTCTTACTCTATCCATCATCTAAAATGTACAAACCAGGAGAGGAAATCGAACTAACTCTCCACTAGCCTGGATGAATGCAGTTCCGGCAACATTTAACACGTTTGGCATCATTCTGGAGAAGCCAACTTCATGACTCCCTCCATCACCTATGTAATGAAGATTCAGTGCATCTCATCTACAAGATGCACTCCAGGAGCTCAACAAGTCTGCTCACAACCCCCAGACTCAATACTCAACACCTCGCAAACTTCTGAACTTTATCACTAAGATGCATGTTCCCTTCCCAGCCACACACCATCCTGACATGAAATTACATCACTTCTCCTTCACTTATTAGAGGGCCTAATCTTGTATCTCCATACTCAATTATTCTAGAAAGGATAAAAACAGAGAAAGCTGAAAGTAGGTTCCGCTGCTTGAAACTGTGGAGTATTTTTGTTCACTTTTTATTTCAGAACTCCAGCATCTGCAGTTTTTAAAAGTTTTCACCAGAAGGACTGTAGTAACTGAAGGTGGAGGCTCATCATCCCCTTCCTAAGTGCAAATAGAGATGAACAATAAATGCTAACCATGTGAAACCATAGTTAATTTAATTTAAAAACAAGGTTCCACAAGCAACAATAATAAAATGATCAACTAAATTATTTCAAAGGTTTCAAAGGTACATTTAATGTCAGAGAAGTGCATCCTGAAATTCTTTCTCTTTGCAAACATCCAGGAAAACAGAAGAGTGTGCCCCAAAGAATGAATGACAGTTAAACGTTAGAACCCCAAAGCACCCCCCAGCTCCCCCCTCCCACGCACAAGCAGCAGAAAGGCAATGACCTCCCCACCAGCAAAAAAGCATCCACACCCCCCCTCCAACCACTCAGGCATGCAGCAAAACATCAATAAAGACACAGACTTGCAGTACCCCAAAGACTACTTGTTCACCCAGTAATTTGACATACAACAGGCTCTCTCTCTCCCTAATGAAGGAGAAAGAGATGTCCCTGTTTCACAGCAAGAGGGGAGACATAACAGAACAACTCGCTGATTTATGATGTTAAAAATCTGTTCTGTCACCTTTATAGAGCTCTGTACCCAAAGAACTCGGGTCTCTGGGCACACAGCCAGCAGCCAGCTCACTGCTTTTGATCTTCTGTCTCCCTTGACACACCAGTTTCCTGCAGAGGCACCGACCTCGAGTCCGCCAGCCTCCAGAGCCACGCAATCCCGGAACCCTGAAGGCACACTCATCTTCTAGGCCGCGCCCTTGGCTTATCAAATAGCAGCCAGTCGTGAGACCCCGAGAACAAGTCCCATTTCCATAAAGAACCGAAGTCAGGGTGTAACTCCAGGTCAGGGTCTTCAAAAGAACCCTGAAAGGGGAAAATAGAGACATTAAAGATAGAAATAGAGCTATTTTTGAAGATGTAAGCAAAGGAGTCACTGTTAGGCACCACTGTCCTAAGCTGCACCTATTTGTGTTGTTAATAAATTGGATGCATGATTGGAAAAGGAATCAAGTAAAGAGGGGATTTAAGACAGTTGTACTCAGTGACCACTTTATTAGGAACTCCCTGTTGCCCAGTCACAAGGTTTGACATGCTGTGCATTCAGTGCTGCTCTTCTGCAAACCATTGTTGTAACTCATGGTTGTTTGAGTTACTCTTATTTTCCTGTCATTTTGAACCAGTCTATCCATCCTTCTCTGGCTACTCTCGTTAACAAGGCATTTTTGCCCACAGAATTGTCACCCACTGGATTTTGTTTTGTTTTTCGCACCATTCTCTGTAAACACTAAAGAGTGTTTGAATGAAAATCCAGTTTCTGAGGCTACGTCCACACTACACCGGATAAATCCATAACCAAAGCTTTTTCTCTTTGTTTTTACCCTCCGTCCGCACTAAAACGGCGTTTTCGTCCCCCGAAACCGGAGCTTTTCAGAAATGCTTTCCATCCAGGGTGGGTATTTTTGAAACCGCTGCTCAAGCAGATCAGTGTGGACGGGGTAACCAAAGAAATCAGAAAATACTATCAGACAGCAGCGCGCTATTTCATTGTTTTCTTGAATGCAACCTAACAATTTCAGAACAGACGGCAACGAGACTGACGCCAGAAGAGTTAGAAATGTACTCACCAAATACTTTGACCCATAACTTACTGAATAAATAAGTATACTCACTTTGCCCTGTTTTCTGTCCTTGCTCGTATGAAGGTGGTTTACCTATTTATGCAAATACTTCTCTGACAATAGATGTGTAACAGCCTAATGTAACATTGTATGGAGATACAAGATAACACTGATGCAGATATTAAAACATTTATACATTTAACAAAGTGCTTTATTAATGCAACAGAGTTACCGTAGATGTCGGATTATAAGCCGCTACTTTTTTCCCACATTTTGAACAGCTTTGAACACTGCGGCCTTTACTACGGTGCGGCTAATGCATGATTTTTTTTCATGCCGCCAAAAACATTTTGCCTCGTAACAGTAGACCAATAAAATTGATGAGTAGTTCACAGAGGTCCAATGAAATTGTACGATAAATCAAGCGCACTTTCACAATTAAATTATTGTAAATCAGTCATTTGTACTCACCCTCATCAACATGGAAAACACTCGAAGAAAAGCATTGTGCTGCCTTTATGGCAGTTATTTAGTTTATAATATTTTCGCTTAGTAATTCATTTTCTAGTTAAAGTTAGAAGTGTTTTAACTATATTTGTTTTCTGTACTACATCGCGGGATGCTATGACGTCACACCCAGTTTCGCCGCGTCTTGTGGGAAAAATACCGGTTTGCGATAAACGGGAAGGAGGGGGGCGAGCGCATTACGCGAGCGGCATTAGATCTGAGCGAACGCTGCTTTTAAGTTAAAGGCGATCAATAACTTTTCCTGGTAGGCTGCAGTATATATATTTTTTACCAGTCGTTAGGAGATATTGGAATGTTGTTCAGTAAAAAAGTATACGCAACGTATATTTAAAAGTAGCCGCGTTACAGGCACGGTTCGAAAAAAAGCATTTGCAATATGTATTTGTTTATGTTACCATATGGATTTAATTAAAAGTTAAAAAATCCTCACGTGTAATATCTTTCTGTGTAAATATCTCATATTACAACGTGGGACACCTGCGGCCGAAAATCCGGTGCGGCCTAAAATCCGGTGCGGCTTGTACAAGTACAAAATTGATTTTCTTTCTAAAATTAGAGCCAGCGGCTTTTAATCAGGTGCGCTCTGTAGTGCGAAATCTACGGTAGTCAGTTTTTCAATGTTCGTTGTCAGCCGGGTCAATCTGTCCGTGAACTCCCTGTCGGTTGCCTCCATACGCTCCAGTATTTGTGTTTTTTTACTTTCAAGTTCTCCTGTGTGAGAGCCAACACCTGTCCGTCGTTTTAAGTTTTTCTAGTCTGTAACTACACAAATGCGCACTTTTACGGCGAGATTCGACACCAAACATGTTGTTTGTTTTCGGTAGATGTGTCCTGCACATGCACAGGAGGAGGAGATTTGCCGAAATCTCCGTTTCAATGTGGATAGAGGTATTTTCAAAAATGCATAGTGTGGACGCCTATCATTTTTACGCAAAACCGGCATTTTCAAAATTATCCGGTCTAGTGTGGACGTAGCCTGAGATACTCAATCCACCCCAAATGGCACCAACAATTAACAGTCATTCAACATCATTATACCCACTGTACTAATCAACAAGTTACAAAACCTGGGCCTCTGTATTTCCATCTGCAACTGGATCCTTGATTTACTCACCAGGTGACCACAGTCAGTGTGCATCGAAAGCAACATCTCCTCCTTGCTGATTATCAACACTGGGGCATCTCAAGGATGCATGTTTAGCTATTGCTCTACTCTCTTTTCACCCACAACTGTGTGGCTAGGAGCAGTTCAAATGCCACCTACAGATTTGCTGATAACACAACCCTTATTGACAGAATTTTAGACGGCGACGAGAATGCAGACTAGGAGCGAGACAGACCAGCAGGTTCAGTGGTGTCCCAACAAGAACCTTGAACTCAACGTCAGTAAAAGCAAGCAACTGATTGTGGATGACAGGAAGGGTAGAGGGAACACACACCAGTCCTCATTGAAAGATCAACAGTGGAAAGTGTGAGTAGTTTCACGTCCTGGGTGTCAACACCTCTGAAGATCTATCCCGTGCCCAACATATTGATGCAATTACAAAGAAGGCACAGCAGCTATTTTTCATTAGGAGTTTGAGGAGACTTGGTTATGTCACCAAAGACTCTCGTGAAGTTGTACATTTGTACCATGGAGAGATACTCTAACTGGTTGCACCACTGTCTGTTATGGAGGGGCCACTACACAGGTTCAAAAAAAGCAGCAGAATGCCGTAAACACAGCCAGCTCCATCATGGGCACTAGCTGCCCCAGCACTGAGGGCATCTTCAAAAGGTGATGCCTCTCAAAGGTGGCATCTACCATTAAGGACTCCTAACACCCAGGACATGCCCTCTTCTCATTGCTACCATTAAGGAGGGGGTACAAGAACCTGAAGACACGCTCAAAATTTTAGGAACAGCTTCTTCTCCACTGCCATAAGACTTCTTAATGGACAATGAGCCCACGTAATCTACCTCATTATTCTTTTCCTCTTTTTGCTCATGTTTTGCCCTCCTTATATAATTTAATGTTTTAAATATATGTATTTTTAAATTGTATATTGCAATCTTCTGCTGCCACAAAACAATATATTTCCTGACGTACGCCATCGATATCAAACCCGATTCCAATTCAGAATCTGATTCATTCCATGGTCAAAGTCACTTACATCACATTTCTTCCCATTGTGATGTTTGGTCTGAACCTCGTGACCGTGCCTGCATGCTTTTCTGCATTGTGCTGCTGCCCACCGATCCCCCTAAACTGTGCAGCCTCACCGTAACGGTAATACTCGCACGCACATGGCCTTTGTTACCACGCATTTTCTTTTATCTAATGCTTTTATTAAAGTGCCGTGCAGATTTCAGTCCCTGTAAAAATTTCCTGCTCAGAAGCAATGGCACAGCTGTAAAATAAATCAGAACTACGGTTGTTGCTGCTACATAACTGGCTGCTTAGATGTTTCCATTAATGAGCAGGTGTGTAATAAAGTGGCCGGTGAGAGAACCAGTACGGCGAAGGAACTGAATCTGGGAAGTCTGAAATTTTGTGAGACTGGAGATTACAGATATATAACTGCACCAATATTCCATCTAAAAAAATGGAATTAAAGGTTTCAAATTATGTGGTGCAGTATTTGACAAAAAATAACCTATTACTGCTGATGCAGAGTGTATATCTGAAAATTTCACTAATCTGTTTGCTCCATGGATATGTCTCCTAAATGTTTTCCACTTGCGTTTTTAATTTCCAATGCCTGCTGGATTTTTATTTCGCTTTTTTTTGCGACATTAGTTGAAGTGTCGTTTGTTTACTATATACCAGGTTGCCTCTAACCTTCTATTCAAGGACATATTTGCAACAGTTCAGATTCACTGTTTAAAGAGGGGGCAAGATTACCGCTTTTGGTGATAGCAGTAATCCCATCTGCTTTAATAAATTCAAACCAAAAGTAGCAATTGTCTGTTTTGCTCAGTTTCCTGTAAAGGAGAACATTTCAGCCCATTAAAAGACTAAAGCTGTGAAGTAGTGGGGGAGAATGAAACACTCAAATGTCAATCAGAGCTCATTCGTCATTTTGAAATGCCCGATTGTACGGGCAGGCAGCCTCAAGGCATTTACCACACGGCTGTGAGAGAAAGCTGGTATTTTTATGGTGCATACACTTACCGGAGCGCTCTGCATCTGGTGAAAGAAGGGTGTGCGAGAGCTATTATTTAGGGCAGATAACAGGAAGTTGAATGCAGACAAAGCCCCACCCACTAACAGCATGGTTGCTGCTGAGGCAAGTGTGAAGCGAACAAAGAAATGACAAGCAAAACAGTAAACTGTGCTGGTAACATTCCAAGCGGTATACTTTCCCTGCTCATCTGGCTTACGCTAGCTGGAAAATTTCAAAGCTGATTTGATCTCTGAAACAGCAGCAAGGTGTTGTTGCCTATTTGCAGGTAAGTCCAACAGCGTCTCCCTTGTAGATGAATAAAAATGCTTTCCGTGCTCTCTTTATTTCTTAATATTGGGGAATGAATTTAAAAAAGGCGGTTCTGAGCTTGGTGTTTGACTAATGATCATATTTGGACCACGAGAACCGTAGTCTCCTAGTACACAACCTTGTAAATGTCTATTTCAATTATTTTTGAAGCTTTGAATATATCCTACACAGAGGAATAAATTTGCGGGCAAGACATACGATCGTGTCTTCTCAAGGTTGTTTATGTCTATATATTCCAGATGCTGCGTTCGGAGTATTTTTTAAATAAACGCCGAGCTCTCTGAATTCCCGGTATTTTTATAGTGTTCTGTGCATAATGCACTTCCCATGTTGACCCATTGTCCCAGACTGCAGGGACTCCGCTTTCTGGCTGACAATCTGCAGCCAGTCCTGCTTTCTGTTGGGTTCAAAAGGGAGATTATTTCGGTACTTTCTGCTCATAGCAGCATTTCTGGGACATGAAATATGTTGATATCTTCTCAACTGGTCAGAACTAGTCCAGGATAGAATTATGAACGGAGGAATATCCGTGAGCATTTTCTGCACTGCCTACTATCAGCAAAACTTGTGAGATGTGGAACTTGGCTGATGTTCGCCTTCCTGTCAAGAATTAGCGTTACGTAGAAAATGTTATCAATTTTCAATAGAGAACTAAACATTAAATGTCAATGCTTGTGACATTTAGAAGACTAAATAGGTGTTTTCAATGTAAGAAAGCCTTTCTGCTGCTCTTAGCTGCTGTATGAGGTGGCTTCCCCAACAGATATCCTTGCAGAATTCATTAATTACCCAGTATAAAAGCAAAAAGTGGGTAGGATTTTGTTGTAGAGCAGATATTTTACCAAGGCTTGGATTTAGATTTTTTTTTACAATTGCACTGAAAAATTTAAAACTGTGTAAATAGAATTAAGTTATTAAAAAGTAGATATCCACTCTAGCAAATTCTAATCTTAATTACATCTTGATGTTTGCTGAACAGCTTGATCCAATGATCTGTTTTTCAGAAGTTATAAGTGGCAACTTTTTTTTACAACGCCAAAGCAGCCATATCCTCTTTTTCGGCCTGAATAATGTTAGCTGACTGATTGGGGTGGTAGACTCAAGTCTTACCCTGAGTCCAGAAGATAAATACTCAGGAATTGATTAACCACGCATCTGAGCATGTCAGTTATGGTGGCAATTTATCACAATACTAAGAAAGTTCTGTGTAATCTTTGGGATGAAGCATTAATCTGATGTGCCTACTCTGCTGTCTTCAGTGACACTGGACATATTCCAATACCTCTCCTTCACTACTGCAGCAGCAATTTGCATTTATATAGCAGTTAATAATAAAAAAAAGCTTTCACAAGAGGCTTCAGAATGGTATTATGAAAGAAAAATTGATAGAGCTGTGTGAGGACATGTAAAACACTTAACCAAGATATTGATCAAACAGGCATTTTTTGAGGAACGTTATTAAGGGTGAGGAATTGGGTAGCTAGGTCAAGGATTTATAGTGAGGATTGCAGAGCCTGGGGACTGTGAAATAAAAGGCACTGCGATGAATCATGGAGAGGTTAAGTCGGGATGTGCAAGATGTCAGGATCAGAGAAGCAGAGAGATCTTCGCAAGGTTTTAAGGTTGGCAGAGATTACAGGGGTAGAAAGATACGAAGCTGTGATATTTGAAAGGTATGGGAATTTTAAAAAGAGGCATTGCTGGGTGAGAGCAGCAGTTGTTCCTTCAGTGATTAGGTGATGGGACCTGAAAAATTTAGGATATGGTTGGTAGACTTTAGTGATTAAGATTCTCGTCACTTCCTCAATTCACTCTTTCATGCAAAAGATTCTTAAAAGTCCAACAACACCAGGTTCACAAACAGCTTCATAGCTACAACCATCAGGTTCTTGAATTCACCTTCCTCAGTAACAGAATACCAGAGACCGTCGCTAGCCCTACCTCAGTAACAGAATATCACAGACTGTCGCTAGCCCTTCCCCAGTAACAGAATATCACAGACCATCACTAGCCCTACCTCAGTAACATAATATCAGAGACCGTCTCTAGCCCTACCTCAGTAACAGAATATCACAGACCGTCACTAGCCCTACCTCAGTAACAGAATATCACAGACCGTCACTAGCCCTACCTCAGTAACAGAATATCACAGACCATCACTAGCCCTACCTCAGTAACAGAATATCACAGACTGTCGCTAGCCCTACCTCAGTAACAGAATATCACAGACCGTCTCCAGCCCTACCTCAGTAACAGAATATCACAGACCGTCTCTAGCCCTACCTCAGTAACAGAATATCACAGACCGTCTCCAGCCCTACCTCAGTAACAGAATACCAGAGACCGTCGCTAGCCCTACCTCAGTAACAGAATATCACAGACCGTCACTAGCCCTACCTCAGTAACAGAATATCACAGACTGTCGCTAGCCCTACCTCAGTAACAGAATATCACAGACCGTCTCTAGCCCTACCTCAGTAACAGAATATCACAGACCGTCTCCAGCCCTACCTCAGTAACAGAATATCACAGACTGTCGCTAGCCCTACCTCAGTAACAGAATATCACAGACCGTCTCCAGCCCTACCTCAGTAACAGAATATCACAGACAGTCTCCAGCCCTACCTCAGTAACAGAATTTCACAGACAGTCTCTAGCCCTACCACAGACTTGTTTCTGATTTTATTTTTTTCACGTCTTGTTTTGCACAGTCTTTTTCTTTGGTGTCTTGTATCATTTATGTTCTGTGTGTATTTGAATATGTGCCTAAGATGCTACAGCAAGCAGGGTTTTTTTGTACCTTTACCTCCCTGTACTTGTGTACTTGAGAATAAACTCAATTTGACTTGATTTTAGTTGAAACAAAAAGATGAAAGGTTAACTTCATTTGTCACATGTACATAGAAACACAGTAAAAACCTGTCATTTGTCTCATCGACCAACACAGTCCAAGGATGTTCTGAGGGCAACCCGCAAATCTTGCCATACTTCTGGTGCCAACGTAACATGCCCACTAATTACTAACTCTTACTAAGCCGTATATCTTTGAACTGTGGGAGGAAACATGGCACAGAGAGGAAACCCATAGCACCACAGGGAGAACATACAAACTCCTGACAGACAGCAGCGGGAATTGTACCCTGATCGCTAACCTCTCTGCTGCTCTGTCACCTCTTCCTTCTCCTCAATGGCATACTTATCCATCAAAAGAGTAACTTCTCCAACATCCATGGCAACATATTTGTCCCTTGACTCTCCTTTTGGGGTCTCTGTCCACCTTACCTCACCATAGGAGTCTTTATTGTACATTGTCTTTCTATCCACTATTTCCTCACCAAGGGCCCGCTTCCCTTCTGAAGAAGTCTTCCTTTATTTTTGATTGCCACTAGATTTTCCTTCCGTTAAATAGAGTCCCTATTTTTCCTTTACCTAACAATTCCACAGTATGTCTGTCTGTCTGTTCTGTGCCTGTTGAGTCACAACAGTGCTGAAATGAGAGCAAGTGGAAGTTATGATAGACTGGCTCCTTATATGATCCAAAAATGAATGCCTTCATTGCCTGGCTAAATTACCTGATTGTATCATTGGTGCTATGAAAAGTCTCTGCCAAACTTTTGCTAAGGGTAATGGTACATGTAATTAAATTCAGTGGTTATTTCTCACTGACTATTTCATCCTTTCTTTGGTCTTAATTCTATCATAATTTATCTCCTTTTTTCCCCCCATACTTAATGACTTCCTTCATATCTTCTATTATGTTCTTTAACAGTTGCTTCAGGATTTTCACTCTGTAAAGTATGTGGTAAACTGATTGTGAACAATAATTGTTACATAAAGGCTTGAGGCCCTTTATGGATTTTGACAGAAAGTTGGTATGCTACAATGTTTATGGAAAGTTCCAGAAAGAGGTCTGTCTTTGATAGAGCACTTGAATAAACTACACACACTTTGCATTAATTCCTCGTGTCTTATATGTGTACTTCTATATGTTACACAGTGAACTGTTGGAGGTTAAGAGCTGTGCACTTATGAGTATGCGAGAGATCACCATCGTTGAAAGTGACAGCATTGTCCGGGAGGTTGAGTGATTATTTGACACTGAATGAATTTGTGAAACTATGATTGTCGTGGTAAGTCCAAGGTGCAAACTTAAGCACAAGGAATTTTTTTTTAAAAGAAAGGTAGTTTGTGTGAAATCGAATGCTAATGAGGTCAAGTCTGGTATTTGTTAATGTGGTAGATGGTACAAAATGGCAGGCCTGTCGCACACACTTGATTTAGAAACACAAAAGAACAGGAACCCTTCAAAAGGATGAAATAGTTTTCAAAGTGGAAGGTGAGGGCATCACCCATACTTGTCACAGAAGAGGAGTGGGAGCTATTATTAGTTGTGTTCAGTTATGAGGTCTTGTTCATTTTTGTTAGGTAAACCATGACGAGGATTACAAGCTGGATTTGGCCATTTTATGACCTTGCTTTACTGATCCAACAATAGTGCCATTTAGAATGTCATGGTGTGCAATTGTTTGGTCTCAGAACATCTACTGGGTTAAGTATAGAATATCCAAGCAAATCACAATATTGGATATCTTGTCAAGATAACTCTAAGAAACCACACTGAACATTGGAAACAGAATATAGAAGCATAGGTCATATAAGATGGTTTTGAAGCAATTATATGAATACACATCAGTTGGATGGATGGATTCAAATGGAGGTTGGATTGAATCATTAAGCCAGTACAACTAGCTTACAACAGACAGTACAACTAAGCCTGTATAAAGTGAGGATACTGGGTAGTAAGACAGGAATTGCAAAAGAAGATTATGGATTTACATCATGTTGAGCATAGTCATAGAGGACATGAGGGCAGTAGCTGGAAGACTTATTCATTGGCCTAGCATTGAAAAACAAGACCATTCAGGAGATGTGTACATCAGGCTTGCAGCACCCAACCAGGTATGGAAATGGCTTACAATACCATTCCAGCAGGTCTGTATTGGTTAATTGTGACAGTAAAATGGGCATTGTCATAGCATTAATGAACAGCCATTCGATGTGGCAAGAGGTAAAGCATTTGGGGTAATGTGTACCCCACAATACTCATTAGAGAGGGTAAACTTTGTCTTTACGATATACATGGACTTCTACATGAATTTGTTGTGGATGATGGAAAACAATTTATGACTGGCAATGGAAAGAAACTTCCGTTTCGTTCACCTTGCCATGGATTTTCAAATGGGGAAGCAGAAAGTTCAATTCAAATGGTAAAGAGTATGGTTAAGAAGGAGGATATTGGAGGGCAGTGTAGCCTTTATCATTAAAACGTTGACTTCCATGTCTGCTCTGCTTTATGTCACCACACTCCAGAGCAGAATATACTGTACATGCTGCTGAAATATTAATTCAAAGCATCACAATTAAGTATTGTTCAAGCAAACAAGAGGAAATCTGCAGATGCTGGAAATTCAAGCAACACACACAAAATGCTGGTGGAACACAGCAGGCCAGGCAGCATCTATAGGGAGAAGCACTGTCGATGTTTTGGGCTGAGACCCTTCGTCAGGACTAACTGAAAGAAAAGATAGTAAGAAATTTGAGGAAATCTCTTAGTATCTTTTCTTTCAGTTAGTCCTGACTAAGGGTCTCGTCCCAAATGCCGACAGTGCTTCTTCCTATAGTTGCTGCCTGGCCTGCTGTGTTCCACCAGCATTTTGTGCGTTGTTGCCTAAGTATTGTTCAACCTAATTTGGAAAAAAAAGAAGTGGGGAGAAGTGGTTTAAGACTGGAAAATCATCTTGCTTCAGTTAGGATAAGAAAAGGTATGGCTTGTAAGTGATAGAAAGTGGTGTGTGAGCAGCTGATGTGTCCGGATTGCTAGGATTTCTCAGGACCCATGCTGATTCTAATGAATACTGGGTATGGTGTGAAAATACCTGACTATATGCTTCTGAAAGCATGTTTATAAATATAGACTGTCCTTGATTAAAGGACAGGCTTTATTTTTCATAGCCATCCCTAAGTCGAATTTGCCCACAAGTCCGAAAGTACACAAAAATCACGCTATGGTAATTGTATATGGTATTGTGATGCATGGCGTTAAAACACTTAAGACTGATCAAAAATAAACCAATTATCAAAATTGGAGAGAGCAAGGAAACTAGTTCTACCATTCATTGGAATAAATGTATGTACGCATGTCAGATTTTGAATTTAGTAATGGGAATTTGTGTGTACGTAGAGGTGTCAGTAAATTGGGCATTTTTAATCCATAAAGGGCCTGTACTGAGTCACATAATTCAAGGAATTTTAGGAAATCGGGTTGTAGTGTGATGATTATAAGGCAAAACTCGCGTTCACATTTTCATTGGATGTGTTGTACTGTAATCTTATAATGGATTGAATTTATGTTATTATATTCTAATTGATTATTGTCAAACATGCCAAGAAACAGTGGGGGGGGGGGGGGTGAAGAGTACGTGCCCATCTAGACTGATCATTCCAAACGTGTACATCGAGGTATTACAAAGGAAATGACCATGTCCCATGCAGGATGTAGTGCAGTGCAGGTAGACAAGTGAGATGCAAGGATCATGATGACGCAGACTGAGAGCTCAAGCGTTCATCTTTATTGTTCAAGATTATGTGTTGAGCTTCATAGTAGAATGTGTATTGTGACATGCCATTCCAGAACCTTAAAGCATCACAAGATATCACTGGGGCTTGAAGCAGTTGAAAGAACTGTCCCATTCCAGGAAGCTTCTCAGTAAATTATACTTCAACCTTTTCTATTTGCTTTTAATAGTTATGAATCTATTTCTACCATTTTTTCAGATAATACACGTAAAACTTTATTGACCCACTGAAAAATACTCTTGATTTTTAACATTTTTTTGCCAATTATTTTAAATAGTTAGTTATTGGCCTACTAGCTGAAGGGGGTTTGGTATTAAGTGGGGGAAATTATCTCAGCCCTCAGTATATTATTAGGTTTCTTGTTATCCTCCCTGCTCTAAAGGGGAAAAGAATCCAGCTTCTCCAATCTCAGCACATAATTAAGTTTACATATCTCTTGTATCAACCTGTTAAACTGTCAGGATCAAATTATCATAATTAGGCATAATTATCTTTGAATCAGACACTTGCGGGTTCAAGTTCCACTCTAGAACCTTGGGCACAAAATCTTGGTTGACATTCCAGTGCTGTATAAATGTTGTGCTGCTAAATTTCCAAATGTTTGGAAGTTAATTAGAGGCTTTGTCTATTCTCTCAGATTGATGTGAAAGGTCCCAATGTGCTAATTGAAGAACAAAGGATACCTGTACATCCTGGTCAGTGCTTATATCTGAGCCTACATCATATGATAATGTCATGTTCCTTGGAGGAATTTTGCTGTACACAAATTGGCTGTCTTGTTCCTCTCAGCAGCAACAATACTGCAAAACCTAATCGTTTTCCTAAACATGGTGCCCAGAATTATAGAAAGTATTCTGGCTAAGCCTCCAGCAGAAATTTGGAAAGGTGTAGCATGATGCCCAATTTTAGTATTCAAAGTTCCAGTTTAGGATGTTGCATTCTCCTGTACTCAAGGAGCCCTCTCACCTTCAGAAATTTGTGAGTATTACTCATTGTTTTTGTGTCATCTCAAAATAATACCCTTAGATTATATTGCTTCTTCGTGCTGTTTCTCTTCAAGTGCACGATTCCATACATTTATATTAACTTGGACATTCCACATGTCTGCTGCTTTACCTGTCTGCATAAGTTTGCTCCTATCACATTCACTTAACTGTCATAGGATCTAATTTTTGTATCTCCTTGCACTAAAACACAGTGGGCGTACCTTCATCACAAGGACTACAGCAAGGCTTACAAACAACTGAAAGGCAGTCAAGAATGAGTACATTTTTCTGGACTTTTTGGTGACCCCTGCTTGCCAAAAATGGGTAAAATAACCCACAATACCAATTCTGCATTGTCACAAATCTCAGTGTTAAGTATCATGGCCTGTTAAGTCTATCTATAATAATCAAAGCAATGATCCTAATATCAGCCTCTGCTGTTAAGGTTTTATTGATTGTTAAAATTAATTAGTAGTTAGTTACTGGTAGAAAGTACCAGGGAGAAATTGGATTTTAAAATATATTTTGTAACATTATTTTTATGTTGTTTTTTGGCAATTAACAACAATGCAAGTCGTGTTGGTTCAAAGTTATTAAGTTATTTGATAGGCTCAACATTCAGGACATATTATATAATGTTATCATGCATAGTATAAAAATTGAGAACGAAAACTCTTCCACAGTATAATTGTAACTGTGTAATTAACACAATGTAACTGCACTCTGATTAATAACATACAGTGAACTTAACATATAATCACTGCCTAGCTTCCCTACCTCCACCCTTTAAAATACTTTTTATGGAATTGATTTAGATTGTTTGCTGTTCCTGGTGAACCCAAATGCAGCATGAAGCACTCTGCTCTTTCACAATGTGATTGTATGTTTATAAACTCAGCTTTTATGCCCTTTAAGAATTTGGAGACCTCCACCTCAGAACATTCAGGTTAATGAGATCCAGCAACTATAGTTGCTGGAGATCTGTTCTAAGAGTTTTTAAAGATGAATTAAACATAAAAATTGAGCATTCTGAAAAGACTAGATTCATAACTTTTTTTCCATTGGCTCATTCGTCCCCTTGTGTTCTTAGAAAGTTCAGAATGAGATTTAATATCACTGGCACTTGTGAAATCTGTAAGCCTATGGCAGCACTGCAATGAAAAAAACATGATAAATGTAGAGAAAATGTTTAAAATGTCTATTAAATAGTTAAGTTAAAATAAATAGTGCAAAATAACAGAAATAAAGTAGTGAGGTAGCGTTCATGGGTTCAATGTCCATTTAGAATCAGATGGCAGAGGGGGAAGAAGCTGTTCCTGAATCACTAAGTGCGTGCCTTCAGGCTTCTGTACCTCCTACCCGAATAGTAAAAATGAGAAAAGGACATATCCTGGTGGTGGGGATCCTTAATATTGGACACTGCCTTCCTAACTCACTGCTCCGTGAAGATATCTTGGAAACTATGGAGGCTAGTGCCCATGATGGAGCTGACTACTTTTACAACTCTCTGCAGCTTGCTTTGATCCTCGCAGTAGCTCCCCCACCAATGGCAGAAGGCGATGCAGCCAGTTAGAATGCTCTGCATGGTACAACTGTCAAAATTTGAGTGTTTTTGCTGACATACCAAATCTCCTCAAACTCCTCATAAAACATAGCTGATTTCTTGCTGCATCGATATGTTGTGATCAGGTTAGGTCTCAGAGATGTTGACACCCAGGAACTTGAAATTACTCACTCTCTCCACTTCTTATCCCTGGTGTGAATTCCCTTGACTTACCCTTTCTGAAGACAGCAGTCTGTTCTTTGGTCTTACTGACATTGAATGCAAGGTTGACTGCAGCACCATTCAATTAGCTGGTATATCTGACTCCTGTACACCTTCTCGTCACCATCTGAAATTCTGCCAGCAATGGTTGTAGCATCAACAAATTTATAGATGACATTTGAGATGTACCCAGCCTTACAGTCACGGATGTAGAGAGAGTAGAGCAGAGGGCTGAGCAGCCATCCCCGTGGAGCACAGTGTTGATCGTCAGCAAGGTGGAGCTGTTATTTCTCATTTGCACAGATTGTGGTCTTCCGGTTAGGAAATCGAGGATCCAGTTGCAGAGAGAGGTACAGAGGCCCAGGTTCTGTAGCTGTAGGAACTGTAGGAATGATGCTACTGTATTAAATGCCGAACTATAGTCAGTAACCAGCATAGTGACATTGGTACTTGCTTTGTTCAGGTGATGCAAGGATGCGTTGAGAACCTTTGAGATCATGTCTGCTATAGCCCTGTTGTGGTGATAATTCTAGAAACCACTTCTTTTGTAACTGTAATTGCCAACTTCTTGATTCCAATATTGTTTCTGTAATACAATGGATGGTACTCAAGGTTTTAGGGAAATATGAAAGATTCAAGCATTGCTTTCCGGTATTCACACATGACAGAACACTTCAGATGAACCGGGATTTATTTCCATTCCAGGATGCAGGACAGGGAACTAATTTTGCTATTCACATGTACACTTGTGGCAATGTAAAGTTAAAAGGGATGAGATATTGCATGCTGTTTTCAAATACGTAGATTAATTACAGTATGTGATACAAATATATGATGGTTGATATGTATTGTTAACTCAAAGAAACTCATAATCTGCCTACCCAACAAAAGGTAAACATATCCCACTTGAAAGAGGAAATAGAGTTATAATGTTATGGTACATTTATGTGCACAAATGCAGTATTAAGAATCCAAATTCATTTTGTACCGTAGCCAAATTTTGTACAAACCAGATGGTAAACAGTGATTGTCAGCTACTGTCATCTTAGAAGCAATTAAATGAGTTTTGCTTGACTTAGAAACATAGAAACATAGAAAATAGGTGCAGGAGTAGGCCATTTGGCCCTTCGAGCCTGCACCGCCATTCAGTATGATCATGGCTGATCATCCAACTCAGAACCCTGTACCTGTTTTCTCTCCATACCCCCTGATCCCTTTAGCCACAAGGGCCATATCTAACTTCCGCTTAAGTATAGCCAATGAACAGGCCTCAACTGTTTCCTGTGGCAGAGAATTCCACAGATTCACCACTCTCTGTGTGAAGAAGTTTTTCCTCATCTCGGTCCTAAAAGTCTTCCCCTTTATCCTTAAACTGTGACCCCTCGTTCTGGACTTCCCCAACATCGGAAACAATCTTCCTGCATCTAGCCTGTTACAGACTTGTAACTGTGTTTTGAATAATTTCCGGACTATTGCAGTTCAGTAAATATAGTTAACATCACTGCATATTTTTGCCCAAAATGTTGTGCCAGAAAATTAAGGGTTATGTTTTCCTCCTTTTTTGGTGAACTGTAATAACAGAATCTCTCCACAAATACAGTGAGTGATTCAAAACATTGACAGAATATTTTGTTTGTGAGTAAAAAAACCCCAGATATTAAACGGAGTAGCTTCTTGCTTCTTCTCCACAATAAAAATCAGATGGAAGATGTCCAATTGAAATATTAGCTATAATTATTTTACTTCCTTTATTGCAGTCACTTCCAAAAATGGTTCAGTATGCTAGGTGTCACCCTGCGGCTGGAAATTGGTGCAAGATGGATCTGCAATCAAAACGTAAAAATGAAAACGTAGAAGTTGTGCATTTGAGTAATGGAAATTCAAGATGTGTATTGATTTGCCACTGCCAAGCATACAATGAATATAGATATAGGCTGATGAATATAGATGATATTGGTTGAAACTTTTTAGTCCCGCATTCTGTCATTCCCCAATTCCAGTGGTCTGGCAAGTTTTGAACCTGTAGTACAAATCTATACCAATTAATTAATTCAAACAGATCTAACTATGATCTAAAATGAACTAAAATCTGTACTAATCTGTAGCTAACAACCTACCAGTGCAAGATTTGTGACCTTGGCTATCAGTGTTTCAGAGTTAGAAACTTTGTTTTATAGACGGTTCTTGGAGCCCTTGTGTGACCCAGAGAGTGTTTATACACATAAAAAAGTTCTCCTGCTCTGGGGAGGGTGATCATGGCCAATTTTTGTAGTCTGTACTGGTCTGGCACCAGTCAGATCCTAAGGCTGGTGGACTAGAAACTCTTAACCTTAATCTTTGCTGTCAGATATAATTACAGTGCAATTTGTTCAACTGTGAAAAGTATGAAAAAGTACAAAGGCACTATGCCATTGTGTATCATTCCTCCCCCTATTTACTCATACAGGTCATGTATCCAAAATGCTTGGGGCTGGAAATGTTTCAGATTTTGAATATTTTTGAATTTTGAAATATATAATGAGGTAGTTTGGGATCGCCGTAATTTCTGACTCTGAATTTATGTGCAACTGGTAAACAGTATTTGTCTTACACTTGTTCATCACACATATATAGTGATGAACAAATCAGCGTGTTAGATTTTCATCAGAGGATCTTGGCAAACTTGTCAATGAAATTCTCTGTTGGTTCATGTTCAGCAGATGCTTTATCACCACAAATCTTTTAAAATTTAATGCCTTGCCTTTTCTTAAATTTCTGCAACCGGCCTGCTGAATATTCACAATTACCTTCAATTTTCAGTTCATCATGGTAGATCTCTGCTTGTTTCATGATCCAGCATACCATTAAAAAGGCACATGTTCAGTCCGCTGATGAATCCACTCTTTCAATATGCAATTGAAATCTTCATTTTTTTTGCTTTTAGCAATGTTATTCTATTTGTAATTAAATTCTGCTCATTACATAGGTAAGGTCACTTCTCAGAACTGTCTGTAGTGCACACTTGAGCATCACCTGAGAACGTGGAATTTTCCATTTGTGATGTCAGTGCTCAAAAAATTTAGAATTTCAGAGGTTTTTGGATTTTGGAAATTTGGATAAGGAGTGCTCAATCTGCAGTGTATTCTGGCGAAATGCACATGCATGTTGATCAGTTGGCATTGTAAACAATTTAAATAACTTGCAACAGATGCTTATCATGCCACACCTACTTCATCATAAATGTGAAGAATTGTGTTGCTTGTTACGAACCTGAAGAATTCAGTTCCAACAATGATTTGCCTAATAACAAAGTCTATGGTAGCCACAGTAGTACAGAGTGTTGTGTATTTAATATTCAGCAATAGTTTTGTAGTTAGACACTGGGCCAAAAAGTATCAGCAACATTGGATTAGATGGGTACCAAACTAAGATATTCCCCAAGAACAAAGTGCAGAACCTTCTTGCTGGCTTTCCCCAATTCCACCATTGTTGTGCCCTTCACTGTCTGTACATTGAGAGTTCCTGAACTATGTCATTGCCAGCTACAGAATAACTGTAGGATCTGGCCCTCTGCATCATTAACTTTCGAATCAGTGGTTGACTAGAGAGGTACTATCACTGCGGTGCTTACAATTACAATGCTAGTTTGTAATATCCCAGCTATCAAACTCGATACCAACTGAGCAATTGGCAATAACTATAATTCTTAGAGCTTTCCCATTTCCTAAACGCAAACAAAGCTATAAATCTAATAAATGTCAAATTCATCATCAACCACATTTTGTTGTGTATTATTTAATTCTTTGGTGACAGTTACATTGTAAAATATTAATGCTTTTGCCAAAAATTGGTTGATTAGCTCTAAGTTAAAGGACAACAAATCAGGGTCAATGGGATGGAGAGTATGTGAAGAAAAACTGACCAAAGTGGCTAGCAGTAACCAATGTACCTAGAACATTGTGCTAATCAATCCTCTGGATGATATTTCAATATAAGAAAGGAGAAAAGGAACAAATCTAATAACTCAATGATTTTGAAAACTTATGCTGATTTTTTTTTAGTTTAGAGTTATGCAGGTAAAACCTACCAATTGTTAAACATACCCATTTAATCAATTTTTCTTATTTTAATCACAAATGATTAAAATAAGATGATGAAATCTCTGTTTCTGAAAAGCCCAGTTTTGATTTAAAATCCTGTGCTGCAAAGTTATTACCACCAATAGATAAGTTGAAAGGAATTACTAATGGTAACAATGCATTCTGCTTTCTAACTATTTTCATACATGCAATCCTAGCTTAGGGGTCGTGCAACTTCGTAGTAGTAGGCGTGAAGAAACATTTGAACAACTGTTAGATGATAGTATCTATCATCAGAGAACCCCACCACCCAGGTCATGCTCTCTTCTCACTGCTGCCATCAGGAAGAAGGTACAGGAATCTCAGGACTCGCAATATTCTGATTCAAGAACAGTTATTACCCCTTAACTATCAGGCTCTTGAACCAGTGGGGATAACTTCACTTGCCCCATCACTGAACTGTTCACCCAACCTATGGATTCTCTTTCAAGGACTTTTCATCTCATGTTTTCGATATTTTTATTTTTTTCTCTTTTGTGTTTGCAGAGTTTGTTTTTCTTTGCAGATTGGTTGTTTGTCCATCCAGTTGGGTGCGGTCTTTCTTTGACTCTTACGGTTCCTGGACTTCTGAGTATGCCCACAGGAAACTGAATCTCAGTTGCATATGGTGAACACATATATTTTGATGATGCGTTTACTTTGAACAAGAGAGTAGCTTGTTGCCCATCAGAGGCAGGAAATATCACACCAGTGTTGTTGATCACATTGGAAAGCAACTAGTCCGACTTGAGCACCATGTTTTGAAGGTGGTGAAATACATGAAGACTTTTTGACAGTTTCTAGAGGGAATAGAATGGTTTTATTTCGTTCTCATCTGTGTAGTCGTGGAAGCATGAATCTTGCAAAAAGCTGTAAAGAAATACACATCTGCTTTAATCGCTTGTTAAAGATTCACCATTTTTTGCATCTGTGTATAAACTTCTGAAAATGAAATGTGGTAATTTCTTCTTAGAAAAAAGGCTAATTCTGCAACCAGGCATGGGAGTGGAGATGGATTAGAAATAGACCAGGTGGACAGACTGTATCATTCACTCTATAGAATACCATTAAAATCTTATGTGAATATTAATATTATTGACCATGATAATCTGTGCATTCCACATGATCAGAAACTAATTGAATTCTGACACAGTTAACAATAAGCTATCAAAATAGAAAAGAACTAGGTCACCAACTGTGAAATGCTTTGAGACAACTGTCCCATTAACATTATTGTTATTTGAAGATAAGCTTTCTTCAGTTCAATGTTTTTTTTTGTTATGAGTGCAGACTAAAGTTAATAATTTTGAAGGAATAACATTGGGTCAACATGTCCCTTTCTTTAGAAAGTAAATTAAAATATTGGTTCTTGCAAGATGTAAGAGCTAAATGAAAAATTATCCATCAACAAAGTTGTGGAAGCCTGATTTGAAATCTAATCACAACTGTTGTGTGAAGGGTGAGTGGGTGAGAAGTGCAAACAAGATGGTGTCTATTCTAACTCCAGGGATTTTAGAGGCTGGGTTCCTCTCCTATGTTCAAGTGAAAGGCTTAGCTGATGAGAGAGCTGTTATTTAAGATAGCAGGAAGGACTCAGGCCACCCTTGCATGGGAAGTATTTACAGACTAGATGGGAGAAAGATCTGGAGGTCACTGTCTTGCATCGGAGTCGTATGATTTCCTTGCAGTTGGCCGCTGAGACTACAGTGAGCTTGAAGCTCACAGTCAGCAGTTAAAAGTTGGGTGGGTTTCTGAATGCTATTCCCAGGGTATGACAGCACCAGGTCACCGCTGTTTGTTATATACAGGTCCCTGATTATTGGGATGGTGTCCATATGTGGTGATGCACCCAGTCAAATGTTGCCTTTGGAGATGTGTATGATCCATCGATAGTAGAACTTTCTGCTGAGCTGTCAGTGTTGGGAACTCCATCTCACAATTTAGTGTCTTTTGAAGCTTTCTGGGGCAGGTGCTTCAGGTGTACCACCTGACTTCTAGATGGCGGATATTTTAGTTTTAACTTTCAACAGCGGTTATCAGTTGTTGATGTGTGGCTCTGGGGTTAGAAATGGGGTTGGTGGTTGAGTTTACGGAAGTTAGGGCATAAAATAAAAATTCCTTCACTGCTGGCACCTTCTGATGGGATCCCGAATGTCATCCTGCTATCACCCTTCCTGACAAGTTGAACTGTGCCTGCCTGCCCGTTTCCCTTTGCAGGTGCTTGAACGTTCCTGGCGCCTGGTAAGGAGCCAATGGCAAGGTCGATCTCATCTTTCCCTTATGGATACGAGGGACTGCAGGTGCTAGAAATCTTGAGCAATGTACACAAAATGCTGGAGGAGCTGGGCAGATCAGGCTGCATCTGTGAGGGGACCATCTTAGCCCATTGAGTTCTTGCAGCATTTTATGGGCATTTCCCTTATAGAGCCTCGTTTCTGTTCCTTCAGCTGCCCCCAAAAAATATGAAGGCTTAAAATGTCCAGCTCTCTCGTTGCTCTCTGGCCGCATCCTTCCTGCTTCCAGTGGCAAAAATCCAGATGCTCACCAGATCTCTGACGTTTTTATGTGCTCTCTGCTTCCCTCTATTAGGAACCCAATTCGGTTCAATATCTAGCAATTATAATGTCAGCCAGCATGAATGAATCGGGAATGGACTGCAAAACACCTGACTGCCATTTTAATCAACTGCTTACCCTGTTCATTACAGTCACCATGTTTAAAATTCAACCTCTGTTGTTTAGACCTGGAACTATTATATCTCACAATTCACTGACAGGAATCTTTGTCTTTAGTGGTTATGATGTAGCAAAGCAGATTATCGCATGATTGATTAGCAGCTATCATATGCATCTCGCTCCCTGCCAATTAAGCAGCTTTTTATGGAGTAACTATTAACACTAGGGACTGGATCTTTATTTCCATA